>NW_004524718.1:2476980-2492432 GCF_000260255.1 Octodon degus
CCACTAAGAAGAATATATGCAGTGTATTATTTGTTGAAACTGTACTTCCGATTTGATTTGAAACTGTCTCATTGCTATATGTTTATCAATAAAACTGTAGAAAAAAAATATTACAAGCCTTGTAGAACTATATAAGCAGGATGAGAGTACAAATCAAACTCACAATATATTTCATGTATAGAGTATATATAGTATTCATTATCAAAATTCAGTAAGTAAATATTGAATGATTATAAATTTCAATATATAAAGGAATTTACAAAAAAATGAGTAAGAATTTCTACCTTCAAAAGTTCTTAATCTAATGTGGAAATGTTTAGAGTATAAGTAAAACTGCTTCTATTTCATCATTTTTGTCCTATAAAATGACAAGTGCTCATTTAGGCAGTGCATACACTTCATCTGGAAAGAAACAGAGATTGGCATGGCTCCAGGGCAAGGATGACACAAGGGTAATTCTATGTGTTTCCAATGACATCATGAAAACCCCCAAAGAGCATGTATAATGCAGAAAATAAGAAAAGAGTGAAACACTATATTACTCACAGATAGTGTTACTGAGCTATGAGTGGATTCTCCTTCCAGTGCTGGAAGTTGTTGCTATCCTGAGCAAACAGTTGGTGAAGACAAAAACAAATGGTAGGAAAGTTTTATCAAAGATAGGAGAAGAAGCAGGCTCTGCAGAGCAAGTTTGGGAGAAGTAAAACTAGAAACATCAACACATCCTGCAGCTTGAGGGCAAGCTATTGTGAAGAAGTGGGACAAGAAGTGCTTAATGGTGAGCGTCTCTTTTTGTATCACCCACACCGCAGGGTGATATCAAGTATAGGACATCCTATGAAAAATCTACTGGAGTTCTCACAAGAAGTTCCCATGCAGGGTTCTGTTTGGCACATGTATCCTGGGATTTTGTAATTAATTGTCATACCTACTTCCCTGGCCAGTTTTTCTACAACTAAATCTTTGCTCTTCCCCCTTAGAGAGACACGGCCTCATAATTCTTTATGGTGTGCTGAGGGAATGAAGATCTCCGTCTTCTATACCTTCTTTCAGCAGAGAGGGACTATAGATCCTACTGGGGAGTATGTGCTTTCTAACTACCTTGAAGTGGCATGGCTCACTGGCTAGGTTGAAATAAAACCTGCCAGAAGACAATGAGAAAAGAGAAGGTTGAGCTGTCTGTTCAATGGGAAAGAGAAAGAAACTTTACTATTACGTTGGAGATGTAGAATCCAAGTATAGGAGGAGGTCAGATTTCTATGCTCAATATAAAGGACAAAGCCTGGCAAATAGGGAGATAAGATAAGTTATCAAGGGCCTGAAAGCTACAACCTTAGCAAGATTGCTAACATAATGCATTTACTAAAAATGGGAACTTCAATACAGGTGCCCTTTCAAGCTGTAGTGAATTAGGGTTATTAGAGACTATTTATCTGCACCCAGAGAAATTACTGGAGTGCTGTTTTCCAAAGGGGAGCCTCAGCTCTTCCAGAATTTCTCAGGAAATTTTCAGGAATTCTAGCTTTATTCTTAGTCCTGTGAAAATTTCAGTGACTATTTCCCATGGAAGATTTTTATAGCTTGTCACTATGTGCCTTAAGGAAGGACCAGAATGATTTCTCCAGAACATGGAGTGAAGCTAGTGTCCCTATCAGCCTTTGATCTCCCAAGGAGACTTTAGATACCTCTTTGGGATCCTTTACAATGAATAACAGTGACCTGCTTGAGAAGATAGACTACCTCTAAGGTTTTAAAATTCCTTGACTGTCTTTTACAAATGATTGATAATTAGTCAGCAACCTCCTTCTTTCCAGATTGCTAATTGGCATGTAGCACACAAAAGGCATAATTGGAGTATAGATATTTAACTTTTTCCTTTTTCCTAATTTTCATGCCCAAATAAAAGCTATGAGTTCTGATTTTTAGCATAGATTCCTGGAGGAAGTTGGCCTCAGTGACCTGTTATGGACTGCCAACTGCACATCTGCCTTACAATGTATTTTCTTGGACAAAGCTATTTCTACCAGTGAGCCACATCCCTTCAGGATCTTGGAGGGGCAGGTCACTGATGTCTCACCTTGATATTTGGCAAGCTGTTACCCAAAATAGCCACAACTAGCTTCAAAGGTTTAATAGAAATAAATGTTATAATTTATTTTATAATAAATTTACAATGTTTTAAAAACTTTACACATATTTAATTTGGTCTCAAGAATTGCTCTGACTCTATAGGCAGTCTATATTTCTAGTTTCTTTCCTAAAACTAATCTTGCCATTTCTTCTGATAGCATAGCTGTAGCTACTATTGTCCTCAGACAGCGCAGCCATCCAGCAGGCACTACATCTAACTTTTTGAAAAGTATGCCACTGGATAGAGTTCTTTTCCTACCCTTTAGTTTAAGAACAACACCTGAGAGAGAAAAAAAAAACAAAACACAACTATGTGCCAAAGAGCCATAAGTGATCTCCTGGCTGGCTAAAGGCAAATATGTTGCCCTGGCTTGGGGAGCTGGAGTGTCCTTCTAGAGGTAGGTTCTAGGCCCTTTCAGTCCTGAGCAAAGAATTAGTCAAGACAAAAACAAATGGTAGCAAAGTTCTATCAAAGGCAGGAAGAGAAACAGGCTCTGCAGAGCAAGTTTAGGCCAAATAAAACTGGGAACAAAAGTCTAGCACGAAAGCAGACTGTGGTGAAGAGACAACATAGTGAACAAGAACGTGGTGGTGACTGCCTCTACCCCAGCTGACAGGAGTAGGCCATCCTATCACATGCCTGCTGAAATGCTCAGAAGTCCATTGCAGGCATCTGCTAGCTGTTCTGCTGCCCTGGGATTTCATAATTAACAGGCCACACCTACTTCCTTAGTCAGTTTTGGCCACACCCTAATTGCTTGTTTTGGTAGGCTTGAGGAAAACAGAATGTTGGAAAGTAAAGTTGGAAAGATGTGTTTACAAAATATGTCCGGAGTTAGAAGGAAAGAAATGCTGTGCTTAAAGAAAGGGAATGGCAGGCCAGTGCCTAGGAGCCAGACCTGGGACTCAAGGTTAGGGTCAGATCATCCAAAGGCTCACACCCCGGTGAAGCACCCTCAACTACAAGCAGTAGTATGAAAACAAGGGACACTCTCATGGGAGGAAGGCAGATATCCCTTAGTGTAAAAAATACAAGGCTGATACTGAATAAAGGACAAAGATGGAAATTAAAACCCCTCTGTTGCTCTTACAACAGTGATAAAGGACATACAAAGAAAATGCAAATGAAAAGGAAGAAATTACAAAAAAAGGAAGAGGCAGGGTAGTCATTAGTGACTTTCCAAAGAGGAGAGAGTTCCAACATAGGAGGGCAAATTCAAAACTACTTGCAAAGGTACTGTTGAGTCAGCCCCAGGAAAAAGAATTCAGGAATTGAAAGACTTCAAGAAGGAAGTGATAATAGAAAGTTTGCATAACAATGCGGGGCAGAAGTGAATTGCAACCAGTTTTAGAATAAAGAGTCCAGATGATTGCAGGCAATGGGATCCTGAGGAGTAGGGGAAATAAATTTGCAGCTTGTATTTTAAAACAGAAGAAAGGAGAGGGAGTTTATAGGAAAAGATCTCTGAAGAGAAGAGAGGGCAGCACAGAGCACCCTCAGTGTGCCAGGCCAGGAGCCTTAATTCTGAAGGAGCAGAAGAGAACAGGGGGAAGCGCAGGTTCTTTGAAGTTATCAGGAAAAAAGTTACAGAAATCTCTAGCCTCTGTGAACACTGCTTCTTGTACAGTACTAAGATTGTAATAATGACTGTTATTTCCATTGAGAGAAGTTTCTGTAGTGCTGTCAAAATGTCTGTGGTGGTGCTTCTTGAGGAAAAAAGATTGCCACATAAGAGTTCAATTCTAATGACCTGTAAGGTAATTAATGCGAGGTGTTTCATGTTAATGATGCTTTATCAAAATGTCCCTGACTTCCAGCTATAGTTTCATTAAAATAACCCTAATAACTTCATTTATATTCTCTTATTGTCTTCTCAATAAACTATAACTATGTTAGACTTGTGACTCTTTTAGACCAGGGAGATAGCCCAGCAGACTAAGTGCCTGCTTAGGTGCACACAGGGACTGGGGTTCGATCCCTGGTACTATATGCTGCAAGCTGAGCTCTGGAATTCCAGGCACACTATGCCAGCCCCACCACCATGGTGGCCCATGGTGGCACACTCCTGTAATCCCAGCACTGGGAAGTTTGAGACAGGAGGATCACAATGAGTCTGGGCTGCATAGCGACACCCTGTACCAACATAAATAAATAAATAAATAAATAAATAAATAAATAAATAAAATATAACTCTTTTACCTCTAAACTGCAGCCTGCAAAACAGTACAAATGTTGAACTTATAAAAGTTAATGGCATGACACTTTAAAAAGCAGATCTTTTCATTGTCAATGGTTCAAATGTTTTACACATATATTAAAATCCAAATGATTAAAAACTACTCCACAGATACAATAGTAAATGGCTTAGAGTGACATGAAGCATAAAGTTTCCAAAAGAAGGAGTAGGCAGAGATTTTTCCAGTCCAAGTGCACTTTACCACATGAATATGTTGTACATTCAAAACAAATTTTATTTTCTACAAGCCAAGTTTTTCCTGTCATGGCAAAAATCCCACCACGTTACTAGTAGTACCAATTTACAGATGGAAACCCTGAGGACCTTGGAGGGTTAACCCAACAACTAGAAAACGGTGAGGCCAAAGGTCAGACCCAGTGGCACTGAGGACCAGGTTGTATCCCCCACACCCACCTCAGACTGCCTCCCTGGGAGGTACAGCCATTTCATTTGGAAGCAGCATATAACATTTTTGAAAGATGCTTATGATTGATGTTTGCTATGACATTTTCTAAAGGTCTTTGTAAATCTCTATGAGGATTATCAATTTTGCTGTACCTCTCTTGAGTTTTGTACTTTGTTCCAAGTACAGTTTAACCTCAAACACTTTATTACCTAATGTGAACACAAACTTTATTATCTGCTCAAGTTCAGAATCCACTTTACAATCATGGGTTTCTGATTACTTGACTTAATACACTCCTCAAGGTCAACCTTGGGCTATTTATCACTTCTTGGTTTGACTTCTCCTTAATATTTAACAATAACCAGTGTGTAATTTGTGTATTTATCACCTGTCTGGAGTTAAGTGGGACCAAAATCCATTTAGAAGAAAATGTATTAAAATGATCTGCTCATAAATATCTGTGGAGGACAGTCTGCAAGAATGTCCCCATTTTCCAAAGTAAAGATTATGAAGTATTCAATTAGGTAGTAAAGAGAAAAGCCATTCTTTTATTCAAACATGCTCTTTTAAGATACAGAATCCATAAGAGGTAGTTGGAAAATGTAGATGTGCCTGTTTTGTATTGTCAAGGATGTCATTTAAGAAAGTAGCATAATATTCAGTGTCTTAATACAGCTGAGAGCTCAACTCTGATGTGTGTTTGATAAACTGGAAGTAGAGATAACATTGAAAACCAAAACCAGAAATAAAGCAAAGCTGAAGGGGAAATGGAAATATAATGATGGTTCTTATCTCCCAAAGTGCCAAAATTATCAGGTGAGAAAAAAATAAATTCGAATAAGTTTGACATATAAAATTCCACACCCATCATGGAGGTCTACAGTCTGTACAGAGGAAATACAGATATAATACTATATTTCTTAGGGCCTGGGAAAGGGACTGTTCATTAGCCTAATCAGGGAGGCAGTAACAATGCCAATAAAATTAAAGAAGTTAAGGAAAGAAATTTATAGGAAGTGTAGGAAATGCTTTGTGGATCAACACAGAGAAATGTATACATAAAACTATGTTTGTGGGGGGATGGAGAGATAGCTCAGTGAATAAGTGCTTGCCTGGCAAGCACAAGGTCCTGAGTTCGATCCCTGACACCACAAAAAAAAAAAAAAAAAAAAAAAAAAAAAAAAAAAAAAAAAAAAAAAAAGAGACACTGGGCACAGGAGTAATATTTCCTTGGCCTAATTGTGTTATTATGAGTATGTTATGCAATCTCTCTAAGTTCTAGCATCTTCACAGTTTGTCAGCAAAGTGAATAAAATTATAGGATGATTGCAAGACTAATATGTACAAGTTATTTTGCGGTCAGTGATTGATTCGACGTTTTTAAGCTTTCGTTATCCTCCTCATCCAATGACTCGGTAAATAAATAAATACTTTCAAGCTCCAGCCATCCTGAATGAAACAAGTGATTATACTTCTCAGGTGTGTCACTTCTACCTGTACTTGCAATCATTACTAATGTTCAATTACACCATCATAGGTAAACTGTAATGAGCTTTACTGTTGATTACTAGAAAAGATGCATAAAACAGAGGGCAGCGTTCTCAACACGTAAGCTTTAAAATTAAAAGTCTTCACTAGGACCCGGACACCCAGTTAACTACAAGGAATCAGTGGCCTTTTTGGCAGCCGAAAGGAAGTAATGAAAAACCTGCAAGCACCTTGTGGCAGAAAAACGGAAAATCCATGGACATAAAATATATCTCTGTCCCTTGCTCAGCTGTAATCCAAAGGTGAAAACATTAAGTTGCACAGAGAAAACGAACTCATTATTTTAATAAATGAATTGAATGTGCTCCAGCACACCAGATGCATTTACTAACATTTGAAGGATTCTAAATGCTGAATTAATTTAAGCTAGATAGTTTGGGATTCCATGGAGTAATTATTAAGTGGATCCATGCTTGGATGCTTGTTTGTTTTCGTGCCAGCAGCAGACAAGCAATGCTTATAAGTTTTAATCGCAGAGCCTCTTCTGTGTAGCTGCAGCTGAATGTCAATTTATCCTTGTTAATCTGAAAGTCAGTGGCAAACCTTATGGACGTGTGTCCGGGCAGACGTCTTCTTAAACAGTTCTGACACTTAAGCTCAGAACTCTTGTTCACCATTGTAATCTCCTCCTTCAAGATTCCTAGCACAATCCAGATTCACTTGTCACATGCCTGCAGGTTTCTGTTTGTCATATTTCTCTGTCCATATTAAAAAATAATCATGTTTTATTTTTGAGATATGCTAATTGTTATAGTAAATAAACAAGCAAAAATAGTTTGCTGCTATTTTTCAGAAGACTATATTAAGCCCATACAATCTTAAAAGTCTTTCTTCAAAAACCACTTGTTTTCTCCTATAAAAACTAATTCTGAATTCAGACTTGGTGAGATTAAGACTTTAGCTCTTTTGGGGACACTTGCATTTGCATTTGCCCCTTTAGTTGTTACACTGTATCACATTGTGGAAACTGAAGTGTAATTCACAGTGCGTTGGTTGCTATTAGGGATCTCCTAAAGCAAAAGTACATAGGCCTATCTGATAGATGATTTAAAAAATTTACTTATAAAACTTTATTTTTACCAGACTTTTCTGTTCTCCTGTGAATCTCTTGTTTGAAGGAATTCATAAAATTACTGTGTAAGAATAGGCAAAATGAATATGAAAAAACTATCATTATTTCTATCAAAATCTACACTGTAATAAGAAAAATCACGAACTCTAACCATAAAAATTTTAAAAGTTTGTAGTACCTCAGCAACAAGATCCTACCTGACAGCATATGCCCTATTTTTTTGGCGGCTTCAGCTTTACTTCCTGTGTCACACATGCTTGCTTCTTTCCCGTGAACTGGCAGCGTGCAGTCCCCATATGGAAATGGAGAGTCACTCTCAGGTGAGCAGCAAAGAGCTCCAGAAAGTGTTTTCTTCACCCATATGCTGTCTCTCAGAGAGCGAAGAAGCTGAGTCTCTACCTTGAAGACTCCGGTGCTCACCGCTCTCTTCAGGACCTAGAATGGAGAAGAAGAGCAATTCTAAGTTTCACAGTCTCTCTTTCTCTCTGAATAAGACAATAATGCCAGACTCCAAGCCACTCGTGAACTTATCCAATAGTTTTGTCAAAGGGTGGTGAACTCTCCACCAATGGCAAAATTTAACTCACAAATATGTTTTGTTTGCCAGGCGCACTGTTCAATTTTTTTTTCCAAAAATGTAAGTCCATTTAGGATTCACATGAACTCTCTTGAGAAGCAGCATGACCATTTGCGGAAAGGTAGCAAGAAAAACATGAACTTTCTAGGTCATTGTTGACATCACCACTCCCAAACGTCTTAAAGTGATTGTGATTTCTACCACTGTGCACCTTACCATTTTTTTCTTTATTTATAACCTCAAATTAGACACTTCCAACTTTATTACTGTCCCTTACATATTCCTGAGTCCGTGGACCTTGCTGTCTCTTATGCCAAGAATTATACAAAGTCTAAGAAATTGATAACATTTAAAATTTATTTCAACACCAGATGTTCTCACAAGCCAGTAGAGGAAATATTTAATAAAAATTCAGTAAGCAATAGCACACAGCATATTCAAAATGCTCTAAGACTCCACAAGAGAAAAAAGTACATTTCATGTTTGCTGTTTGACCTTTTATGGAAGAAATATTACTAAAAATATTCAACATCTATTTTAAATATTCTGAAAGAAATCTACAATATATCCATGAGGCTATCAAATTAAAGCACAAGAACAATTTTCAGACACACAAATTACTTTATCGCAAGAGCAGAAGAGTCATGAATATGTAAGGCATTGGATTCTGAGACAATTTGTCATTACTATAATTAGTACTCTGTCGACACAAAATCTAGGTTTCAGCAACCATTGCTTTTTGTTACTGCAGCTGTTTGTTGAGTTATCAGGTCCAAATGTTCCAGGAGGTCCAGCAACTGTAAATGGACTATATTTCTTGATCTATAAGAGACTATAATCCATAATGGTAGGTTGTCAGGATGTGGCGCTTGTTAAACACTCAACTCTCAAAGAACCACTGTGATGCACAAGTAGTGATGGGACTGCTGGCGACTGTTGAGAGGGACACTCGACAGGAACGCTTTTGTTCACCATGCCATTTATGTATTAAAAGAAAGCCCATTGGAATAGGACCAAATTTTAGCAGCTTGGCAATTATAGAACATTCTGCTAGTGAAATGAAAGGACAGAGGCTTACAAAACCCATACTTATGTCAATACCCAAGAGAGTGGAAAAAAGAAAAGAAAAAGACAGCAAAACAAGGGTGAAATAGAGGAAAAAATAATTTTAGTTTGTAGATATTATATTTACAATGTAAAACTATGTGCAGTGACACATTGGAGTTTGCCCCCAATCAAACTCATGTTGGTTGGCTTGTTCCATTAAAATGTCTTAATGTGCGTACAAATTTTGCTTTTGTAAGAGGAAGCAAAACATTTAGGGGAAATGTTTTAATAGTGCCATAATAACAGAGAGTTGAGGAATCCTCATGGAAAAATATAATATAGAAGTTTGTTGAGAACCCTTGTCTTTGCTACCTTGAAATCTGTTTTACACAAATCAATCACATGCAAATGTCTTAGTAAGAGATCCTAACTCTTTAGCCGCTTTTGTGTTGAAGACTATTATAGGAATTTTAAATGTAAGATCACGGTTTTTTTAGAGCTGTATCAAAGTCTATTTTCTGAAGTTGAATACATATGCCTGTCTCCCAGCAGCATCGAGTTGGTGTGTATAAGCATGTATGTCATTAAGTCTACAATTGTAAGTACAGGCGTACGTATGTGAGCATATGAGTAAGCATGTAATCAGGTCACCTTGAGTGAAGTAATATATTTTTTACTCAAAATAATCTTTTTTATTGCAAAATCTTTTTTTTTTACAGTAGTGCTCTTTTTGACTCATACTGGCTGACATATCTTTCCTTATCCCTTTATTTTTAACCTGAATGTTTACATTTATAGTGTCTTCTAGAGAATAAGTAGTTGTTGCTTGTTTCTTTTAACCTAGTCTATCAACTCCTGTCTTTTCATTGGTCAATTATATTGTTTACAATTAATTTAATTATTTATATGGTTAGATAAGTATCTCCTATCTTGTAATTGTTTTTTACATGCTGCTTTTTAAAAAAAATTTCTTCTTTTTTAAACTGTGGTTTTACTTGAAGGTTTTATATGATCTATTTTATCTCTTCTTTAATGTATCTTTATACAGCTTTTCAGTATCACATCATCCTCATCATTCTTGGCGATTAATGTAGAGTTCACAATGTATAATTTGACCTCACCTAAGATAAATTTTGCATAATATTATCCTGCTGTGCCTGCAGGGCTGGTACCTTATAATACACTCAATATGCTCAATTCTTGCCATTTCTTGTGATGTATCTGTCATTCATTTTTCTTATCCATTTTAAATGCCTACTCATCCATTAATATTACTATACAGTATTATCTTTTTTGATCAATTAGAAATAAAAATCTGAAATAGTCTATTTTATTTTTATGCTTTTAAAAATCTTCTTTATCCTTAGGCTTACTCAGGATCCTAAACTATATTATTATTTTTTTTGATTTGCCAAAGAACTTCTTTTAAATGTTTTTGGGGACTAGGCCTGCTGGCAAAGTATCCAGGAAATTTTGTTTGTCTGTGAAACTCTTCTTCACATATGAAGGATAATTTTTTTTTGATATAGAATTCTAGATCAGTAGTTTAATCTTTTAGCATGTTAAATATTTTATTATACTTTTTTTTGTCTGCCTGGTCTCTCACGAAAAAATCCACTGTAATTTTCATCCCTGTGTGTATATAAGGAAGTTGTTTTTCTCCCTCTAGTCTTCTAGATCTATTTATTTGTTGTTTATTTGTTTTGTGCATTCATTCCATACTTATCCTTCTTGGTGTTCTATGAGCTCAGTGGATGCACAATATCAAATGCCATATTAATAATTGAAAGTTATCAGTTATTATTATTTACATTTTCTTCTATCCTGTTATTTTTCTTATTCTGGTACTATGCATTATATATATATAATATATATATATATATATATATATATATATATATATATATATATTTCTACAAGTTGGGAGTGTTTCCTTCTGTTCTACTGCTTTTTGTTATTTGTTTGCTCTTTGTGCTTTAGTTTGGAAGGTGTCTCTGTATCTCTGCAAGTTCACTGATGTTTTTTAATTCACTATATTGAGTTCATTCATAAATCACAGATTCACTGATTGCCATCAGTTCATTAAAGATGCTCCTAGCACGGCGGACACTCACACACCGCACGTCTCATGAAGCCAGGTGGGTTCTTCAAGTGACACCGTCATGATGTTTGGTATTCACGTCCCATAGCACAACACAAACTCTATCTCCTCTCTCAGCCCAACTGAAGCTGACATTTCGCGAAGATTTTTGTCTTTTGAAACCACTTGCTGTGGAGGAAATCATCCGCTCTGCACTTATTTGCTAAGTAATGCAAGTCACTGTGTGGTGTTCTTGGTGTCAGCCTGACCCTCAAGTATTTCATGTGCTCTCTCATAAACAGCTAAGCTTGATCAAGCAAAAAGCTGAACAACGCTAACAACCAACCAACCAGTCAAACAAACAAACAAGCAAACAAGCAAACTCTGCGTAATTTTAACTTATTTGATAAATCTGTGAATCCATTTTCCTTTCCCAGGGTTTTGCCTGCTTTCCTTCTCATAACTGCAAAAAATGAGAAGAATGAGTATTATCAGAAGTGGAAGACAATTTTGATTTCATCCTTCTCTGAAAGGAACATACTACCTATCTCTAACTTCATTATTGCCACTTAGCAGACTGGATCCTTGACATTTGAGCAGTTATAAGAAATGTGTTCAGTTGGTTTTTCTCTTAAATGACCAATTATTGTCAATGATATACAATGATCTTTGCATTGCAATAAGTAAACAATTTTTTATTGCCAACCAGGAGTCTTAAAATGAATTGAGTGAAATATTATAAACTTTATTTTAGAAGATCAAAATGTTACTATTTTACAGAAAGTACATTGAGAGATAATTTTAATGTCTGTCTTCCACTCATTATCAAGATGTTCCTTATGCCATTGTTCTTCCAATCCATTTATATGGCAAATCCTCAGTTCTAGAGGAAAAGATTGTCTGCTCCTTCCAGGCCTAATCTGGCTTCTAATTGGTACAATGCTGAAGAATAGCACACGGATCAGTGTCTGGATCCGTCCCATTAGGCTCGTCAAAATCTTCTGAGCAGCTGGATTGTACTTCTGGGCATGCCTTGCTACCTGTCTGTCTGGTTCTTTACAGCAGCTATTTTGAAGTTCAGGTTTAGCACAAGTTTTGTCATATTTAGTTTTGCATTGTTCTCTACTTAGGTGAATTTTCTTTAACAGGGATCCAATTGCCTGAGGCAAATATCTGAGTTTCGTGTTTGATCTTCTCTGGATCTGTTTGCTTTCTCTGCTTTCCCATTGTCAAGAAAAGGACAATCATCACCCTCATTGTGTGCCTCCAAAAGCTGCCTGAATGACTCCTACCGCCTCTTCCCACTCTCTCTCCCTGAGGCAGTCGGGATGTGGTCACATGCAAAATGTCCTCTTCAACTCAAATTCCTCCAGTGGGTCCTCAGTATTGTGGGGATCAAAGTTCACTCACGTTGGGTGATTTCTTTATGATAGCCATTCTTTCTGGGGGGAGATGATATCTCAATGTTGTTTTAATTTGCATTTCACGGATGGCTAGTGATGTGGAGCATTTTTCATATATTTATTCACGTCTTTAATTTCTTCCTCTGAGAAGTGTGTGTCCATCTCGGATGCCCATTTCTGGATTGGGTCTTTAAATTTTGGGGCCCTGGTGTTTTTTAGTTCTTTATAGATTCTAGAGAGCAGACCTTTGTCTGAGTACTCATTTGTCATGATTTTTTCCAAATTTGTGGGTTGCCTTTTCACTTTGTTGGTAATTTCTTTTGATGTGAAAAAACTTCACAGTAAGAGCAGGTCCCATTTGTTAATTCTTTCAACTGTTACCCGTGCGATTTGATTTCTGTCCATGAACTCTTTGCCTACCCCTATGTCTTCAAGAGTTCCTCCTATTTTCTCTTCCAGGAGATTTAGTGTCTCTGCTTTAAAGTTTAGATCTTTAATCCATTTTGACTTTAGCTTAGTGCATGGTGATAGACCTGGGTCAAGTTTGAGTTTTTGGCATGTAGAGAGCCACTTTTTACAGCACCATTTGTTAAAGAGGCTATCTTTCTTCCAGTGAGTATGTTTGGCCCCTTTGTCAAAGATAAGGTGGCTCAGTGTGTTCGTAGGGGCTTCAGTGTTAGCTAAGACTCAAGACATATGAGAACTTGTACTGTAAGGTCATGTACCTCAGTAGTGTCCCAAATTTTCTGATCAAGAAGATTATGGGGCCAAAGAGGAAAGTGATCGATGATGTAGAGTGTGCCTAAGGAGAGTCACATGGAGAGAAAACATTCTCTCAGGCTTTCACAGAAAGCACATTGGCCAAGCAATGGCCATGACTCATCCACATGGCTGACACTGACAAAGGTTCTACAATCTGAGGTACAGGATCTCAGGATAAATCCTGAGGGGATTTCACTGACCTTCTCAGACCCAAAAGCTACATCTCTTGTTGCATAGGTCCTGCTTTACCTTGGTCTTAACCATCCAGTAGAAAAGTATGAAGACGAAATATAGGAAGTAAAGCCATGCTGTTATGTTTAGCTGTGGGGGACTCAGGTCAATAATTTTTGACATTGCCAGTTAAACAGAAGACCCAATGCTATTATGGGCTACTGGACTCTTTTAGAATATTTTGCTGAGTTTACACACCTATAATATTCAAATAACGGAACTTAGGAAAAAATAGGGTATACAGGTGAATGTCCATTTTGTATCTGTGTATTCAAAGTGGTTAGGATAGATATACAGTTACATTCTCTTAATGAATAGAATGATTTGTTCTAGTTTTGTTTGCAAATAGGATCTCAAGTCCGGATCTTGTACAGCAATTAACCACTAAGAAGAATATATGCAGTGTGTTAGTTATTGAAACTGTCCTAGCGATTTGATTTGAAACTGTCTCATTGCTATCTGTTTATCAATAAAATTATGAAAAAAATTAAAATTAAAATTAAAAAAAACTAAAAAAAAAAGTTCACTCACGTAAAAACTTTAAAAGATCCACCTGAGCAGGTCTCTCTCTTCCTTTTCCATGCTCCCTTGCTGACTTGCTTGAGTCACATTTTAAGGATGATTTTTAGTTTTTAGTGTGTGCTGGTACACTACCTCTGCTAGAGCTTTATCTCCACCGACACACACCTCAGTCTCGTGCCACCCACGCATACACCAGTCCGCTCTCTTGTCTGAAGTGCCCCTACTGCCCTTCAGCTCTCAGATCCAGAATTTCTGTTTTCAAGAAGCCATCTCACATTTTTAGAGCCAGTCCATGCCCCTGCACCTGCTTGACATCAACAGAGTAAGGAAATTTCTACTTCTTCCTGTTTTATTTTCTTTATCCTCATTCAACCTTAAACTCCTTTTGGTAAATATCATACATAACTTGCTCCCTGTTATCTCCAATTTCCAATGACTGCTAGATACATAAGAAACACTTGATAACTTACTGCCAATGGTTTGACTATAGAACAAATAAAGATGACATTTTTTTCACCAAAAGAATAGTTGACCTCTATTTGAGCTGTTAGAAAAGATTACACTCGGGGCTGGGGGTATAGCTCAGTGGAATAAGTGCTTCCCTGGCAAGTGCAAGGGCCTGAGATCAATCCCCGGTTCTGCAAAAGAAAGAGAGAGAGAGAGAGAGAGAGAGAGAGAGAGAGAGAGAGAGAGAGAGAGAGAGAGAAAAGAAAAGCTTATACTAAAAGAGGGCCAGCCATATAGCTCAGCAGATTAAAGTGCCTGAAAACAGGTGCAGGGTTAGGGGGTTGCTGGGCCTGACATGCCCCACCCCTGGGGCATACTGAGACAACAACTGAGACAGCAACAATTGAGACTGGGCATGGTGTCATGCACCAGTAATCTCAGCTCTTGGGAGGCTGTAAACAGGCGGATCACTAAGAGTCCCATCTAGTAGAGAGACCCTGAACATCCTGTATAGACCCTACTTTAAAATACAAATAAATAAAATAAGAAGGAAAAGCTTACACTGGCTACAAATGGACCTGATTTCTTCATCCAATGCTTAAAGTGTCCATGATTATTCCTGGGGTTATGATTTTGTACAGAAATAGCTTATGTGACATCATTGCAAAAAGGTTGAAAACAAAGTTTGATCTCTCTGTCTTTCTCTATTTCTGTCTCTCTCCCTTGTTCTCTGTCTCTGTCTCTATGTCTTTCTCTCCATCCCTTTGCCTTCCTTTCTTCCCTGTTCTCTCTCTCTCTCTCTCTCTCTCTCTCTCTCTCTCTCTCTCTCAGCTAATGTTAAGTAGTTCAGCCAGAAAGCAGTTTTAGTGGCCTTCCAATGAGTAAAACTGGGAGATTTTTGTTCAAAATCATGATATTTTAAAAGGCAATTATGGCCAGTCCTAGATCAGGTCCGGTGAGTGTGCGGAGGGCTTCCTGCTACCCTGCGCC
>NW_004524718.1:2496628-2556004 GCF_000260255.1 Octodon degus
TGCATTCTCTTAATGAATAGAATGATTTGTTCTAATGGTGTTTGTAAATAGGATCACAAGTCCGCATCTTGTACAGCAATTAACCACTAAGAATATATGCAGTGTATTATTTGTTGAAATTGTACTTCCGATTTGATTTGAAACTGTCTCATTGCTATCTGTTTATCAATAAAACTTTGAAAAAAAGGCAATTATGACATCCAAAATGTGAGTCCTGACTTGCCCACTAAAGAAAAACAAAACACAAATATATGCAATAACAGTTCCTTTGCAAACATGTGTTGCCTTTTAATGACTTAAGCCTCTATTAATGTACAAGAAAAATGGAAAATAGAGCTCCTGGTCACTGAAATATATCAGGAGCCTCCTGTTCTCAATTAGAACAGCTGCCCTATTTACTGCTGCTTTGACGAAGTCACTGCCCAACTTCTCTATTCAGTAAGATCCGTGTTTACACTCTAGTAGGGCTTGAATCAAAACAGTTCTGATTTGTTAATAATTCACTAACCAAATATTATGACTGAAAAACTGGGACACTAGTAAATAATCACATGCAGAATGGAACTTCTAAATAGCATTTAGTCTGATCACAGAAATGGAAAACACAAATAAAAAATGTAATCTAGCAATTCATCGTATCCTATTAAATGCCAGCTGTTTGGGGGTTGTAGGATGGAATGTTTTGTTTTGCTCATCACGTCTTTAGAAGTTAGGGAATAATTGGAAAGCAATTAAATCACTGTATATATTCTGCTGGGAAAGAAGTGCATGTTACTGAGGATACTTTTTTCCTTCAATAAATATTTGCTGTACACCTATTATGTGCCAGACATTGCACAAACCACTGAAGGTATAGCAGTGCGGAATAGTAGCAGTGTCCCTGTGTCCAAGGAAATTACATGTTGCTGTGGGAGGGACAGAACATACTGTAAGTCCCCAATGAATGTCTGCACTGTGTGTCAAGTGGTGCGGCACATGAAGGGCAGAGGGGTGGGTAGTTTGACTGAGAGTACAAGGGAGGGGCAAAGCAAGACATAAGCTCATTTGCATTACCCTTCCAAAACTACACACATCCCCCCTCCTTTTATTTTCACGTCCCCTTTTTTAAATGAAACAAAGAATTCCATTTGACAATTTCATCCTATATTGATTTGTAACTGCAGTGGTCAGTGGCATTTCTGATGCATAGAACTGAAACTTATTAAAGAATAGCATGAAATTACAAAAAGCTTCCTTATTAGGTATGAAAATACCTTTCACTCTGGTATACACGTGTTTAACATTTGTGATTCAACTAAGAACTATAATACCAAAGTCCATGGAATACTCAGATGATTTCAGAATAACAGAAAAAAAACATTTGCTTTCTCTACAAAAACACTATCATGAGATATAAATCAAATCATGTAAATGATATTTAATATGCAAATCACAATAGACTCCATTTTATCCATGGGAGTTGTATTCTAAGACTCTCACGGAAACCTCAGATAATATTAACCCTTTTCTATATTATGTTGCTTGTTACATAAGCATACCTATATAAATTCAAGTATAATTTATGAATTAATCACAGTATGAAAATAATAGCAATAACAAATAATTAGATTAATCAAAATAATATGCTTTAGTAAAACTTATTTGAAGTTTATGAATGCCTCACATCTGGAATTTTCCACTGAATATTCTTAAACTGTGGTTGACTGTTAGGTAATTTAACCCTGACAAAGAAAATCATACATAAGGGGACCCAGACTCACGGGGCTCCTAAATTTACTTTAATTGAAGGCACTTGATGGTAACTACCATACAGTGCTTTTCACTTACAAAACGTTTTTACATATCTCCAACTCCTTTAAACATCACAACAAACCTGTGAGGTCAGTTATTATTTGTTTAAGAGTAAAAAGACCTAAAATTGAGAGATGTTAGTTGGCACTGTAATACAGAACTGGTGTTCAAATCCACTCCTTTTGGGTTGGATTCCAGATGTAGAGGCTACATTGTTTCACTGTGAGGAAGCCAAAATATTCTGACTAGCAGGTGCAAGTCATGTTCTATATTTTCAGATTGACACAGTAGATAAATCTTGTGGGATTTTTAAAATTTTAAATAGAATACAAAAATAATAGATAGGAGATTAGAAATGATAAACAATTTCAAAACAACAAGATGATAGATATTCAACAGTGGTTGTCACATTGCACATTGTTGTCTTCAGTGTAGTTGCTCAGATTGCCAGATAAAAGCATGTAACATTGTTTAAAATAAAAATTTTAAGCATTAATCAATACCTTCAAGCAATCAATAGAAATTAGTACTATCATTGTAACTATGCTGTGTGTATGCGCACATAATTTTTCCTGTTTCTTTTCTCCTTTTTCTCATCCCAACTGTTCATTCCTTCTGAACAATTTCTTTTCCTTTTTCCATATCTATTTTCCTTTTCAGATTTTCTATATCTTTCACATTCTTATACTAGTAAGACAATATAACATTTATACACGTGGGTCTGATTTATTTCACTTATGAGTATAGCCTCTAGTTGTATTCATTTACCTATAAAACCCTCAAGTTTATCTTGCTTTATAGCTGAATAATACTCCACTGTATAAAAATATCACATCTTTTTTATCTATTCCTCAGATGATGGATGTGTGGGTTGTTCCTGAGGTTTAGCCATGACAAATTATGCTGCTAGAAACATGGATGCACATAAATTCTTCTGGGATATTTGATCAGTTTCCTGACTTTTTCAAACTCTGAATTCTTTCCATTAATGTGTTCCAAATTAAACCTAGAGGCTTAGCTTTTCACACACTCCAGAAAAGACTTCTTCGCTATCATCAAGGGTGCAAGATGTTAAAACCTCACCTAGAAAGAGTAATTAATTATAAATGCTTGTGGTGTGGCACATCTTACAGGAAACCACACTGAAAGTCACATGGAGAAGGACAAGAAAGAGAAGTCCCCTGAGCCGGGGATCAATAGCTGGATATAATTCTGAGTGGGGATTTAAATCCATGCACTGAACCATTTTTAGCAATCTTATTTTTCCTATCCATCTCATCTTTAGACAGATGATTTGATTTTGGAACTTTCCTTTGTCTCACTTCTTCTCCCTCCTCCTCCTCTCTCTCTCTTACTCCTTCCTTCTTGCCTTTCTCCATTTCCCTCTTCCCTCATTCCTATTTTCCTCCTGCCCGCCTTCTCCCCCTTTTTCTTTTCTTGTTCTTCTTCCCTGGCTCCCCATGCCTCCCTCCATTTAAGAGTAGCTTTCAGAGGAATACAGATTGTAAGATCTGTCTAAAGCAACAATATGTATTTATTTGAGATTGGAAAACTGAAGCTACTTTATGGCTCTCTGTCACTGCAGTTGCTAAGCCCTGATGTTTATTCCAAGGGCTGCAAGAGAAGCCAAATATTCCTAGGTGAAAGAATCTTTTCTCTCTTCAATATTTATTATCTTGAAGTGCCAAGAGTCAGTAGTCATCTGAAATGCATGGATATGTTTAGATAAAGAAATTGAAACAACAATTTTGTTTCCCCCATTTCCAAACTTGAAAAACATGTGACATTTTATATGATATTGAATAAATTTTAGAAAAAATCATACTGACAGTGTCAGTTACAATATGCTATTAGTAAAAATAAAGTCTGATAACTAAATAGAGTGATAGAAAAAAAGACAAAAAATAGAAGGAAATTTGCCAGGCATTTTACCAAATTTTGGCAGAACCATGATATATTGAATTGAGCATTGATTTTTTTGATACACAGTCCATAACTTATATTTTTGAAATCTGTATTTTATTGTTGTGAATGTTCCACAGGAGATCTACCTTTGCCACCCTTGTGGGCTACCCTGGGTGCTGGGTTTGCTAGCCCTCCTCTGACAGTTCACTGGGCCTCCTCCCCTGTTCTTGTCATTGACAGGAGAGTTTCTTAGTATCTATTCAAGCAATAAAGAAAAAATTAACATGAAACTACTTCATGAAGTTTTATAATTTAATTAACATTATTATTCAGCAGCATATGTTAAGAAAATATTAACTGTTAACCAATCATTCCAGTGTACATTTCATTTTTGAAAAGTAATATGGCTCATCTGAAAATAGACGACAAAGTAATGGCAAGCTTTAGATTGAGTGAAAGAATAACATATTGGCCTTGGTTAAAGTTTACAGATTTTTGGTATCTAAGAACATAGATGTAAACAGTTAGCAAGTTGTTGCTGATCAATTATGCCCTGTATAGTTAAATGAAGAAATAGTATTCCTACATTCAAATTGGTAATTTTGAGTATTGTCTTACAGTTTTTATGTAGTTCCAGCCATATCAAAATAAAAGAGTCAAATTGCTTTTTATATGAAAAGTATGCTGAGGCCCATCAGATGAACCATCAGGGATGCCTTCCCCTGCATTCATCTATCTTCCCATTTTATGGGAACTAAAAGCCTAATCAATAATTTAACAAGCTAATGGGCATATTGTTAAGTACAGTGGGCTCATTCTGAAAAGGGGCACACTGTCAGGGCGACAGAGGCAGAAATGGAACTGACTGCGAAACTTTCAATGCTCACCTTGAAAATGACCGTGTTCCTGCGCAAGCGCAGAGCAAGCTGCTCACCATGGGGTGGATCCTCCGGCTCAGCCCAGCCCAGCTCCGCTGTGTATTCATACTGCGTGTGTCCTGTGAGGCATAGATTTTGCAAATGATTTGGTTTTCAGCAATATAACACACCAAGCTAAATATTCAGATACTTAATGTGTATTTTAGCTAAAACTACAGACTTGAAAGGCAATTTTAGGTTCTAATCTAAAATCCTGCTTAATATATTCCATTTAATATATTCTTGCAATTTACAATCACATTACATTAGTCATGAAAATAGAAACAGCGAGGAAACTATTCTGGCATTGACAATAAAAGTATTTGAACTCAATGTAGAGAAAATGAGGCTTTTGATTTTCACTTCATTTTTCTTTCCCTTTTCTGCTATTTTGCTTACCAGTAACTTCATTCAAAAACCAAAAAGAAAATGTAATCAACAGCAACTGTGTTAACTTCAGGGAAAGACTGAAGGAGACCCATCTGTCCATGGTCATTTGCCAATGTCCTGTTTGTTGTACTGGCTGGGATTTTATCCTTAGAATTATCCCATAGAGTTTAACTATATTTACCTAATTTCCAATTATCAAGATTTATATATCACCTTTATAAGTTAACTAATATTTCTAAGACTTGTTTTTACTTTGGACTATAGGTGCCTCATCATATGGACCTCTTTAATAGGTTATATGTTTCCAAATTTGATGGAAATTTGATGGATTTGATGTATACAATGTCTGGAAATCAGGTTAATGAGCTACTTTGTGTTTCTAATGAATTACTCGCTTCTGAGAGTAGATGACAGTGTATGCTGTACGGTTAGAACAGATAAAAGGAAGAATTTAGAATGTCTTATGGTTGGTTGTAGCAGAGTGGAGGGCCCTGAGAACTGAGGGAGGAGCACAAGTGGGAGTGACAAGGACCAGGTAGAGGCAGCCAGGGGAAGCTTGCTGGCAGAGGTAAGGCCACCCAGACCCTTCGAAGGCCACTGCAGTCAGCTTGATGACATTAGCACTTGGTATCTCCCTCTCAATGCACTCTGTTCACAAGATGTCCTTGCCTGTCTTTCTATAAGAAAGTCAACTTTGCTAACTCAATCTATGCGTATCTCTGAGCTGCGCTATTTCGAGGTCCAGTGAGTTGCATGTGTGAGCAATTTGCTCCCGTTCAGCACAGTCATATTTTCTCCATAAGATACTTTGGGGAATATTGAGCAGAAGTACATGATAAGAAAATAACAATGAGAATAAGTAAACCAAGGACAGGGCAAGGAAAGAAGCATGTACCTTCATGGGGGAAAATTAACTCTATACTGTAGTTCATGAAAAAGTAACTATCTGCTATTGTTTCAGGTGCACATCCTGTGATTTCTCTTTTTTGGGCCTCAAACCACATCTATTCTTAATGTGTCTCCCATGCTCTCTGAAACAGGTTTTTATTTTAAACAATCCATTTACCCAGAAATATTAAAACTAAAATGCTCTGTCTGCACAATAGATGCTTTTAGCAAGTCAGATACACAGTTAAGCTGTGCTTGCAGGATTGTTTTCTTTAAAGTGCAGTCAATTGACCATCTAGCAGCACTAATTTGTTTCTACCCAGTAAGGCATGTGCACATGCTGCCCCATACAGCAGCGCCTGCAACGGCACTGGCCAGGCTGCTCGCGCCTGTCCTCAGCAAAGGGAAATTGAAATGCTGCAGCAGCCTCGCCTGGGAAGCACACAACACCTCCAGACAAGGCTTTCTCCCAAAGGCAGATGTTACCATTTGCCCTGCATAAAGTTTTATACTTTCCTCGTAAAACAAGGCTTATTCTCCTAAGACAAACTTTGAAAAATTACCTCCAACTAGTCTGCTGCAAAAATCTATTAATGCCAACATATTAATACCCTAATGAAACAATAATGTACCTATAATATTCATATAATCTTTACACTCTCAAATTAAATTTTTATCTATAATTTTGTCAATCTTGAAACACTCAGAGATGCTTCTATCTTAAAATAATAATGTTACAGGTCAGGTGGTAGATTTCTGGGGTGTTATTATCTTTCCTCTGGCACTTAGGGTGTTGCCTGGTTGGTTTTTTTTTTCATAATAATCGTGGGGAACTGTAATTATCTTGATGCACACTACTTACACTGTCTTATTTCCTAATTTACAGTAGCAACATGAGATAATGTGTACTTATTGAGATCAAATGCATATTATTTTGTGATGATTTTGAAGAAGTTCTCATGACAACAATTGCAATTATATGGTCACCAACTGTTGATACTGAGTTATGTTCTAAAAACGCTGTAATTAAGTCTGCACATGAGGACACTTCCTATCTGAGATAAAAGAGTGTACAAACAAGACATTAACCAAGGAATACAATCGGTGGCATAGATACCCTGAGCTTTTGTGAATGAATCTCAAGGAAGAGCGTTATGTCAACATTTGAGAGAGTTTCAATTTCTACTTAAACAAGACTTATAACAAATATTATTGAAAGCAGTCTTTTATTTTTAAATTACAAAGCTTTAAATATATCCATAAAAATGGACAACGAGTATAAGAGCAATCATAAGCTCTTCAATGATAAATATTCAGTCTATTACTGGTATTTTTTCAAACACTATTACTGTTTAATGTAATTTTTCATTTAAAATTCCAAAATTAATTTAACTTTTATCATTCTCTTTCAAAAGAAATATAAATACTATAAATGAGCAATATAATGAGCCCATAGTTTTCCTACTGTACTCTATAGAGTGTGTTCATCTTTCTTAAGGAAGAATATGAATGTAAAACTCTACATAAAAGTTTTGGGTCAGCACATACTAGGAACTGGATTAGGAAATCTGACTTCTTCCGTTTGAATCCTTGTGAGTCACTGACTACTCATGCGCTTACGCAGGTTACTCAACACTTGTGAAGCGGTTTCTTCTGTAAAGAGAACAACAACACCTACCTCCTACTAGCACCATGAGCGTTTAATTATCTTTTTATGAAATGCTTGAATCAAGCCTGGCATGTAGTAAGCACCATATAACTGTTAGGTATCATTGCAATTTAGAGGGCGACGTTCCAAGCTTTCTGCCTCTGTCCTTTCAACCATGGGGAGGGCTGGCTCATAATTTAATAATTTTTAAATTAAGTTTATTGGTACATTGTAGCTATACATAACAGTCATATGCATTGTAGGGAATTTCTACCTATAGGTGATATATTTCTATTCGGCTGTTTTTCCCAGTTCCTCCTCCACCCTTCCTCGCATATTCCCTTTTTCTTTACAGAGCTTTGTTTGCATTTTATCCTTTTTCCACTCTTTGTTTTCCTTCCCCTTTCTACACCCTGCTTTCCTTTCCTTTTGCACAATCTCTTCCTATTTCCCGATATCTGTTGTAAGTTTTGGTCCTTATCCACCCTTTCAGTTTCTCGCAACAGAAAGACAACACAACACATGCAGAATTTTAATAACTTTTCCTCACAATCCTTTTCAGTATGGTTGTATGATACACAGAAAGACAATGTCTTTTCTAAAATCAAAGGGCATTCCCACAATGAACCTGGTATCGCTAACTTGTATTGTCTTGTCAGAGTATTTTTTATTAACTTGTGGCATATGGTAAATGTTTTTAAGGTAAAGGCTTCTTCTCTGGGCATTTCCAGTTATCTGATGACAATCTTGGGAACAAAAGCTCTGGAGTGGAATGTTTCCTGTGTGACTGCTGTTCTAAGCAGGTTGTGAGGAAAATGATATTAAAATAGTTGCTGCACACTTTTATTTCAAAGTAATCCAAATTTCCACATCATGCAACATAATCACATAAAAAAATAAAAGCATAAGGGTGCATCCACATAAAATAATAGCCAAGCGACATCTGACTTGACCTCAATGTTACCTTACTAGGTTTCAAATGTTATATTTGTTCTTATATTATTATTCATAACATTATTTTACTCTTACTTTATTAATAAAGTTAATAAAGTATTCTATTTTAATACTTGGGTTACTCTGAAATGTTTGTAGATTTGTGTAGCAAGTAGAAAATGAATTCAAAATGTTTATATTTCAAAATTGTAAGAGATTTAAGATCAAATTCAAAACATTGTTAGCAATATCAGGAGGCTGTATGTTGTTATAATCATTGTTATTGGTAATGATGAACTCTTCCTTTACAAGTTGTATAAAGTAATCTTTGCAACGTAGGTGAAGATGAATTCTTTTTTCCTTATTATTTAATTCCTGCTTCATCACCACAGTACTCTAATTTTGGCAATCACTTTCAAAGCTTTGGCAGAGCAACCTAGATTTCACTTTTCTGTAGTCTTTGATACTGAAAGAACAACATGGAAATGCTGTAATTTTAGATTTAATATTGAGATATTAAAAGTTGTAAAAAGATTAATGAGCATGGAGAATTTATGGGACAATAGACATGTTTCTCTACAAATGCTGGTAGCTTTTAAAATATTCTTGCTTTTTTAATAAATATATCAAAACAAAAAGTATGTAAGTTAGTTGGGACCTGTATGATGTTTTGATACACTGAATACCTTAAATCTAGTTAAACATTTCTATCTCCTTAAAGGTTTATCGTTTCTTCATAGATAGGGTTAAAAATCATTTATTGAATTAAAAAAAATTTTATGAGACCACAAAGAAAGAGATGTTCTCAAATCTGATCCCACTCCAACCTGCATTTACATCTGCATCAGAAAAAAGCTGGGAGCTCTGCGTACTATCAAAACTTCTTTAATTCGGACTCTTCACTAATCCAGTGTCGATGTCAACTTCAAGAGTAGGTGTGCTTGCTATTTTAATTTCAAGTTTCACTGTGTGGTTCGGCACCTTTAAATAACTGAATTGTACAGTTCCAAAGTTAGATAAGGTGCTCCCTGGAGTTTATGCTGCCACTTTTAAGCTTAAGTGTATGCTGTTGTGTGGTCATTTTTATCTGTCTTTCAGATCAGCATTTTCATGACTCATTTATCTAACTATGGGAATGACCGCCTAGGGTTATACACCTTTGTGAACTTGGCCAACTTTGTGCACAGCTGGACCAACCTGCGTCTTCAAACTCTTCCTCCAGTGCAACTGGCCCACAAGTACTTTGAGCTCTTTCCTGAGCAAAGAGACCCTCTCTGGCAGGTAATATTCAAATCCTCTCCTACAGTAGAGGGGTGGAAACCAGCAGCTTGGCAGTGTCTAATTTGTGCTAGCAGCCCTGATGGTTACACTAAAACTAACATTTAATCAAATGGCTCTTTACCCAATAGAATCATTCTCTTCTTAGACAATATTCTTATTTATGAATTAAGTGTTGGCAATTTTTGTTTCTTTTCCTGGATTTTTGTTTGTTTGTATTGCAAATTTTGCATTAAGGTTATCATTTTATTGGTTGTGTTCTCTCTAGGTTAATAACTTTCATTTGTTTATGATATAAGCAGTGACTAGCAATAAAATATTTTGGTTGTCTGAGGAGAAAGAAACCAAGACCTAGTATAAATGAGATTCTCATATGCATATATGCAGCATGATACGTTGGATAAAAAAGAAAGATCTATCTCATGCCCATACAGATTTAGTGGCTCTTCAAATTATTTTCCCTTTTCTTTAAACATAGCTAATTTCTCACCAACAGTAGACCTACTGGTAAAAGAGACACTTGTCAGCTTTAAGATTCCTTTTGGGAATCATTCAGCTTCATGTGGGGCCACTCAGCTTGCATGCATCAACTGTAAACTATCTACTGCTTAGCGGTTATCTAGCAAGATGCTGCCACCCACTTCCTCAGTTCTTCATGCATCAGATTACATCGATCTACACAATCAATAAGCTTCCTGCAGAAAGCAGATCAGATGTTCTCCCACTAATCAGCCAGCAGAAAAGTAGCATCATCATTTTTTTGTTGTAGTTTTTTGGGTTTTTCTTTCTTTTTTTTTTTTTGCTGAACCAGGGGTTGAACTCAGGCCCTTGTGCTTGCCAGGCAAGCGCTTATTCTACTGAGCCACCTCCCTGGCCCCCAGTAGCATCATCATTAATGAGAAATTACTGTGGAATGGACTTCTTTTTAACCATCTTCTGTTCCTTTCCTCAAAATACTGGTTTTCCTTTATTCCATAAGTCATGTAACCTATCACTCTTTCATGGCTAGGAAATTATCCAACATATATTTAAAAAAAAAAAAAACTGTTGTGTATAAGAAAAGCTAGTTGTTCTAGGGCATGCACAGAAAAATAAAATACTATATTTTCTCTCAAAATTAGTGGAGCTTTTCCTCCTTGTTCTTTTTCAATATCACATGCTTTAAACTTGATTTCTATTGAAGAGCCTGCAAGCAGGCGGAGGGACAAGGGTTTGATCCCCAGGTCTGTCACACTGGCCTTGCCCCCAGGGGTGCTCTGAATCAGCAATTGAGACCCTAACACCCTGTAGACCCTTCCCTAAAATACAAAAAAAAAAAGATTGCTGTGGTAAGTCAGGCCCCTCTCTGGGGATTGACTCAGCAGCTCTGCTGTGTTTACAGTTATCTTGCATTCTACTTCTTTTGCCTTTTGCTAGCACTGCTCGGAGCCCATCATGCTTGGTATACAGCTGACACAGATGCACAGTAGAAATGTAAACAGTGTGAATACATAGAATGATTGCATGGGGGTTGGATTTTATTAAAGCAAGACGCGATGTCCCTAAATGGTGGAGGCATACATTCCTTCATTAAGTTGATGACGCATTCACAGTAAACCAATTCTTTTCTCATATATTTATAAATATATGAGATACCTATCATTTATGGTGCAGTGGTAACAAAACGTAGCCAAATAAACAAATCACACTGTGTATTGACATATACAGGGTCAGTTAATGGCTTCAAATTCTATTCTTTCTCTTCCCTTTAAGAATACATTTTATAGGGCCAAAGAGATGGCTCAGTAGAATAAGCACTTGCCTAGCAAACACAAGGGCCTAAGTTCAATGCCTGGTTCCACACACACACACACACACACACACACACACACACAAAAGAACAACAACAACAAAAAGAACATGTTTTTCTTTCTTTCTTTCTTTCTTTCTTCTTTCTTTCTTTCTTTCTTTCTTTCTTTCTTTTTTTGTGACAAATGGGGGCCTGAGTTCAATCCCTGGTTCTGCCAAATAAATAAAATAAAAATGAGGAAAAGTCCTTTCTGATACTATTGGCATTTTAAAATAAATAATTTTATGTATTAGTATTATTTAAATGTTGTTGACACTATCTTCTTTTTTAAAGAGTGATTATAAACAAAGACATGCCAATTCAACATGATTTGGTCAACTTGATTATTCTAATCTGATTAAAAATTTATTAAATATAAAATTATCAGATATTGTGGCAATTTAAGATGTCCATGCAAATTATTAATAGACAATTGGGTGGGACTAGAAAAGTGGCTGAATACCATAATAGTTACATAATAGTTACCTAGCATGTGCAAAGCTCTGGGTTTGATCTCTAGAACAGGGAAAC
Source organism: Octodon degus (assembly GCF_000260255.1). Taxonomy (NCBI): domain Eukaryota; kingdom Metazoa; phylum Chordata; class Mammalia; order Rodentia; family Octodontidae; genus Octodon; species Octodon degus. The sequence continues at coordinate 2,508,738 of NW_004524718.1, forward strand.
AAGGGCCCAGGGAGATAGCTCAGTAGAATAAGTGCTTACCTGGCAAGTACAAGAGTTCAATTATTGGTTCCACCAAAAAAAAAAAAAAAAAAAAGAAGAAGAAGAAAAAGAACATGGAAACAAAAGCAAAAAATAAGATAATCTTTAAAGAACTGTGTCATTCTGGAAAGTCTAAGAAATACGTATATATGTATATGCATACAAAGAAAACTTAGAAATGCTGACTATTTTAAGTTTGAATAGCAAGATAAAGGAAAATTCCTAGGAAATTCTCAATACAATTTTTCTTGCAGTAAATTAAGAATTAAATAAGTAATGAATTCGTTAACAAATGATCAGAAATATTCACAGAATTCAAGGATTTTATGCTAAATGTTGTTCCAGATATTTAGATGTGTAAACCTAGACTTGTTTAATATGTATTTCCAAAACACAGTCCATTGTTAGTTTTTAAGATCCACTCAAGATTAAGTTTTTTTAACTGAACAACTCCTTTTATTATCATGTGATTTCTATTCTTTTAACTAAAAGATTAAACAAAATTGCAGATATTTTCCACTAAATGAAGTGTCACATATTCTCCAGTGTATTTGAGAAGGAAAACAAGGAGTAGATAACTTAAGAATATTTAATATTTAAATTCAACTGGGAATTATTCAGGAGCATGAGATTTTGAGAGCAGTTGACTTATTACAGCAAATTTGATAAACTTGGCCAATTATAAATGATATTCAAAAAACTGTAAGTGGTAAATAACAATAAATTGCATAATACTTTTTGAGTTCTCTTTCCTGGTAATTTCTTCTTTTATATTTACATCTATGATAACAAACCAAAAAGCTGTAGCATTACCATTATTTACTTTAATCAGTATGAATTTAATTCTCTAAAGATATATGTGTGAAGAGCCAGCCAGGTAGCTCAGCAGATTAAAGCACCTCCTTAAGCAGACACAAGGATTAGGGTTTGATCCTCACTGTGCCTGCCAGGCCTGCCCCTGGGGAGAACTGGAGGGTGAATGAGACTGGCTGTAGTGGTGCACGCCTATAATCTCAGCACCTGGGAGACTGAAAACAGGAGGATCACTATAAGTCCAATCTGTACAGTGAGAACCCTGTAGACACTGTACTAAATTCATTTTTTGAAAAACAAAAGTATTTGAAAAGCTAGTGTTAATTGTAAACGTTTTGCAACCTATTCATTAGGACTCTGTAATGTTAAATAATTTTATGTCTCTGTCATTGTTATGTATTGCCAAAATGAAACATGAGGGTACTTTTTGAATTTATGAGCATGACTTCTTGCTTAGTATATTTTATTTCTAAAATGATTCACCCATTATTTTTCTTTAGATTTTTCAATTCACACTTTTTTATTACTACAAATAGAAAGATAAAGTGCAAAATGCTAATCTTCACATCTATTTAATTTCCTTTTGGTTTCTCATGTAAATTTTCATTAGCACCAACTACCATACATGAGGCTGTTTTGTCACCTAATTAAGACGTGCAATATGCATGTCTGCCAATGGGCAGCCTGGTAAGCAGGCACGAAATGCACTGTGCTTCTGTCTCCTGGGACACTGGCTCTTCTAAGGCTGATTAATAGATGGCTGTGGACATCGTGGGCCGCAGTCCCAGACTGTATCTGCACCACTTCAGTCCCTACCGTGTGGGAGCCTTAAAATTACACTCCTAGGTGCTTAGTAATGCATATATTTTATAAGATTAATAGGATAATCACTATAAAACATGGAAGAATAGTTTCTCTTTCTTTTAACTTCCATTATAGGAACCAAACCCACAACACGGAGGTAGTTGGAAGGTCAGATTCTTTCAGAGTCCTTAATCGATGCTTTTAAGCTCTCGGGCTGTCAGGTTAGCTCTGTCTCAATCTTCACGCAGTCACTCCAGAGCCTCACTATCAACAAACATGTCGAGCATGATGAGGCTCCCTGCCTGCCTGCCTGTGCGACCAGGGGAATGCTCAAAGAGCTGCCATTCCTCGCTACCTGTGCTGCTGACTCTAGGGTTAACAGAAGCAGGCAAGTAAGTCACAATATGCTAAACTTAGGTGCTTGGCACCTTTGTTGATTCTCGCTGTCAAAGCATCCAGTTCTTGCTAAAAATGATGAGATCTGAATGTCTATGACATAAACAAATCACGAAATCTAATGGTGTATGCTCTGTAGGTTCTATTAATGTGTCCCTTGAAGCAATGAATGAAGGAGCCTGCACTGAAAACTATGCGATCTAAGAATCACAGAAGTTGGGGACATCTAGCCTGATCTATTCATTTTAGAAAAGAAATGGTGACATCTGGTGAGGCACTCCAAGTCACGGGCTTATTAGAGATAAACCAGGACTAGCTTTTATTGCTCCTGCTCCACTGCAGTTTCAATGATAACGTGGTGGAAATTTTACACTTAGAAAAACAAATCTACTTCCACAATGGAATCTCTCTTTACAGTGACATTTCAGGGATAACTCCATTTAGTGTGTTCAGTTTAAATTTATTCAACTTACACTTCTAACAACATAGCATAATACGTAGAAAGGTCTTTGTGGAACTTAGAGACCATGAAAAGACCATTGCAGCCCTATATTAACAATATGATGTTGTAAATTTACTATATTTATTCTTCACTTTACCTCCTCACACTACTGTACACTCATTAGTAAGTCTACAACTTCATTTGCTATGCAGTGCTGCAGATTTTTGTCCATGTCAAATATACCACCTCATACATATCTTAAGGGGTGATACTATGTCATAACCCTGATCCTAACTTAGCCCAATAATCTCTCATTAAAATATCAAGACAGAATAATCAAAAGCAGAGATGTAAAACAAACAATAGGAACCTCACACCATTTCCTAGAGAAGACTCGGATATAATAGGAAACAACCTAAAGAACAAGTTAAGAACGTCAGAGTGGGGGCTGGTGAGATGGCTCAGTGGTCTAAAGCACCTACTTAAAACAAACTTAGCAAAGCACAGGGACCACGGTTCAATCCCCAGCACCACATGCCAGCCAGCCCCGCCCCCTGGTGGGCTGAGCTGGCCACACACACACATACATAAATAAATAAATTAAAAAAAAAAAAAAAGAACGTCAGAGTGCTTTGAAAGATGCCAGTGTAATTTGGATTTGATTGGCAATATGGAGTGACCAGCAATACATCCTGAAGATGAAAATGAACTAACAAAAGGAGAATAGTGGTCAATAAGAAGCCTTCATGTCAGATAAGGGAAGAGGCGAAGTTAGAAAAGAAATCTACCTATGAAGCAGGAAGCCCTGCCCTACTTTGTGGTCCTTAAGAGTAGAATCCCCAAAAGATGTTTGGCGGGATTTTCTATAGGTGAGGCTGAGACTAAGAAAGGTTGTCTGTGAATTATCAACCCCATATGGAAAAATGGAATACTATATATAATTGTACATTTTTCACTATTATTCATTCCTTCTTACCCCTTCCCGTGAAATAGCAACCGTGACTTTTTATCACTCTGTAGGTGACAGTAGAGGACACATTTAATTATAATTCTAAATAGTTTTCCTAACTACAATGTAAGGTTATATATTATTATATTTTATCTCTCCTTCTAATTCTACAATATCATGATTCTTAACTTTCTGGGAATACCTCTGAAATGTGGAAGTAACTCCTCATATTTTAGTTCTTTCATTTATAGTGAGGCATCTCACTGTTTTGCTTATCCAGGGCTGTCAGACATTGTGACATCCAAAAATGGTGACATAAGTTTTGGGTTTTCCATTTCCTGTCAGTCGTGCTCTTGTCAAGTGTCAAATCTGCCATCAGGAAAACCACTTGCTGATGTTCAGTCATGGAAAACTACTTGTAGAGAGCTCTCTAAAAATACCAAATCATTACTTTTATTTTTTTTTTCAATTGAAAGCATCACACAAAATTTATGTGAGCACTTCATTCAAGTATAACAACAATAAAGAAACTTAGGTTATTTATGTGTTACAGAAACTTCTAGTAACTTCAACATCATTGGATGGATGAACAACAGTATATTAGACCTGCCGATTCATAGCAGCTTAAAAACTCAGGTGCTTGTACTGAGCTGGCTATCTAATCACTGCCAGCATCCTCACTGCAAGCAAAAATACAAATAAAAAGTGCTATGTGCAGGAGTAGTTTACAGATAGAACTGAAGAACAAACATGTACTCCCTAAATGATATTATGAGACTATTTAAGGGAAGTTCCAATAAGATTAGTTTACTTAGATAAACTAATATGATGGAGGTAATGTAGTGAGGAATGCATAGGCATTCAGGGTAAATTAGAGATTCTTTCTGCTTTAAACAAGCAGTCTTGAGGCTGTCGTTCCTGAAGACACAGAGCCAAGGCCTTTGCCCATCCAGCCCCATCCCAGATCCTGACATTTATACACCTCTGTGATTCATACAACTTTGACAGAAAAGTCCAAGAAATAATCAGTAAAACAAGTGCTGCAACACTTCCAAGGAGAGAAAGCTGCATCCTGGAAAGAGGCTCTTTCAAGATGAGAGGCTGGATTGGTTTTATTTATATTTATTTTTTCCTGACTCAGGTTTATTTGTACGAAGAGCACAGGAGGACACCAGCCCCTCACAAATGGCACCCCAAGGGTCACACCAGTCCTTCTGTTTTTACATCAGCAGACAAGAGGCTTTTGCTATGGAACACTCAGGGGGGCCTGGGGCACCTTTAGGGGCCTGAGATGGAGCAGAAACTACAGCTGGGCCTTGGCTGGAGTCTGGGCCTTTGGCTGGCAAGGCCTGCAACCTGGCAAAGCAGACACAGATACTCTTCCCAGGCTTGGGTGGGCAACATAGGCAAGTCGAGCAAGCCTGCATTTTTCTTCCTTTGGAATGATCTTGGGTTTGACCTCCTTGGGCTTGGCAAGGGCCTTAGTGCCTCAGTGTAAGCATTCATGGCCTTGGCATTGTTTGGTTGCATCTTCTTGAAGCCCTTCTTGTTGTGCTTCTTGGCAAAAGATGTGTTCCTAAGGAACTTGGGATCCACTCCCTTCAGAGATTCATATCTTTGTGACCAAAGTTTCTTGATGCCATTTCTGTGCCATTTTGGGGACTGGTTATGTGTAGTGTGGTTCTTGGACTTGGTCATAACTGCACTATAAACCATGGCTGCCAAGTGCCTGGATTGGTTTTACATGGAGCAGCAATGCTAGAGTTGCATTTGGAATCTTGGAGAAGATACTATCTGTTACCAAGGTTCTCCTTGAGGATTTCCTGATGGAATCATTAGGAATAATGTGCCCTAGCCCATTATACCTCACCAGTGCATGTAGATTATGTTAAGTTTAAATGACACTGAAAGACAAAAAGCTACAAGTCACTACCCTAATCAATAAAGAATTGGAAAACGAATTTCATAGACATGTGTATGGCAAACATGACATTTCCCAAAGACACGACCTTTTAGAGAAGAGCAGTAGTAATCTTTTAAAATGTCTTTTATAGCATTCTTTAAACTGAGGCTGGAGAGTGGAAGGAAAGCAAAGGGTCAATGAGGAAGAGACCAATAATCTCTGCAGTGTTCTTAATCAACAAAATCATCCTCCTGCAATAAGCACTGGCTAGGGTTAAAGTTTCAACTATTGCTATCTAGTGGTATCTTGGTTATCTGGCATAGGCACATGACTTGCAAGAGGATAAACAATGCTGAGGAAAAATTTCAGTGTCATCCTAAGTGGAGGCGGTGGAAAGTGATAGGCAAAGTAGTTTTTTAGGAACACAAAGGAATATAGGCTTGGAATAACCTGATCCAATGCAAACAAAAGTCATTTACATATCTATAAAAACATGGACTAGAAAATAAGGAAGACTTTTTTTTTAATCTTTATTTTTATGGCAAATTTTAAATTTTTGCTTCTTTATTGAATAAAAAACTAGGAACATGTACCCTTCTAAGTAACATAATTTCTCTGGAATTTACCACCCTTTATATGTTTTTTTCTGATTGCATCAGGCCATCTTCTTCACACTTGATTTATGTCTATTTAAAACTGAATTTTTCTCATATGTTCCAGATACAAAACTACCCACATTCCCTTTCTCTCTGCAAGAGCCACATTACATGCATTTTCACTAGGCCTGGACTGTAACCATGAGCTGCCTATAGAAATTTTATCTGAGGGCCAGCAAAATAGCTCAATGGATGAAAGCACCTGCAAGCAGGAGCAGAGGCTGCTGTATTGGCCCTGCCCCCGGGGCCCACTGAGACAGCAATTGAGACTGGGTCTGGTGGCGCGAGCCTGTGATCCCAGCTCTTGGGAGGCTGTATACAGGTGGATCACTAGGAGTCTGATCACTAGGAGTCCAATCTAGTAGTGAGACCCTGAACACCCTGTAGACCCTTCCCTAAAAAAATACAAAAAAGAAAAGAGACTTTATCTGAATACTTTTTGAAAGTTTAAATATATTTATAGTGCTAGATACCGAAAACAACAAATTACTGCTTATTGTAGCTCAGTAAAGCAGGGGACAATCAGTTTAGATTAGAAAATGAAAAAAAAAGACATATGATTGATTTGTCATTTTCTGACTTTTAAAATTAAAATAATAGCAATAGAACAGAGTACAACAGTGTGTAGAAGCGCTTGGCTTCTTTTCCATGGAGGATCTTTGACCTTCATAATAATAATCATTGCAACACCTGGAAGCCTCATTAATTATTTCTCAGACACAATCTTCCCCCTTCTGCTGTCTCTCTCTCCGTCTGTCTCTCTATGTCTGTCTGTCTGTCCATCTCTCTCTCTCCCCCACTTCATCTATCTCTGTGTCTCTCTCTCTATGTCTGTCTGTCTGTCTGTCTGTCTCTCTCTCTCTCTCACACACACACACACACAAACACACACACACATACTTACACACACACTCACACTCATATGCATACAACTTACCCACAGAGATAACCTCATCTTTTGGATTCCAGTCAGAAACCAAGTTGCTGTGTGACCTTCACAAAGACCTAAATAGAACACCTTGCATCTCAGCTTCCACAGCTACAAAGAAGGGATAATAATATCTGTCTTGCCAGGTTGCTTTGAGGATTAGAAACAATCTATGCCAAGCAAGCACCTGGAATATAGAATATTGTCAATAAAAGCTGGATATTATGTCTGCTGTGCTCAAATATTCAGAAAATATAGGGAAAGCCAGAATAGGGAAAATCTAAACAAACATCTTCAGAATATAAAACAGAGATGCAAACACACTGTTAATAAATTTGTGATTAACCAACTAAGGGAGAAATACATAAAGTAAGAGGTGAGATCTGAGTGAGAGGCATGTGGAAAGCCCCAAAATACCTAGCACAGAAGAAGCAAAGTTTTGAAGAAAAACAAGGTCATGACGTTGAAGCAAATAAATCCTGGGAGCTGTAAGACACCAATAGGAAGAATTGCAGTAATGTAACTTGGGTTACTAGCAATAAAATATTTAGAACAAAGTGTATTGCAAAATCATAGAATCCAGGTAATTTTATTTCATAGTTTACCCCCAGAGGTATATCATCCGGGAAAATACAACTAAATACAAAACTAGATAGAACTAATATCATTATTTACCAAAAGTAAGAGGCATGTCTGTCAACGTTCTATGTATCAGACAAAAAGAATTTTTTTCTAGACTTATACAAGCTACCTATCTCTGTGAGCATTCCATGTCACCAGCTGTGCTAGTAGAAACTAAATAGGAAAGACACTGGCAGTGGAATACAGCAGATAAGTGGCCTTGTTGACGTGTCAGAGATCTCTCCAGAGTGGCCCCACGTAATGCATCTGTTTGCTCTTCTCCCTGTGCTAAGAGCAGGAAAGCTCCCACTTGAGCAGATGAACAGAGAACCTCTTCTGCTGCTCTTGCTGAGCTGTGTGTTCAGAAATTCAACAATAATAGGTCATTCAAACTTCCTTGCTAAAATACTGCTGTGAAAAAGAATTCTTTACAATGAAAACAATTACATGATAACGTACAGAGACAATGACTAAAGATGTAAACAGGTAGTTGTGAGCACCTCGCAAAAACTGGCTTCTGGGGCCTGGGGAGATAGCTCAGTGATATGTCTGCCCAGCAAGCACAAGGTACTGAGTTCGATCTCTGGGTAAAACAAACAAACAAACAAATGTCTTCTGGATTGTCACGAAAGGTAGCAATGGGAAGGTTGGGTGTACTTCGGAGTCTAAATCTCTATACAGTTCATACTATGTTTATTTTCAAGCATATATCAGTATATCTGTGCCTTTTGCTAAACATTCACTGTGCTGGCCCTGAATCAGTCAATGAGGCATTCGATCCACTCGCTTTACTAAGTGCCTCAGATATTAGACTGTACCAATGAAGAGGAAAGACAGAGGCCTTCTCTTTACAGAACTTACATTCCAGTTGAGATAGAATTGTTATGAAAGACCACTACACTACATGTAATATATAATTGCTGTGAACATATACACACACATGAATAAAATAATACCAGGTGCTGAAACATAATCAAAATGTATTACTGGACATGGAGATTATAGTAGAGGGATCTTTCGCTATGGTCATTAGGACTGGCTTCTTCTTTGGGGTGGTATTTGAGTCGATAAATGAATGACAAGCAACATTAAAACTTGATTGAATGAGATGCAAGAGCCAAGAAATTTATCCATAAATCAAGCTAGGATTATATTAGGGCCATTTGGAACATATAGGGTGGCAGCCCACATCTCCAAATTTGAGTAAGAAATGCCAAGATGATTCTCTATGAAGCACCTTGCACACCCCTAATGTCTAGACCTCCAACTGTGTGAGGCCCATCCAGTGCATGGGTGCCACTGCCTTTCTGACAGTGGACCAGTGTCTCAGTTACTCTTTTCTCATTGCTGGGACCAATACCCAACACTCAGAGTGAAGAAAGCAAAGGTTTATTTAGCTCACAGTTAATGGAGGTTTCAGTCCATACTTACGTGGCTCCAAGGCAGAGTGGCACATGGCAGAGGACAGCAGTTCATGACAACAGGAGGCAGCCAAACAGCAAGAGCAAAAGGGAGGAGTAGCAGCAACAATGGCTACAGAAATGAAGTCTGTCTCTTTGTCTCTTACATTACATTCACTCTATCCATCCCAGGCGGGTATAGCATTCACACCCATAATCCCACCAGTACTCAGACACATAATCCCAGCTGTGGATTGAGAACTAATCACAAATCATAGAACTGTACCTCAATGACTACATGAGGCTTTGGGGGGACAAATACACACAAACCAGAACAACCAAGAACATGGCTTTCAAGACAGGTCAGAAAAATTAACCTCTTTCTTCCTCTTTCATCCATAGTGCCATTCATCTGAAAAAGGGAAAGAAAGAGGCAATGTTCTTATATCCAGTGGGACCTGATCATTTGCAATATTTTAACTGACTTAATGCTGTTGAGCATATGAGGTAGACAATCAATCATTATTTTATAGATAATGAAGCTAAGTTGCTGAGAATTTAGGAAAATTGCTTGAGGCACAGACAGCCTTTCTTGCAGGCTCCAGCTCCTAATGACTGAGCTGCCCTGCCTCTCTCAATTAAGCAGAGGGAAGCTCAAGGTAGATGTGAGCTTAAGCTAGAAAAGGTAGCAAAAATTTGTGAGTTGGGGGAAAATGTGAACACTGCAAAGAAAGATAAATTATTCAAAGATTTGGTAGCAGACCAAATATTTCCATGACAGTGAATACGATGTAACTGGGCATTAGGGTGTTGCTAGTAATTGCTAAATCAGAATAGGGACACTCAAACTGTGGGCCAAAAACAAGGCTGAATAGTTTGTGGCTGCTATACCATGAGACAAGAACCTTGGTAGACTGTAGGTTGACTGTCTCACAAGCACACTGGTTGTTTCTGCTGCTTTCATTTTTCATCCTACAGCAAGAAATTACTGAAGCAAAGCATGTACTGATTCTCTTTTTTATGGGTAATATATATATATAATTTTATTAAGAAACAAATATAAATGAGACAGTTTCAAAGCTGATTAATAGGACATTTTCAATAATTAATACATTGCACATTGTTATCTTCTTAGTGGTTATCCATAGTGCAAGAAGCAGACAGGATACCCTGTCCAAACACTATTACTACAAATCTTTCCACTCATTGAATTAAGCAAAAGTAGCTGTATATCTATCCTAACTATTCTGTATATACAAATACAAAATGGTCCTTCTTTTGTATCCCCTTTTATTGTTTAGTCCTGTCAGAGATGGAAATTCTATTGGCATCTAAATATTATAGGTGCTTGAATTCATCAAAATAATCCAACACATTCTAGCAGTCCATAATAGTAGTGGGTTATCTGCAGAAGTTGTTGACTAGAGCCTTTTACAGCTCAGTATATTAATATGGTTTTACTTTATATGCTTCATTTTTATACTTTTCTGCTGGATAGTAAAGACCAAGTTAAAGCTTGACCTACATAACGAGAAATGTAACTTTTGTATCTGATAAGGTCAGTCAAGTCCTCTCAGGACTTATCCTGTAACCCTGTACTGCACTTTGCAGATTCTTTGTCGGTGTCAGTCATGTGGATGAGTTACGGCCATTGCTTAACCATTTTGCTCTCTCTGAAAGCCTGAGAGAAAGCTTTCTCTCCATCTGACTCTCCTTAGGCACACTGACTGCATGTACTGATTCTCATTTGAGGACAGGCTTTTAAGCCTCTCAGTAAACAGGTATCTTGAAATACACTGAGCTAGGGTAGAAGGAATGTTGTAATGATGACATTCCAAAGCATACAGGCTGAAAGAGATGGCAGTGCTTTTTGACACATGGGACTGCCCAAAAAGCAGGCAGGCAACCTAGCAGAGGGGGACAGCTCTGGTCCACACAGTCACCCAGTATTGCCAACTGTCTGCTCCCTCAGCATACAGTTTCCACCACCTCTGTGACTCAGCTACATAATCAGACAGTGGAAGCAGGAAAGTAGCTTTACCTAAAGAAGATGTTCACATCATTTTGGTTTAATTTCCATGGCATCATCCAGGCTAAGAAAGAAAGATTCACTGGAAATTACAAAATAGAGTCTCTAGCTGGCAGCCTGTATGTTACATGAAACGGACTGTTCCACTGTAACCAAAGAAAGTGAGACGAGGTGAATCTTTTCTGCCACAGTAAGATAACAAAAGCTAAAGCTGGATATGGAGGTGTGCAACACTGACTACTAAATAGAAATGCAGAAAATATAGGTGCCAGATATGATTAAATAAAATCTCAGTTATGTAAAATAAAAAAGGAACGGTGAGTTTATTGGTTTGTAGTGAATACTTTAGTTGAATTTTCTATAGATGAATTTCATTGAAAGAAATCTAACACATAACCAGACCTTTTCTTCAAAGTGAATTCTAACATGATGGAGTTGTCTTCACTTTGCTCATCTTCTTGCTATTGTACTTTGTGATTGTTCCAGTGAGAGTTAAGGACAGAAAGTACAGCTAGATCAAATGCATCTTTTAATTTCATAAGGTACAAATGGTGGCCGCCATAGTAGGTGTTACCTAGAAGCAGGAGACCTTGAGAGACCAGGATTCAGTTGCAAATGAGATGCTAAGGAGGTGCTTCCAGGTAAGCCAAAGAGGGAAAGTGGGGGACAGGAGGGAGAAAGTGAAGGCACCGAACACAGCTGTGGTCAGAACGAAGTTCAGCCTTCACATGATTGTCAGGGAAGTCCCTAGTCACACCCTGAGGGGAGCAGCTCACTCTCACACCTTGTGTGCATTCATTATGGGGGACGGCCAGCCCTTGAGCATAGGAATGGGACACAGAGTATTACTTGCCTTTCAGAGGGTTCCTCTCGGTCAGCATGGGAAATTTTCAATCTTGCCTGCTGAAGGCCATTAGCAGTTGAGAGGCTGGGAGTGGGATAAGGAAGAAGAGAAATTACATTAGACAGAAAAGAGGTTCTTGTCAGCAGAGGAAGACAAATTGCCACATTCTACTCGATTGTTTCTTATCATATTCATGCCATGGAGGAAAAATTTTCAATATTCTGAGTAGCTTCAGCACAATTTCTGAGCAAACTTTTTAACAACAGAGTTACTGTCAGAAACCCTAATGTTATTAGTGCAACTGTTTCCAAAGCCAAAGCCCTGCTTACCTCCTCGGTCCTTGATTCTGGATGCCACCCTCCCACCCTTGGTTCATGTTTCTGCCTGTCTAGAGGGCTTCTCTGTGAGTCAAATACTGTCTGAGGATCAAACATAGTAACATAGTTGTATTTGGTGCCTTTGATGCTCTTCTTGTAAGTTTCTCCAGGAATTATGACAGAAATGGCCTGTGCCCAAATAAAGAGGACTTAATTTGTGAAGCAAGGCGGGCACTGTAGCAGACCCTGCTCTGGTTTCCACTCAGCATTTATAGGATCATAGTTGCTGTTCTTTCTCACTTATAGTTAAACTGAATGTAGAGCTACCAAGTAGTGTAGCCAAGCTAAACATAATTCTTCCTGTGTATCCTACTTCCTCACAAAGAACCAGCATGGATACCCCTGCACGAGTGAAGGCTCATTTCCATGGCTGTAGCTCTACTTGTACAGAGTCTAAGGTGCCCAGATAGGAGGTACAGCTTTCAGTTCAGTGCCTGTTAGAAGAGCCCTTTCTCAGAAAGTAGGAGAGTGAGGCACGTGGGACTCAATGTCATGAGGAGGAAAAGCACAGCTTCTCCAGGTAAGTCTTTCAGAAGGATGAGAAGCAGGTTCATACTTACACATACTTCTTCATTCCTAGACTTAACAATGCTCTTCTTCTGAGAAACTCCATCAAATAATACCTTTCAATTTAAGAAGTACAGTAGATAGCCAAGCTGGAGCCTTAATTCTATATTTTTAAGAAGTCTTTCTAACACAGGAGCCTCCAGATAGTAGACTATGTTGATAGAACCAGTGATTACATGGCCAGATGCTCACATCCACACTTCCTTCAGCAGAAAGTGCTTCCCTTTGTCTGAACCAATATGATATGAGATAACTTGTCAATGAGTCAGATGCCCTGAGAGCCCATCACTCTGTGCTGGCCCAGACTGTGTAGGCAGAGAAAAAGGAAGAGGACTAATACTTTCAATATGTGTCAAGCTTTATCTGGATGAATCATTGGGCTTTTCAGGATGAAGAGTCCAGTATAATCAATTTTACACTAAGTGACAGGATAATACTGTTTCTGAGACTGAAAAAAAGATCTCTGTTTCTGTGAGGGTAGCCGCCCAGCCACAGTGGTAACAAAAGCAGAGTGGGGGAAGGAGGTCCCTGCCTAGCTTCCACATTGGGACCAGGACTCCTTCACTAATGAGCATTTTGTGTCAGCATTGTGTGAGCGGGAAAAGAGCTTAGCCGTGCTGTGCCAGGAATTCACTGAATCCTACTGTCCATGTGGTTCTTTAGCAACCCTCCTCCATCTGGCTGCCACTGGAGTACCTTTATGCACAGTACAAAGAACACACTTTTTGCAACTATTATAACTCCATCCACTTGCCTTTTTTTTATAACTTAGTAGCACTAAGTTAGCTTGTTTTTGCAAGCTGCCTGACCAGCTCATCCTATGATTTTCATTGCTACTGGTTAATCAGTCAGTCACATCCTTACATTTGGCTACCAGACAACCAAACAGGGCCAGGGAGATAGCTCAATGGCAAAAATGTCTGCCTGGCAAAGGTAGGTCCTGAGTTGAATCCCCAGTACAAAAAAAGAAAAATTAGATTACCAAACCATCATAGTAGCATATGTCTACTTGTGATGCCAGCACCTCGGAGACTAATACAGAAAGATCATGTATTTGGGGCCAGCCTGGGCTACGTAGCAAGTTCAAGATCAACCTAGACTAACATAACAAGAACTTGTCTCAAAAAAAAATAAAGACCAGGTAAACTGACCAAAATATTACTAGTGGAGGGTTTCCATTAACACCCACCTCCAAGCAAAACTACAGTGTAGCGGGGTCCATAGAATGTTACCATCAAACAGGTCAACCTACTTACAAATGAAGCTTGAATTTCCCTCCATTTATCAACAGGTTATAGGAAACCTTTCATGAACCTGTAGAAATAGCTGATGCAGAGCGATGAGAGAAAAGGTATCAGGTGACATTGGAACCTAAGCTACTTATAAATGAGAACCAGCCCAAGACCAATTCCAGAATACCAGGTGTTCTACTGCTACCTTACAATGAATTGTTCCTAGATACATCTGAGCTTATGATTTGATGGGTTTTTCTGTACCAACCCATGATGGGTGGTTAAGACCACATTATAACAAATATTCTCTTCCAGAGCCCAGCAGCGTATCTGAAGCTAGTGTTTGAATTATCTGCTTCAGATGATATATCTGGCTAGAACTGTAGGAGTACACATGGAGTTTATCTTCAGTGGTTGCCAGAAACTCCAGATAGTGAAGATGTCATAATATCTCAGGTCTGCAGGCTGTGTGTCCCAGGTGTGAGGGTGGTTTCTACCTGAGCTTTACCTAACTCTCTGCTTTTCTCTAAGCTCCATTCAAAGCTTCCAGTACCACTTTGTAAACCTCCCAGAACATTATCCCCTACTACAATGGCATGCTGTTGTGTGTTATAAATTGGAGCCTAAAGAAACAAGGGGAAGACTGGATTAATATAGTCTCGGGGTTCTCACTCAGCCTAGTCCCTCTGGAAGTGAGCCTCAAGCCACCCAAACTTCTCACATTTAGTGAGGACTCAAAGCAGGCTAAGGAATGTGCATAACTCATTTTGTGAACACAAACTACTCTCTCTATTGCTTTCCAGAATTTGCCCAAGTTTCAGTTTACACAATGCTAACAGATAACATACTAAGCAAGGGATCAAAGAACAGACAGGGCGCCTGCAGGAAAAGCTGTTATCTCTAGTCTTGTATCCCAGTTTGCAGAAATTGACAAGAGGGACAACAGTTCCCCTGGGGCTCTGTTTATTGTTCTTTGCTCCCTCGGGACATTAAGCTTCTGTTTCATATTGCTGTATTTTTATCACATGCTGCTTCCAGCACCCAGAGAGGCCCAAACAGTCACTGTGTTTTCTTCTTAGCACTAAGAGTTGCTGTTCTCACATCTTCGTAGGACCAAGAGGGCTCAGCATGCTACAGATGAATGCACTTCTAAAATTTCAAGGGCCGCAGCCTTCTGAAACTCGGAAGGATTGCCCTCCACCTTCTCACCTGAGTGTGCCTTATCAAGGCAGAAGCAGTCCTGGCCTTCTGTTCCTTGTCAGGTCCTGGGAGTGCCGAGGCGACAACATGAGAGGCCAGCGTTTGATGCTGCTCAACATCCGCATGACCCAATTCTATTTAGTTGCAAAGTGCCACTGAAAAAATTAACTTTAAAGTATTAAAACATTAGAGCACTAAAACTTTATTTTTATATGTAAATGTTACGTAGAGAAAAATAATTTTACTTTGAAAATTGGTGAAATATTAATTTAAGCTTAAGAGAGCATGCCAGAGTCCTAAGAGATCCTGAGGCTGAGGGAGGGGCTCATTTGAGTTCGAGAGTTTGATACCAGTTTCCAACCTTGCAGCAGGACTTCAAGTAGAAATAATACGTTAGCAATAATATTTTGAGAACAATGTTTTAATAATGGTTTCTTGTCTTTTAGTGCCTTTTATCTCTTTTGTAAAAGAAAGTTTGACTATAGTAAAAGAGATTAAATAAATTAAGTAATGAGTTTAAGTGAAATAGAACTTTTACTTTTTATCTTCTTTAATTCAGCATTGGAAGTTTGAATATAGTAAAGATTTCTTGATATCTCTCCTAATTTTAATTTCAAAAATTTGCATTCTGCACTGCAATGAAATATTGAGAAGTATGATTTTGGTAGAACCCATGTTTGGCAAAATAGTCAAAAGAATCTGAATTACAAGCAGCTCATTATCAAGTATTATCTTATGTACCATTCCTCAGAAAAACTCAAATTGAATGAAAAATTACAAACTATTTGGTCTCTAACATTTAGATATTTTAGACATCAGCTAGCATGCAGGCCTGCCATGTGAGTGGGCCCACCCAGGGCCCTCTGAACCCTCATACTCAGCCAGCGTACAGGCCCAGTGTGTGAGTGGTACCTACCCCAGCCCCTCTGGATCTTCATTCCAGTCAGGGCACAGGCCCAGCATGTGTGGAACTTCCTCCATCAGACAGGTCCAGTGTAGAACCCTGCAGCAGTACTCCCTGCAGAGAGGCTAGAGGCAAGTCCCACCCAGCTGCTTCAGGCACAGAACATCTTGCCAGAGGGGCACAGTGGGTTTACTTCCAAGGGCTACAGCAGGAAGGAGTGGAGCACAGCAGCCAGACCCAAGCCACACCCACCTGGACGAGGTTGAACTTGGTAGATCCTGACCTGGTGCTAAGGTAATAACACTACCAAAGCTCTACACCAAAAGTCAGAAGACAGTGCTATACAAAAATGATAAAGAGAGGAAAAATGCATTCTCAAGCCCAGCCAGAACAAATGCAGGAGACAATAGCATAAAGGAAACTGGAAACCACACACCTGAAATCTCTGAAATAAGATTATCTGAAATAAAGAAACAACTGCAGAAAGGTATAGAGGAAAATCAATCAGAAATAATTTCCAAAGTAAAAAAGAAAAAAAAAAAGAAATGTTAACTACTATGAAAAAAGTATTAAATGCTTCTAAAGAAGATACTGGTAAAAAAAAAATAGAGGAAATAGGAAAATAATGGAATCCTTGAATGAGCAATACAGGAAAGAAATAGAATGCATGAAGCAGTTTCAAAGTGCTATAAAGGACATTAAAACCTCAATCACAAACTGGCAAAACTGTTTGAATGAAAGTGAAAAGAGACTTTTTAGACCTTGAAAATACCACTGCAGCTAGTGAAAAGGTAAGAAAAGATCTCTTAAAAACAACTAGGATGCAGGAAAAAACTAATTCAACATCTGCAAGACGATGCAAAGATAAACAACATAAGACTAATAGGCATCAATGAGAAAAAAAAGGGTCAATACAAATGATATAAAAAGAATATGGGCAGAAGTATTAACAGAAAACTTCTCAAACGTGAGGAAACAATCTGACATTCAAGTAACCAGAGCATATAAAACTCCAAATAGCATCAACCCAAGTAATACCACATCCAGATATATAATAATCAAGATCCCAGAAATTCAGCACAGAAACAAGTATACTAAAAGCTACTAGAGAAAAGAAACAGATCACTTATAAAGGAAAACCAGTCAGAATAATGGCAGATTTCTCTTCACAAACCATCAAGTCAAGAAGAGCATGGAGCAAAGTACCTCAAGTCTTACAAGAAAACAAATCCCAACCCAGACTGATATACCCTGTAAAACTCTCAAGTATAATGGAGAAGTGAAATACTTCCATGACAAAGAACAAATAAAGAATTTCATGACAACAAAGCCAACCCTACATAGACTGCTAAAAGATATTCTAGAGAAGGATAAAAATGGCCACAACTCCATCAATGAGAATGGAAAGAACCCAACAAATAGGGCAAACAATTAAACACAGGAGAAAAAGAGGTACACAACAGCAGCTTTTCAATTATTCTTTTGTATACAGCAGCAAAATATTTCCATCAGCATACTCTACAAATGGACTTCTCCTGCGCTCTATGGGTCATGATTCTGTCCTGGTCTATGGGGTAGATATAAAAAAATAGCATAGCTCTGTTCCACAAAAGACACCTGGCCACCAGTAAGCATCATGGACCCTGTCCACGGCCACCACATACAAGAACTTTGTGAGGTATCCTGTCCCCAAACTGTTAGAAGTGCTGGTCATATATGTGCCATTTCAGTATTTTTATTATATTTTATTCTTAGTAATTCTTTACGATCAGGAAAACTTTTTCTTAGTTGATATTTTTGTATATATTAACCTGATAAAATACTATGTTAGCATTCTGAATTGATCACAGATTCGTACATATGGTATACTACATTCTGACCTCTTAGTTGGACTCACAATTTAATTTTAATTTTTGAATATTATTTTGAAATATTTAGTTTAATTTTGAATTAGTTAATATTTAATCAATTTTCTGAATGTTGTTTATTTTAATTTTTGTTTTATGATTTATACTTTCTTTGACTTACAATCTACTTATAAGACATGATATGATATTTTCTCATAGTATTAGACACTTTTAAAAGTGTATTTCCATTTTCCATTGAATTTGTATTAGGTCTTCCTTGTCTTTTACACACACACACACATGAAAAAATATGTATGTAACCTAACATACAATTAATATTGTTCTGTGGAAATCTTCAACAACCTTTTAAATGGGTTTGTCTAATATAATTATATTTTACATAATTCTGCATATCTACCATTTGAGAGCTCTTTATTCTTTATCCAAGACCATACAGCAGCTTCTCTTGCCTTCTGGATTATGGTCTTTGTTATATTCTACATCTGGAAGTATTAGAATATTTCAAGTTTGTATAACTTGAAAATATTTTACTTTTAATTTTCAAAGGTATGTTTGCTAAGTATAAAATTCAATGAGGACAGATCTTTTATTTTTCAGTCCTTTGAAAAAATAAGTCTAGTTTTTTATCACTCACTCTTTTTTTTTCTAATGAGGAATAAGATGCTATTTAATTTTGTTCTTCCATAGCTAACATTTTTTTCTTTATATATGCTTTAATTATTTTTTTCTTTACAATTAGTTTTGCACAATTTCATTTTTGTGCATCTTGATATGATTTTATTCATATTTCTTGTGCAAAAGTTTCATTTTTCTTGGAAATGTGGTCCTATAATTTTAACTAAAATCAGAAAATTTAAATCTTTAAATATTTACTGCCTACTCCCTTCTACTTTGGGAATTCTAATTATATGAATGTAAGTTTCTTGATTTAGCCACAGAGAGAACTATTATATGACTGATCTGTAAATTCTTCTTCATATTTATTTTTGACAATTTTTATAGTTACAGGCATTTAAGTTCATAAATAATTTTTTTACAATGTGCAATCTGCTATTAATCTCATGTTGTGTATTCATTTCAGAAATATTTTTCTAAAATTCACTATCTACATCTTATATCTTTCACATTTTAATATTTGTCTACAATTTTTAATTTGCTATATAATTATTGATTTTCAATAAAGTTAATAATGAGTGCAAAAAATTTTTAAATATTTCAATGTGAAAAGCATTAGCATTGAAAGTAAGTTATGAAACTGTGATCAAATGAGGCTAAATTAAACCTCTTAACTACAGATATAAAACCTAAATGCAAAGGGCTGTAATTCAGAAATTAGCAACTCACCCTCCAGGAGAAGTGATAACAGGATTGACCCCACTCTGTGCTGAAGCTAGAGGTAAGGAGGGGTGCCTATTACTTCATAAAAAAGTACTTAGAAATCAGAGAACCAGAGCAGAATCTAACTTCTAGCTTCAGGAGATCAGTCAAAAATTTAATCCCATTTTTGATCAATTGTTACAGAAGAGGGAGAATCATTCAACAATATACAATGAGATTTGTTATTCTTTCTTCGTATAGAATCCCTGTGACGATAAACGGCACAAAGACATCTGGTCCAGGGAGAAAACCTGTGACCATTTACCAAAATTCCTTGTAATTGGGCCACAGAAAACAGGTAAGGAAAGAAATTACATACTTGTTTTATTGTTATTATTATGCAGCACATTTTTGTATCAAGTTCCTGGATTAGGCTTTATGTCACAAAACGCTTATGCATTTGTCCAAGTTCACTGCTACACTGTTTCTCTACCCTTTGAAGAATCTTGATGCTGCAAACCTCAATATTTGATTAGATTTAGCAATTGATTTTGCATGAACAGTAGATTTTTAACCTGACAACGCATACCTGGCCTTAGTCACTTTCCCTTCCCCATGAGGCAGTACTGACATTTATCATTTAGAAGATGTTTGTTTTCATTCCTGATCTCAGTCTGTGGTCAACTGGCTCCAAGGGAAAAACAGGATGGAAAGAGTCATGGGAGAAGAAAACACACTCGACCCTCAGCTGCCGGGGAGGAGCCGGGGACAAGAGCACACCCTTCTTGGCCAGACCCCAAAGCCCCTTAAGCCAGGGCCCAGCACCCACCAGCATGGTCAGCTTCTGCACTGTCAGTGGGTGAAGGCCCCGGCAAGTGCAGCGCACCATCACTTTCCACAGGCAGGAGACTTCAGAGGAGCAAGCTAAATTTAAAGTACGATGAGTCACATTTTCGACCATTTTGTGTCTGTCCCAATTGTGAGCACTGCTTCTCAATGTTTGCTTTTGGTGGCTTTTCCTTATTACCTTGAATTAAGTATAGAAAAGTGATTTGGACATCAGCCTTGAATTGATTTTTATTCAGAGATTTTGCCAAAATTGTGATGTGGGAAGAAAAATAAGTTTTCTTCAAAACAATATTCACTGGTTATGACTGTGGTGTAGACTTATTTTATCAATACACCTAAAGCTCACCAGACACCTTTTCTTTGTGCCTTCTCCTTTGCTGAAGGACACCTGTGTAAGAGAGGACTAAAGGAGACAGAGTATTTCACCAATGAGATGACACTTTCAATTAGAATATTTTATATTTTCTTCACTATGTGACAGTTTTACACACTTTGCTCATGTCCTGATTAATTACAGTTTTTATTGAAGTGCTGTATTTTGAATTCACTACTTTGACTAGGAGAGCTTTCATCGGAGAGTACCCAAACCACAACATAAAACAGTCACAGTAAATAAGCTCGGCCCCAGGGAGGAGATCCATAACGCAGTAAGGAGATCATTTTAAAGGTCGGGGGCAAAAGTTTCAGTTTATTAGATCTTGGTGTTGAGATCTTTCTTCTACAGGGAATGTAAATTGTGTTACACTAGTAGGTTGACACCCAAGGAAGCAACAGAAGCAGCACACATTCCCTTTTCGTGTGTTCATAATAGCTGACTTTAGGCTATACCCCTTTTGTACTGTTCTTTAAAATGAGCATTAAATTTTTTTTATCAACTCCCTTACAGGAATGTTAACTCTAGAATAAATGCTAGAAAAAATAAAACATTCCTATGTTGTAAAATTATGTGAAAAATTTAATTTAAAGACATATTCTCTATCATTTGTCATTGAACATTATTATTTCTTGGTTCTGCTAGAAAATTACAGGTTAGCAACTGTGAATCTGTTGTCCCTTCTTGTTGTTTATGCTTATAAAGACAATAAGTCATACCTTGAAATTTTAATATTTGCCCAACCAGAATGGCAGTGATAAAGCTCTTAGATGGCTTTGATTTTCCTGAGACAAACAAGAAAACAAGTTAAAACAAAGAAATTGGATAATATTCTATGTGCTACAAAAATAGTCTAATATCAAATGATCATAATAATTTTTAAATCCAGTCCTAGATGTCTAAAGTTATATTGTTTCTCATATTGCTTTAGTTGGCAAAGCTTCCACCACTGCCAGCAAATTCCCTGGAGGATGACATACACACATGCTAAAATGTGGCATTAAATGTAGTTGCCGTTCCACAACATTGTACATGCATCCTTTTTAGCAAACATGCCACGCAAACAGGCTCCCCCAACTCCTGTTCTCCCGGGCGCTCTCAGGTGGGAAGGGAAGAACACTGCTGAACTTTAGGATTGTTGTCAGTGAAAGTGAGTTAAGGATGCGGGCACAGAGGAGGCACATTCACGGCATGGCGGTTGCTCTGCACGTGAAGAAGTGTTCGAATCACAGTCTTGCTGTGCTCTTTCCAACAGCTCAGCATCCTTCATCACCCACAGATTTCTCTCTGGCTAATGCAAAGAAGGATTTCTTTCTTTCTTTCTTAAATTTTAGGGAAGGGTCTACAGGGTGTTCAAACTCATAGTGATCCGCCATTTACAGCCTCCAAAAAGCTGGGATTACAAGAGTGCGCCACCATGCCCACTCTCAATTGCCAACTCAGCACGCCCCCACCCGGGGGTCGGGGGGGGGGGGCGGCTGCACAGCAGGCCCGGAATTTGAAGCCCCGGCCCCAGAGCCTGCTAGCAGGTGCTTTAATCCGCTGAGCTATTTGGCTGGCCCTAGGATTTCTAAGAGGGCTAAATTTACCACAGTCATTCTAAAGCGTCGTTCATGGCCTTCAAATTTCCAGAAAGTCTGTGCCTCCATTGTCAGTATTATCCTCCCATGATTGGCTGGCTTGCTCTTGTATATCAAAACTAAAGAAAAGTATTTTTATTATTTTTAAAAATGTATGTATTTGGTGCAGGGTCAAGCTATGCAGCTCAGACTTGTAGTGATCCTCTTGTCTCAGCCTCCCCAGGACTGGGATTACGGTGTAGGACACCATGCTGGGTTTCAGTGGCCTGTTTGGCAGACCCAGGGTTCTGTCAGCACAGCATGTGGTGCCTGGGTTTGACCCCAGGTCCTTGTGCTTGTTAGGCAGGTACTTAGACTGCTGAACTATCTCCCCAGCCTAAGTTCATTGTATTTAACGGTAAAAAGGGTTTCTCTGAGGCTAGGACACAGTCTGAAGCCTTTTTCTCTCCCTCAATAGGATATTTATATTAAAGAAATTGGATAAAAATAAATGACAAGAATGATGGAAATGTAGGTGATACTGAAATATACATACATTTGAAGTAGTAGGTCCTGAGGTATAGCTGAAGATGTGACAATGGAGCCACATGTCTCCAGGCCCTCTTTCTGGCTGCAGGGGTCCTGAGGCCACCTAGCTCCCAGCAGCATGAAGGTGTAAGGTTCAGAGCATAACAGTTTTGCCTCACTGTATCCCAGCAGAAAACTGGGTAGTATTCCATAACCACTGGTGTGATTAAACATTTTTTGTACTCCTGAATGAGATTATAAAATACCTGCTAATAGATATTCACCAGTAATTCAAAAATATTCTTTATCCTGTGTCTTAAATTCGCCTCTATCCAATACTTTAAGAATATTAAACTACCAATTTTCTCAGCTTCCTTGTAGTCCCAACACCCATCCTCTAATCTTCTCATTATTGTCATAATTTAAATACTTTCATGGAACTCTCAAACAAAAATTATTTAAAGCTCCCTCTGCATTTCACTTTCCCTTCCAGCTGTTCTGTCTCTAATTCATTTCCTCTCTCTGGAAAAATATTTGTTTCTTACATTTTTTTTTCCTTTCTGAAACCTTGTTATTTTTAAGAGCAAATCAGTTCAGGTCTTCAAGATTTCACTCATTCTTCTTAACTTTTACACTTGTATTTTTCAACAGAGTCGAGATGATTTTTTTTTTTCTGTTCTAATTCATTTCTTAAGTACTTTCATCTTCACTTTTTCCTGACTTGAGTTTTTGTGATTTGACTCTATAACTTATTTCTTAAAAGATATTTTTTAAGTTAGAAATAATTCTCCCATTAAGGGAATTTATTAGATTTTACCACATTGTTAAACTGGGAGCTGCCTTTTCTAGTTGTTTCCATGTCTACACTCATTGTCACTTTCTTTACTTCAGCTGTACATTTGAACTTTTTATTGTCTCTGTACTTGACCCAACACATGGGGGCTTTCAGTTTATTGAAGCAACTCTTGTATTTTTAATGAATAGTTACCACCACCTTACTCCAGAGCCATACAAAAGGTAACATGTCAACATCTATTGAACAGCTTAATGTATTTAATCCAAATTTAGATGGTAGCAGAGACCTCAACAGTTTAGGTCACTGTATCTACTACTAGAAGTAAAAATAGAGACATACCATGATTTTAAAACCTTAGCCACCCACATAACTGCAGAAGGAAAATTGAATCCATCAGTGTGCAAGTTCCACCTAGCTGGATCTGCTATACTTCAGCTACATAGTAATACTAAATTTGATACTTAGGTAAAAAATAGAAACACAGAGACAAATACAAGAACAAATGGACTGTTACTACAGGTAATGTACCTAATGGATGCTAAGGAGAAAATTTTGACACTGAAAAGTTTGTCTTTTTGAGCAAAAATGTGATATGTTGTCTCTTCTTTTATTCTCATATAACCTTCACCTTCTTTGTGTGTGGTAGGAACAACTGCGCTTTATTTATTTCTTCTTATGCACCCTTCCATCATCAGCAATTTTCCCAGCCCCAAAACATTTGAAGAAGTTCAATTCTTTAATGGCAACAACTATCACAAAGGAATTGACTGGTAAGAAAATAGCAAAAAATAAATCCCATTATTAACACGTGTTCTGCCCCTGCTCAGCAATTATAGATGTATGCATGGCATCTGCATAATTATAGGATAAATTTGTTATGCTCAACTCTACCACAGTGAATTAGAAATTAATTTATAATGATGATATGTTTAATCAGTGTTGCCTATAATTTGATTTGGATAGTGCAATAATGATAATACTTTTCTGGTAAGTTAATATGATTGAAGAACATTATGGGATATATTTCATCAGAATTATTCATAAGAATATTTAAAATTCTCCTTAAACACACTATTATTTTGCAGAGCCTAATTTTTTTATTAAACACATAATTTGTCTTCACAATGATGTTTGAAGAAACAAATAAATCAACTCACTGCTTATTGTACACTGCGCGACATGTATCTTCATTAACCACATAAACAGTGCATGTTGTGTTACAGTATAGGCTGATATTTGTCATGCAAATAATAGCAGAGCATTTCAAAAACTATATCAATTCTGGTCACATGCACATATGGAAGCCATATTAATTAGCACTTGATAAATTATGAGAAGTCTAAAGTCACAATATTTTCTATAAGTCAAAAGCAAGTACATTTTACATTGCACATGATTATTACTCTGGTGATTTTTTTCTAGTTCTCTCCCAGTTTTCCAAGAAAACATGATCCTGATTTTAACTTCCAGTCCCCAGGCATATGAAGCAAATCTCATATAAGGAAAGGTTTCTCGATGCACACATTTATGGTAACCTGTGTGTCACTGTCACATACATCTGTTTTTGACAAAAGATCCATTCTTTTTAGATGTGGTCGGCAGCAGGGTTGGGAAAGGGCAGTCCCAGTAAGCAGACCTGCCTGCCTGTCATAAGTAGGGATGCGTGCATTCTGCACCTACAGTACTGTTACCCTACTGTACTCTCAAAAAGCTAAAGAAATTTTGGAATCATGCACAAACTCTTAAAGACAGAACAGCAATTTTCTCTTATCTGTGAGTTCAAATGGAACACAGATTGTTAGGCAGGAATATAGATGAGATTCTTCAGCACTCTACATTTGGGAAACATAACAACAAATGTCAGAGAGGAAAATAAGAGTCTTATATGAATTCTTAATTGCTCTCATTATTTATTTCTAGAACATTTGAGGGTTAGAGAAGTGATGAGCTGTAAGGAGGGCTACACACATAATTAAAGCCCTGTACTGAATTAACCTCCAAACATATTGATTCCATAATCTACACACACAGGCATGCTCTGGCAGCATATGGAGGAGTGAACCTACCGAGGCACCACAGGCTCAACTGGCAGGAAAGATCTGCTTAATTACTCTAGATAGACTATAATGTGCTCACATTGCTACATACACCACAAATTATGCAGAAGCCAGAAAGGAGAACAGCTATTCCTTAATCTGTTTAGTGTTTTATAGCTATTTTGACTTATATGTCTTTCTGTCTTGTGAACTTTAATCTCACCTTAAGAATTTCTGCATTCAAATCTGCAGACATGCTTCTTTCTCAAAATAGTCAGTTAAGCACGGTGATGTATTTTTGCTTGCCAGGAGTGAACAATATTTCTGGAATTGGCTTTCGGTAGCGCTATCAGTTTCAATCTATAGTATTCCCTGTCTGCTCCTTATCAGCCTACTGATTCCATCTCACTCCTTTCTCAGCCCAAGATAAGTCATTAGAGGAATTAGACTGTGGGCTGTTATCACATTAAAGTATATGGAATATGCACTATTTAAACTGTTTTACAATAGAATAATTACAAATGGTACAAATGAATGTGAAAATATTTAAAATGCTTATTCAGAAAATGGGGAGAAAAAAAAATCTCAGGTTAATTATCTCCCTCTCTGCCTTCAGGTATATGGACTTTTTCCCTACTCCATCCAACATTACAAATGACTTTCTATTCGAGAAGAGTGCTAATTACTTCCATTCAGAAGACGCCCCGAAGCGAGCTGCATCTCTCATCCCCAAAGCCAAGATCATCACCATCCTCATTGACCCCTCAGATAGAGCATATTCATGGTACCAGGTATGGGAAGAGGAAAACATCACCTCAAGTATGTGCCTGGCAGTAAATCACCAAAATAAAACTCAGACACACTGAAGGGGGTCAAGTGTAAAAATATGCAAACTAAATGAAAACCTATGTATGAAAAGCTGAATATTTAACCATATTGGACAAAGACCTCCAACCATAAAACAGAAAAAAAAAATCACACATCAAAGAATTAATAGGTTGTATCAGAATTTATAAAATATTGGCATATAAAAATTTAATGAAATGAAAAGTCTGTGTAAGGAGGGCATCTTTAATAAATACAGGACAAGTGGCTTAATGTCATTGTTTTATAAAGTATTCATTAGAATTGGTAAATAAAAAATAGAATCTCAACCAATAAGGGGGAAAATGAATAAAAGGCACAATTAGAAAAACCATACACACAAAAAGCAATAGTTTAACAATTATGTGAAACATGATCACACCAATTAAGCATTTATAAAATATAAATTGTTGTTACTATCTTGGCAAAACCTGTAATGGTTTCCTCTTCTGCCAAAATATATGGGTAAAGGTTCCCATGCTTTCCAATAAAAGGAGACATCATGGAATATGTTCTGGAAGCTGTTGATAACAGCAGGCATGTAAGATTCCATTAACTGTAATTCCATTTTTGGAGTTGCTTATATCCAAAATTTCAAAGGAAAGAACAAATATTTATACATATTTTAGCACTAGCTATAAAAACAATAACAAAAGGAAGTATAAGTGTCCAACAATTTAGATTTGTGCAGGACTAAAATGGACTACTGTGCAGCTACATTTAATTATAGCTTTCATCAATAAAATGACAATTCGAGCAGTGCACTACTCTAATCCGTTGATAGGTATAAATCATAAAAATAATTAGACAGTGTGCGTGTACTATGAAGAAATAGTTACTGTAAGAATATCTTGGAAGATAAAACATAGGCTTTCAGCTAAATGAAGAGCAGAAATTAAGGTCTGAGGGGAGAAGGAAGATGGGGAGGGAAGGGATGCAGCTGAAAGGTCCACCCAGACTGAAACCGTGTGTCTGCGATAGTCTTTGTGTTCAGTCCGTACTTGCAGTACTAATGAATGTATTCGCTGTAAGCAGTGATACACGTACATGACACAACTTAATTCTGTGTACTTCATTTCTTGTTACATTCCACTCTCCCCTCTCCCGTGCCCCCTCCATTTGTCAACTTCCCTTTAGTGAAAGGTCTGTCTCTCTAGTTCCTATTAGCTTTTATTTTACTCTTTAGTTCATTTATGCTTTGAGTTTCTCATATAAGAGAAACCATCCCATATGCAAACTTGTGTGGCTGATTTATTTCACTTAACATAATGGGCTCCACGTAATCCATTCTTCTACAAATGACTCAAATTTATCCTTCTTTGTAGCAGAGGTGTGCTCTGCTGTGTATAAACAATACAATTTCTTGATCCATGCATCTGCTGATTGATATAGGCTGCTTCTGAGATGTGGCTGTTATGAACTGCGCAACCAGAGACATGGGTATGCATGGATCACTGTAATAACAGGTCTTTGACACGTTGCGGAAGGTGCCTAGGAGAATAATAGCTGAGTCAAATAGAATTTTTATTTCTATTTTTTTGAGGCATCCCTATACTGATCTCCATATTGGTTATTGCTGGCTACACTCCCACCAGCACAGTAAAGCGGTGTCTTTCCCCATGGCTTCGCCACCATTTATTATTTGGCTTCTTGGTGATAGTCATTCTTTCTGGAGTAAGCTGGAATCTTGGCGTTGCATCAATTTGTGTTAAGTTTTTGAGCAACAGAAAGCCTTTGAAAACGGTGACCACTGTCTGATAACCAGATTTTCTTTTAAGTATTATAAATTTTCCTTGGTTAATGACCTACTTGTTTAATGCCTGGATGGGGTTGCAATCAGACACACTGTTTGGACTTAAAACCCATCTGCATTGAGACGTATGATCCATCTATTAAAGAAATGCAAAATAATGATGAAAAAAAGATATCATTACAAAAGATACAAGATTTCACTAAACAAAGTAATAGGAATTCGACAATAGTTGCTGTATTGCATGATGCTATCTTCAAATTTGTTGTTCAGATTATTAGATATAAGTGTGTAAGATTCATTTAAAGGAAAAAAATAACAAAAAAGTTATAAGCAATTCAAAAGAGGGAAAAATGGGTAAATAAATTTTTAAGCATTTAAAAAGACCAGCAGAAATATGCCATACAATTTTCCAAACTCTTCTGCATATATACCTAAATATATCGTTTTCCCTTCTTTCTTTTCTTCTTTTCGTCACCCCAGATTTTCCTTCCCCTTGAACAGTTTCTTTCCCTTTCACCATATCTGTTGTACCGTTTAGATTTTCATTACTCTTTCAGGTTCTCAGCAAGGTAGCACAATGTTTGCACGTGTGGATCTGATTTAATTCACTCACCAATACAATCTCTAGTTACATCCATTTACCTACAAAAGCCTCGAATTTATCTTTTGTTATAGCTAAATAATACTCCACGGTGTATAAATACCACATCTTTTCTATCTATTCCTCAGCTGATTGACATTTGGGCTGTTTCCAAGATTTAGCTAGGATAAATTGCACTGCTATAAACATGGGTGCACATATATCACTGTGTTTCAGTTTTTAGATGACTTGAATGGGACCTCTAATCCTAGCTTTTTGAGGATCTCCATACTGATTTGTATAATGGTTGCACCAGCCTGCACTCTCACCAACTGTGGAGAAGGGTTCCCTTCTCTTTTGTTTTTGGTTGAATTCTTGATGACAGCCATTATTTCTGGCATAAGATGTAATCTGAGCATTGTTTTAATTTGAATCTCTTGAATGACCAATGACGTTGATCACTTTTTCATATATTTAGTTGCCATTTGTATCTATTCATTTGTAAAGTATATATTCATGTCAGATGCCCTTTTTTGGATTGAGTCTTCGAATTTTGCAGGCTTGAGGTTTTATTCATTCTTTATATGTTCTAGATAGGAGTCCTTTGTCTGATGGATAGTCTTCTATAATTGTTTCCCAATTTGTGGGTTTTCATTTTACTTTGTCGGTACTTTCTTTTCATGTTGCCAAACTTTTCAAAAAGATAGGATCTTAGTTGTTCATTCTTTGAAGTATTTCCTGTACTATTTGTTTTTTGCTCATGAACTCTTTACCTATCCCAATGTCCTTAAAGTTTCTACGTAGTTTCTCTTCCAGAAGATTTAGGGTTTCAGTTTTAATATTTAAATCTTTAATCCACTTTGGCCATAGTTTTGTTCATAGCAATAGGCAAGGGTCTGTTTTAAGCCTTTGGCATGTGGAAAGCCAGCATTTCTAACACTATTTATTAAAGAGCCTATCTTTCTTCCAATGAACATGTTTGGTCCCTTAGTAGAATATAAGGGGGCTGAAGGTGCCTGTAGTTGCTTTTGCCTCTTCTAATCTGTCCTATTGATCCTCAGGTCTGCTTTTATGCCAGCACTGTGATGATTTTGTCACAGTAGCTTTGTAGTGTAATTTCAAGTAAGGGATTGTGATGCCTCCTGTCTTTCTTTTGTTACTTGGCATTGCTTTTGCAATTCTAGGTCTCTTTTTGTTCCAGATGAATTTTAGGAATTTTTTTCTGTGCGGTATACTAATGGCATTGTAATTGAGATTGCATTGAATCTGTATAACATTTTTTGGAGTAGGACCATTTTTCCAAAGTTAGTTCTTCCTATCCAACAACAAGGAATATCTTTCCATTTTCTGAAATCCTCCTCAATCTTTTTTTCAGAATACTATAATTTTCTCTGTGTACATCTCCTACTTCTTTGTTAGATTGATTCTTAAGTATTTCATTGTGTGTGTGTGTGTGTGTGTGTGTGTGTGTGTGTGTTATTGTGAAAGACATGGTTTCTGCAATTTTTCTTGATGTGCTTGGTGTTATGACCCATCTTTGTATTGTTGTTGTACAGTCCTACACATCTTATTGATAGAGCTTCCATGTCTTTTTTGTACAATTCACCTTATTTATGCAGTACTGTAATTTTTTCTGATAGTACTGTACAGTACAATTCTATAATTTTATGTACTATTAAACAACACAGTACATCATGTAAGAGTTATACAAGTGAAAGCAAAATTATCAAACTAGAAATCATTTTGACCATTTCTTTGTTCTGAACATTGTGATGTAGATATTATATACAATTCCTCTTTTAGCAACTCATGAATTTAATTAGTCAGTAGTGGGAACTCAGTCTTTAAAAGAGGAATGACTATATAGTATTTGCTGTTTAAAGAAAGTATTACAGTAGGACAAATGACCACTCATTTGTCAAAGTAAAAGTAAAGTTATAGTATGAGTAAAGGCTAGTGTGAGGTTCTACTGAGAAGTGGATTTTCTAAACGAAGAGAGTAAGTAGACATTTCTTCATTGTTTGTCTTGTTTATTTAAAAAAAAAGCTTTCACTATGTAGTTCAGGCTGGTTTTGCACTCATTTTATAGCCCAGGCTGGATTCAACTTGCTGTGATCCTCATACCTCAGCCTTCTGAACTGGGATTAGCTGTATGCACCACCATGCTGGGTTGGGAGTAAGTAGAAACTGAAGAAAGTAAAAGGTATTAGTGAGTGTTTATGGATAGAAAACAACAGAACTTGATGAGGAAGTATCAACAATGACCAAGTTTCTTTCCAAGACAACTATGCCTTGGCCATGAGCTCTTATGCCATGTGAAACCCTGTAAAGACACACAAGAGCTCTCCTGTAGAGAGGAGAATTCAGAAGCAGAGGATTAAGAAATAGCAATCATGACACACAGATCCCTCCAGTACTCAGAGCAGCCTGGTTTGCTTGACTCTGGGATGACATCTGAGCTGGAAACAGGAATTTGTGAATCAGAGACATGAAGCTGTAGTCACACATATGGGGAAATCAGCAGTGAACAGAGTTTAGAGATTAAAAATGCAGAGCAGATGAGGCAGAAGAGAGACACACAAATATAGTCAGGAGAAGAAATGTTTCTTTCAGTGGCCCACTGGTTAGTGCATGGTACTAACACAGAGAAGAAATCCGAGCTCCATCAATACTGAATCCAAAAGGAGGCCCAGTGGAGGCCGTGACAGTGCCAGAGATCCCAAGAAACCAGATGATCAAGCAAAACAAAACCTGAGCTTTATGTTCATTAGACAGAGAAGGACATAGAGCCCTCGGCAATAGAGCCAGGTGAATTTAGTTGAGGATCAAGTAAGAGAGAGGAAAGAATATAGTCCACCTTTGCAGAAGACCCCAGAAGTGTGAGTTTGAAGGGGGAAAACAAGACATAGGCTTAGCACATGGACTTAAACTTGTTCTGTGAGGTGATGGTTCCAATTAAGAGGAAGTGTTTCCCATGAATAGAAAAAGTAAAAGCCCAGGAGAGAGAAGGACTAATCAACCCTGTGGAGCTCCAGGGAAGGATGATGACAGTAAATAGTTAATAAATAGAATTATCATAATGCTTGAAATTACATACAATTAAGAAGATAACACTTAATAAAATATAATGATCACAATATTTCTAAAATAATAATTTTCTTATTTATTTAACCATTAAATGGCAAATTCTAAAGATTAGTCTTATACTATTAGAATTTTAACATCTTTATAAATCTGAAACACCCATGACGTGATACAAAAATAACTGATTTCTAGTGGTGGCAGAATCACAACCACAAAAAGTATTGTGTTGATTGTCCACATTCACAAGAAAGAAAAAGATGAATTCCATTTACAGATTACTGAAAATAAAGAGGCATTTTGAAAAGAGAAAAGGGGAAGAGGACTGCAATCCTTGTCAGTGGCATGAAGTTGAACTCAGAAATATAAAATTGCCAGTAGCAGTGAAAGCCCTGGAGGTGCACGCTTGTAATCTCAGCACTCAGGAGGCTGA
Organism: Octodon degus; assembly: GCF_000260255.1. Lineage (NCBI taxonomy): Eukaryota > Metazoa > Chordata > Mammalia > Rodentia > Octodontidae > Octodon > Octodon degus. Next base: position 2,540,879 of record NW_004524718.1, read on the forward strand.
GGCAGGAGAGTGGCTACAAGTTTGGGACCAGCGTGGGCCACAAAATGAGTCCAAGCCCAGCCTGAGCTACATATTGAAACTCTATCTCAAAAAAAGCAGCGACAGCCTAACTAAAATTGATGACTTTGGGTTATAACAATAGTAGTATATATATACAAAACTCCCAAATGTATAAGTGCGCTTTATATATTGTGTGCTTAATGCAAATGGAAATCAATGCCAAAAAAACTAAAAGGCAAGTCTTGGTAATATAAAATAACATTTTAAAAAATTTCTCTTCTTTAGTTTCTCCACTTCAAAATTCCTTCAATAAATATACATTACTGAGAGATAAAAATATGACATTGCAGTTGAGATTAAAAGAATTGGGGATTCCAGTGAAACACTTGGATTGCACGAATGCAGGAACCCAACACTTGAATCAGAATGTGTGGATTGGAGTTTCTCACATGATACAAAAAATATGCCTTTCTCACTTTATAAAATCATGTATTGCAATGCAAGATCAATTTATTTTTTAAAGATGCCAAAAGCATGAAGATGGTAAGCCTTAATTATATGCTTTGAATTCAAATATTTGGGGTAATGTTGAAGATTTTTCTAGCAGAAAGTACTGTCACTAGTATGGATCAAAATGAATCTGATTTTCACATAGATTAAATCATTTAAATAAAACCAAATCCATATAATGTGAATGCTTCTCTGTGCCTGATTTTTCAAATGAATTCTTTGAAAATACAGGTTTGAAAGGAATTATTTTTTCTGATAATACTTTTTATTGCCATATTGTTGAGAATAGGGCCCCAAAGTGCTCCACATTTCAAAATAATGTAGCCTATTACTTAGCCAGTCCTGTCTGCTCAGTAAATACCATAAATCCAAAACTCAGCAGGTGTAATTCAGAAACTCCCACGAATGTCACCTTCCACTGTAATTTCTACCCTACATTTTTATAATGGACCTCACAGTAGAACTAAAGTGCTATTTTTTCCAATAAAATATGTCCCTTTGTGACTTCCTGGTCATATTTTTATGCTAATCTTCTTAGGTTCAGGAAAATAAAGAAAAGTTGGTGCTAAACTGGTGTAAGTCACTGTCAAACTGATTAACTACAGCTCCATACTCATTGCTTATAGTAAAAATTTTTGCATTATTTGTATAGTATGAGCATAATGTTTATAATTGTTAATTAAATTGTCACTTATGCATATTTTAAATGAACTATGTATTTGTATATAGTAAACATAATTCAGCAGATTATGTAATCTGAATATATTCACCAAGTCAATTAGTGTACAATAATAAGACATTATTCCCACCAGTCTTCCACTACTAGTTACTTTTAACCATTCACCACTACTTGAAGTATTATTGTTATTTTTCCTTGAGCTGCTCCTAGCTAACATATCCACCCTATTATTTTGCAATAGGGTCAGATCCTTGTGTATTTCTCTCCCTATTCTTCACTGAAATTTCTTCAGTCTGTCTTTTAGAAAACACACAACACGAATTCATTTATACATACACTTCATCCACCCTCAGACTTAACCAGTATAATAAAGGTTTTTTTAGGTTTCATGTTTGTTTATTCTTTCCTAATTATTAAAATCTTTCTCATGACATTTTAGCTCAATAACTTTGCCCACTGATAAAAGTCTTTTTATGTGTCAGTTAGAACTAAATCTCTAACTAATTTATGGCCTGCTTGCCATAAATCAAAAACTTACACTTCTACTCAGATATATAATTTTGTTATAATCTATTCCTTTGGCCTCTTCCATTTGATTTCCTTGAAGACAATGCATGTGTCTTACTTATATCTTATCTCTAGAATCTATTGCTGTTCTTTGTTCTAGAAAGCTGCCTAATAAATGGTCATGGCATTTCATTGATGTTAAATGCATCTCTCTTTGAGTTGGGCTTTCTCCTCATTGATCTGTGATTGGTTTGGTATGACAGATTCAGAACAGTACTGAAATTAGGAATGAAGCCATATCTGGGAATTAGCAGTCTGAGAGAGTGAAAGGACCAAGAGAGCAGCAACATGAACTCGACAGCTAAGCAAGCATTAGGGAAGACATCTGCTTTCGGGTACCTGGAGCACCTGCTATACAGAGAAATGGAAGCAGTGTCAGAGCCTTGCAGGAGGAGCTGCAATGAAACAATAGGCAGAGTAATATTTAGGCCCACTCCTGCCCATCTAAATCTCTTTTCATCCAGCTTGATTTGTCTGCTCCTTGACATCGTTTCACCGCTAAATAGACGCAGGAAGGATGTCCTTGTGTTCTGTCTCTGCTTTAAGCCTAAACATCCTAGACACAAATACAATCACAATCTTCATGTCACTTGATATGTACAGAATGCTTTAAAATATTTAAAACCATGTGCCAATGCTCATTTTTTTATTTTAAAGAAGAAAAACACAAACAAAAGCTAGAATAAATAACAGGAAAAATACCAAAACAAAGAAATATAAGACAGTAAAAATGGTATAGAATTTCAGAACAAGAATGGAAGATTAACAATGAGTGTTCTATTTATTGTTATCATCAAATTTGTTGCTCATAATTCCAGATATAGATATGCAAGATTGAACAAACATTTAGATATTCACTCTTCCTTTCAATAAACCTTACTTCTTTTCCTTTTCTTTTTTACTTTTGCTTTTTTAATTTATTTTAAAAGAGTAATAATAGATAAGACATTAAAGATGGTATATATTTTAAAAAATAAGATGAAGGGTACCCGACTAAAGTTGTTACACTGCACATTGTGGACCTCAATGTAGTTGCTCAGACTATATATATTATCATATAGAGTTAGTCAAAGCAAAAATTTAAACCAGATAGTTTTTTGTTACCAATTGCTTTTCTGTTTTTTTAAAAATTATTTTATTATTATTTTGTGAAATAGACACAGAGCTTCATGAACATACACACACAAAAAAAAAGCTAAAAAAAAAAAAAGACAACAACCTCACAGTTGACATTTCTGTTTGCAGCACCAGAGATCGCATGAAGATCCAGCTGCCTTGAGGTTTAATTTCTATGACGTTATTACAGCAGGACCCCAGGCCCCATCTGACTTAAAAACTTTGCAGAGGCGATGCCTTGTACCAGGCTGGTATGCAGTCCACATTGAAAGGTGGTTAACCTACTTCGCTACTTCTCAGGTAATGGCCTGAAAATTAATATTTGCTGTTTACTTCATCGTGATTGTGTTGCACTGGCAAATGAAAAATGTGAGTCAGTACTTCTGCAGATAGCAGTTTATCATCAGAGATACTGATAATGAAGGAAATGTTGTGAATTTTTACATTTTTAATTTCACTAATTATTTCTGGCACTGGTGATTAAATCCAGAGCCTTCACTCTCCATCATATCCCAAAACCTTTTTACTTTTATTTTTTATTTTTTATTTTGAGGTAGGATCTTACCAAGTCACTAGTTGCCAAGGCTGGGTTCAAATTAGGTATCTTTCTATTTCAGTGTTCCAGATAGCTTGAATCATAGGCATGCACCACTGTGCCTGAAATTTGTGCTAAATGGCTCTAAAACACATTCTTGGTATCTTCTCATTAACAGTAGCTTGCCTCTAAGTGAGACCTATTCAAAAAAGAGATGCCACATAATTTTTAGGCAGAAACTTGAAACTAGTGAAACAGTTCTTTAGACATAGGTTGCAGAAATCGAGGTATAGAGTCCCACTAGCTGCCTGTCTTGGGGCGCCTTGCTAAGCTAAGGAGGGAAGGAGCTCCGGCACTTGTCTGTCCTGTTGGGAAGTGCTGTAATAGCTCCAGAAATGTGAGGAAGAACTATAATGTAAAGATTTCTGGAAAGGTAGGTATTCATTACCACTCAGGGGACAGTTAAAGCCTCAACAAGTGGACTGCAGCATTGATTTCATTTTAAAACATCCCTCAGGCAAATCTGATATTCTAGGATAGTGAAGCAAGGTCATAAAGTCAGGCACCAACATTATCCCGATCCTTTGTCCTAGTCTGGAAGAACAGATGGGTTATCATCTAAGCCCATGCCTCCAAGGTTAGCTCATGGGATTTGGTAAACTGGGTAGTTATGTAATCACTCTGCAGATGGAAAAATCAAGACAGTGTCCATCTTTATTTCAGATGTAGAGCAAAGGAAGTTAGGGGCTTTAACCCAATAACTCACATAGACACATAAAACAGTTGCCCACAGCAAGCTTTAATTATTGTTAATGTGGAAGGATGCAAGAATCATAAACAATTGTGCTTTAAATAGTGCATGTTTTTTTCCTTTTGAGACTGACCTAGTTAAATGCCATACCAGGTCAAGGGAGGCAGCTCAGTCCATTCAATTTAGTTTTGTTCCTCATAAGGTGACTGTTTTTGACTTCACAGTTGCTAATTATTGATGGCCAGCAGCTGAGATCTGACCCAGCTACTGTGATGGATGAAGTCCAGAAGTTTCTGGGAGTTACACCTCATTATAATTACTCTGAAGCACTAACGTGAGTCTATTCTCATGCTTGATTTCATTTCAATTATTTGCCATCATAAATTATCACTGGTAGGTGTGTGTATAACATCATTAATACTATCTATGAATTTATACACCCTTTTTCTCCTCAAGAGCAGTCAAAGCAGTATTACTCATGTAGTGTCTTCCTTTTGAGTACCAGAAGTGCTGCATCTTTATAAAGTATCATAGATATTTTCTCTTAGGATAAGTTGTCCTACTTGTCAACTTTTTCCCAATATCAGTTTGGTTAGCTAAACTTTCTGCATACCTGTTTGTGCAGAAAATGTCCTAGAAATTGAACATACAAAGGTGGAAAAAATATAGTCTCTTCTGAGTAATTTATAACTTATAAATTAAGTACCAGTGACCATCATTTCCTCTGAAACTCATCAGCATTTAGGGCAGAATTAGGAAGGAACCGCATGTACATCTTTTTCTGTATTTATTAAATTATTTATAAGCAAATGCAATTTTTTTGCATATGCCAAACTTACTAGCATATGATAACCACTAGTGTTTTGTTACTTTCCTGCATTCTTGGGATCAGAAAGATACAGCAAAGGTGGCTTGCCTTTGCTCATGACATCCGAGACTGCAACTGAGAAGATTTGAGTCTCCGAGGATGATTCCAATGGCTGCTGACTGAAATCATCAGGAAGTCTCTTTACTTAGCTACCTGGATCACGGATGAAAGGACTGTCCATGCGGCCTCTGCCATATGATGCTAGGCTTTCTCACAGTGCGGCAGCTGTACTCCAGAATGGAGCCCATGTTAGGGAGCCTGTGGCCCAGGAATTCATAGTCTGTGGCCCAGACTTGCAAGTCACACAGTATTGTTTGCACAGAGGTCACTAAACCTAGTCCAAATCCAAGGGCAGGAAATGAGGCTCTGTCTGCTAATGAGAGGCAACGTCATCCTAAAGAAGTGCATGAGGGATAAGAGACACTGTTGGAGTCATCCTGGGAAAATAAAACTGTACATCCAGATGCATGAAAATGAGGGTAAATGAGGGAAAAGAAGCAAAATAACAAAAATAAAACCTAAAAGCAGCCAGAAAACTTTAAATGTCTTTATAAAAGACTCTTCCACATGGTCTGATTTAAAGCCTATTAAATTTCAGACAAAATTCTAACAACCCTGGTTATATAATTTCCCAGTTCACAGCAGATTAGACTCAGCAATTAGACAATTACAGAGGGTAATGGAAGGACAGGAAACAGTAATAAGATTGGGCCGTTCTTCATCATTAACACAACCCTAATGAAGTTTTTACCTTCACTTGGAAATAACAACACAAGACCTGCCCCCGTGACTTAAGTCGACAAAGCTTTCTGTAATGTGCTTTGCATTAATAGTTTAGATGTGGACACACCTTCCGCTGCTTCCCATCTGGGTTTAGATAATTGTTCTATTGTGTTTCCTTTGAATAGTTGCTTATGCTTCAATAAACCTCCAAAATCATACTTTTAAAGGAGAGATCACAAATAACTATAAACACATGGATTTTAACATATCTCACATATCACAAAAATTAATAACTATAGTGCTGTTTCGTATAGTAAAAGTTAAATAACAAACAACTCGTGTCCTAAAGTTGCCTGTTATTTGATAATGGCTTTATGCATTCATTATAAATTGCAACGTATACTAAAGCAAAACTATAAAACAAGGTACTGATTTATCTTAGAGAAGACAAATACCTTTTGTTAACTTAGGGTGCATAAAAATCATCAGTGCAATAAACAAAGTTAAGGCAGTAAAGTAATGTGGATTTAAGGTTATGACAACCGTATCTTTAAGAACAGATTTCAATATTCTAGATGTCTCGCCTTCCTATGGATGTATTAAGTTTTACCTCATAAAAGCTGCTGTGGGGAGTTAGGGGAGATTACAGTCCACCCTGCGACCTCTACACCACCCAAGAGCAAAAGAATTGCTCTCACAGTGTGGATAAATATCGTGGCTTTGTAGCCAGGGCTGTATTTCACCTTAATGCAGTTAAATATTCTCATCCTGAGGCAGAAAATGCTGTTTAGAGGTGCCGTTGTCCTAGCTTCCCCCATCTCATTTCACATGGCGTGCTGAATTGTTTTTCCTCTTGGGAAATTAATGAAAACTAAAGAAAGAGCCATGATAGGCAAGGAACAGATTGAAAAGTTCAGGTTGGAAATGACTCTGTCTTCCTGTTATCCATTTAACTAGTGATGTATTTAATTTTAATTGATAACATGTACTAGGACAACTTGCGCTGCCAGGATCAGGTCTCTAATAATAGGTTGGGCAAAGAACTGTGAAGAAAATTTCCCTCTCACCCTAAATGAGTCCACATATGTGCAGAGGCAAATTACAGGTGCACCGGTATTACAGGAATGGGCCCAGGGCAACAAAATATTCTGCAACTAATTAACTTTACATCCCAGTCAATTATGCTTCATCCTTCTAAAACATCTGCTGAGCAACAAAAATGCAAACCTTTCCATGTTTTATGCACACAGCAAGTCTCACAGCAATAAATTTAAAATTTCCCTTCTTATTTGGTTTATTCTTTCATTTTGCCTCTCCTGTTAGTCCCAAACAAAAGTTCATATATTCTTTACTTTATACAACAGAATTAGGCCACACATCCTTTCTTTTGTAACCAAATGTAGCCAGGGAAAAAAACAACATTAGAATTTTCTTTAAGAGACCAGGGAGCTGAATCAGCCGATAGGATGTCTAGCTTCACAAAAAAGGAAGAAAGAGTTATCTAATCCTCCACTCACCATTTGTGTTTCCCGTGTCTACTGGTGTCTGCGATCAATATAATAAATCATTCCTTTATACTTTTAACATCTGTTCTGAGAAGTGTAAATATATTCGTTGTTTGGTAGTTGAGACCGAGTCTTGTTATATAGTTTCAGCTGGTCTTAAACATTATAGATAGCCCAAAATGGCCTCAAACTCAGGGAGATCTTCCTGCTTCAGCTTCCTGACTGCTAGGATTATAATCATGTGCCCCCATGCCAGGAAATATTTTGAACAGTAGAAAAGATTATTTTTTTCCAGTACTTTTCCAAATTAGGAGATTTTATTATGCTTTTTTCAGGGGCATGTGCCTACATTACATGTGACCCCTTTAATCTACACTACTGAGTAATTTCAAAGAAACCCATCAGGAAATCATACCCATGAGAAAATGACATGTTCTACAAGTCCTTTATTTATTAGATATCTGTTCCTTGATGTTTTTATGGATTCCTAAATAAAATATTAAATTTACATTAATAATCCCAAACTAAAGTTTGGGTTGAAGACCTGGCACATTTTTTAAATTACACTAGAACTACTTAAAAATAATACAGCAATAGGACTGGCCAAATAGCTCAGTGAATTAAAGCACTTGCAAGTGGGTGCATGGGCCAGGGGTTTGATTCCTGGGCCAACCGTGCTGGCCCCATCCCTGAGGAGCAATGAGACAGCAGTGGAGACTGGGAGTCATGGCACATGCCTATAATCCCAGCTCTTGGGAATAGGCAGACCACTATGAGTCCGATCTAGTAGTGAGACACGGGATACCCTGCAGACCCTTCCCTAAAACAAAAGAAAACAAGACAAAACAAAACAAAAATACAGAAAAAGTACAGTAAGATATAGTTTCTTTAATCTCCATTAATTTTTCTATTATTAATTGAATACCCCTAGAAATAAATTAAATCAAAGCAAGGAACATACAAAGATACATTTTCTTTATTCAACTGAATTAATCATTAAAAACTCTATATACAGTTTGTAATTATTGTATGTTTATCTATTGTAGGTTTGATCCCCAAAAGGGCTTTTGGTGTCAACTACTGGAAGGAGGAAAGACAAAATGCCTTGGAAGAAGTAAAGGCCGGAAGTATCCCGCCATGGATCCTGAGGTAGTATTTTCCTAAGCCGCATCATGCTGGCAAAAATCTGTGCATATGTCTATCTTAAAACTTGTAACAGAAACTTGCTTCCTTTTCCTTCTTTCTTTGTAGTTAGCAGTTTATGAATCATGGATGGGGATATTGCTCAGTGATACAGTGCCTGCCTGGCAAGCAATGGTCCTGAGCTCAATTCCCAGTGTAAGAACATAGTTTATACATTTAAAAAATGATAGAAATGCATAAAGCATTGTTATATATCCCTTGGAATTTTTTTCTTGGAATGTAAATCAAATCTAAATACTTAGTGAAAGTAAGTCCTTTCCAAATGTACAAATTGCTTAAACTGTTTATCAGAAAAGGTGATTTGAAATAAAACATGCAAGCAAAATCATTATATGTTCGACACATACATGTTTACAACATCCATGACACATTGAAGTAATGGAGAGAATACATGGAACAGTCATGAAACCAGACTTATTAAATAATGTACAAATTCATTGTGGTCAGCAATTTATAATAGGATACATAAAACTCAACTGCAAAAAGAGTACAGAAAAAAGTCTTAGTAGAAGGGAAGATATGTGAAGAAAACATCTCACTGTTAGACTCGTGCTGGAACCTGGCAAGAAAGCAACTGCAGGTATCGCGAGCACGTCTGCCATGTCAAGGGGAGCACAGAGAAGATGCAAGTGTCTCATGTGTTACCATGGAGACAGAAGTGCCAGAAGGTCCTTCAAGTATGACTTTGAACTCAGTAATTTCAAAAGGGTTTCAAAAATCACTTTAACCAGCAAAAACAAAAACAAAACACCTGTTGCTCCCCTTCTCCTGTAAGCATCTTATTGCAAAATTGAAGTGTTTACAACCTGGTGTAAGGAAAGAAACATAATGAGATGCCTGGCAAATGGTCCAAGATGAAATCTGGGTATCTCAGACCAATTTTCACAGTGTACACAAAAGTTGCTAGGGGAGTTTTATGAAGAAAGAGACCCATTTGTGTTAAAATATTGGAGAGGGCTTAGGAAAGCTGGTGGCACATTGATGACATTGATGGGTTGGATAAAACATTTGGGGCCATTGTCATCTGTACTAACAGGGCTAAAGGCTTCAGCATCACTATGTGACCAGGGAGAGACCTACATTCACCAGAATGTAGTATGAAAAAATGACATCAAGAAAGACAAGCCAATTATATACTCTCTATCTTCCAGGAATCTGTACAAATAAATATTAGGCATGAAACTAAAACCACTGGCATGTTTTATAATTTTTAAACCATTTACCTAATAACAGTCAATCTCTGCACTTTGACCAGAAGTATAGAAATTAGAAAAAAAATAAGCAAAGCAAACTAAGCTCCAGGAACCTTATAACATTTTGCAAATAAAACGCTCTTAATGATTATAAAAGCATAATTTTGTCCTGAATAAACATAGAAAATATTTATGTAATGTGACAAGTTAGATCTTTGCAACCATGAATTTCCATTTTAAGATTTTTGATGATTGTTTTACATTTTTATTCAATAGGCTGATTTTAAAGGAAATATAGATCTTCACCTTGCTTGTGTCTGTAGACTCTTGTTCTCATTGAATCCCTACCTCATTTCTATCATAGTTCTGCTCACGGTTTTTTCTGTGTAGCCAACATGACTCCTGCAATATATATGCCCTACAATGATAGATAAGCCACTTAGGACAAACCTGAGTCTATTTTTATTTGCCAGCTACATTTCTACCAAAATTTTCAAAAGGTAAAACAGGAGCAGTAGTTGAAAAATAAAGAATATTTTATAGTCACCTATATTGTAATAAAATCTCTTGAGTATGTAGATTATGTAATCATGTTTGATGAACTAATAACCTTTTCAAGTCTTCTTTATCCTTTCGTTTCACAGTCCAGAAATTTCCTCTCTAACTACTACCGGGACCACAATGTGGAACTGTCCAAACTGCTGCACCGGCTGGGACAGCCTCTGCCTTCCTGGCTGAGGCAGGAGCTGCAGAAAGTGAGATAGCGCTGAGACCAGACTACGCCTCTCAACATACTTACTTTTCCCTTGAATAGAAACACACATGGCCCACCATGACTTTATCCTTTCCTGAACTCATGATTCTCAACAGAGGATTCTAAATAAATTTCCTTCAGCCTTTTTCATAAAGTGAAAATAGTTATATATGCACGCATTGGCAATTATTAACATTAATCCCTACGTAAGCGTTTCAGAAAAAAAATGTGGGGTTTTGTGACATTATACAATTTCTAGTGTGGGGATTATCATACAGCTCAACTCCTCTGTTAACCAGAAGTTTTCAGAAAATAAGTGTATGACTAAAAGTGCTGATGATATGCAAATGACCAATTAAAAATATGAGGGCAAGATAAGGATTGAAGTATATGAAAATGAAGATAGTAGTAATTTAATATCTGAATTAAGGGCTAACATTTTTCCCTAGATGAAAAATAATTTTGCTTTTTTATTAAAAGAAATCACATACTCTTAGTTTTGAGTAATTGTTATTTATTTTATTTAGCCCACATATATTTTCCTGTTTTCCTTTATTGATTTTTTTGATTTGCTAAGAAGTCGTAAAGATGTTGTCTACCTGGATTTCATTTGTTTCCTCCTTGTACAAGAGGAAATATTATTGATTCATTAACATTACTGTTTCATCTGACAGTGCATGGAATTCTCAGTAAATCTGACATTATGATTGCCACAAAATCTATTAGAAAGCTTTGGGGGAACAGGAGAATTTAAATCAGCATAATATCACTGTCATGTATAAGATGCTCTTCAAATGGGTACATGATCGTACTATACTGTTAATCTATATATTCCACCTCAACCATGATGTAGTATTTGTGTACTTTTTCACTATGGAAGCTAGAAATGAAAACCTTTATTGACACGATATGGAGTGAAGTCACCAAGATATGTTTGTTGGTATACTGAAGCATTGCGCCTTTAGTGTCGTATATGTCAATCTTTCCAAAGCATGAATTTTTTTAATATGTACTAGTACATCTAGTATTGTAGAAGATTATGTTTTTAATGTCAATTTTGAGAAAGAAATACAATCTAAAACTTACCTCTTTAAATATCACTCATTCTCTAACTTGAACCAATTCTTCCCTTGTGTCACCCAAACATTAATTTCTACAGAAGTGATGTTCTTTTGTCTTAGAGTTATAGACTCCTATCCTATTTGGAGGTTGTTGTCATGGTAATTGGGTCTTTACCTCATTTGTCAATAATGATATATTAAGGTTTTGTTAATTAATCTCAGTGATACGTGAAGGTAAAATTTCAATGGAACAGTAAATCAAACTGACTTTGGTAACATTAGCTATCAATCCATCTGCACATCAGAGTAACTTTTCTATAGGTTGCGAATAAAATGATTTTTCTTATAATTTGAGAAACTATGCTCACAATAATTCAGTATCAAGCTTAAGACTTTTTGTTTTTATTTATTTAGTTTTTGCTGCTTTAGGCAAGCAAATCAAATTTGGGTATTCTAAAAAAGAACCAAGGTTTTAAATTTTTAATGTGGAAATTCATCATTGAATTCACACTTCATTATGATTTTTGTTTATTTTTCTAAAGCTGTTTTCTCAGTAAACTAGAAGCTGTTGTCTTTTCAAGATATGTCATATTATTTCTTGGGAATCCATATAATTCTCGTTTACATTCATATTCTTCTGTTAACTTGGGGCTTAAATTGTCAGTGGTGCTACTCAGGTGGGATGTGAGCCCAGCACTGGGAGAAGCACCCTACACAGACGGACTCTTGCAGTCAGGGCTCCAGCCTTCCGCTGACTGCTTGCCGGTTTCTTCCATTTATGTTTTTTTTTGTTTCTTTAATGAAGATTAATATTTTTGTCCAAGTGAGAGAAAATGAATACATATAGACTATAGAGGAGATAGTGTTCATATCTGCTAAAACTAATGTCATGATTCTCCAAGTTATCATCATGTTTTTAATCATGTAAATCATTTTCTGCAGTTTCTTTCTATACATTGTCATTAATCACATCTGACAGGAAATTTTCTCTAAATGTCACCCCCACCTCTCTCTCTCTCTCTCTCTCTCTCTCTCTCTCTCTCTCTCTCTCTCAATGTATTTGGTTGTTTTTTAATGTATTTTGTTGTTTCAGGGTCTCACTATGCACCTTGGACTCCTAGTGATCCTCCTGTTGTCAGCCTCCCCAGTGCTGGGCTTACAGGCATATGCCACTACACCCAGCCTCTGTGGCCAGCTCAGTGTGCCTGGGGACAGAGCCGGCATGACTTGTAGTGCCAGGAATCGAGCCACTTTCCCTGTACTTGTCTAAGCTTGCCTAAGCAGGTGTTATAGTCCACTGAACTATCTCACCAGCCTAAATATATTATTATTAGTGTTTGTTAATGAAGACAAAAGTATTTTGATTTCATAATTTAAATTAATCATACAAAAGGCAACTTGGTGAGACCCTTGACTATAAGACTCTGCACTATAATAAATCAGGAAAAAATCTCAATTTAAAATAATCTCTAATACCAGCTGGGGCAGCAGCAGCTGTAGTGCTGGTGACTCAGGAGCCTGAGGCAGGAGGCTCGCAGAAGCCCGAGTTCAGGCCAGGACAACCTGGGCAACAAAACACCACTTTGTGTGGATTAAACCAACAATAGCAGCAAAAGTTGGCCTTGGTGGTACACGCTGTGATCCCAGCTACATTGGAGACTGGGCTGGAGCCTTTCAAATCTCACAGCCCTGGCAATTTAACAAGGCCTTGTCTTGAAAACAGTAAAGAAATTAAAAGATTGGAGAAAGAGCTGAGTGATAGGAGAACCACTAAGTTCCATGTCCAACAGGAACAAAAGAAAGCAGAGGAAACAGTAAGGAGGGATGGAAAGGAGGAGAGAAAAGTAAGAAGATGTTTTCCACTTTTACCCAAGTTACAATAGTTGACTCAGGTTAATATACAGAATTATTTAAACTTTTTAATTTAATTCTCTTCTGTGGTCTTAAAAGATATAACTGTTAAAACTTTTGAAATGCTTCCTAGATCCTTTAAAGATAATATGTTTTTGTCTTCTGTCCTTATTTTCTTTACCTCAATTTCACAACTCAAATGGAATTATTGATTAATCCACTGTGATAAAGGTTAAAAAATATTTGACTATAAGTCTTTGTCAAAATATCATATATGTATGTCAAACATGAATTTCTAAAATTTATATATGAAATGCTATATCTAAAATTAAAATTTGGCTGCCTTTCATGTTGAAACAAAGAGAATTAAATATACAAAAGAGAAAAACTGTTAGGCAGAAAGATTTTACTTTTTATGTTACTGTATTTTTCTTAAAATATATAGCTTTCAGTCTAATAAAAGATTTTATTTGAATTTTAGTAAACCTATGTTGCATTTACTTCATATAGTTTTTCTTTCTCATTGTTTAATGTAAAGTAATATATTTATTATGACAATTTTTTAATTGCAGACAACATAATATCTTAAAGGATCTATTTCTGATGGCTGTATAACATTAATTATTTGCTTCATGGAAGTCCCTCATAATTCTGCCTAATGAATAGCATTTTTTTCTCAAATATAAGAACCCAGCTTAGCCATGAATATGTGCAGATTTTAAATACATGTTTATATATATATATGTTTCAACTAGTTTTTGAGCACTGAAATACTATTTTCAGTATCAGCCAGTGAATTGGTGGAGGAAAGTGCAGGGAAAATTCTGCTGACTAAAATTTGAATTGTTAAAATAACTGGTGTAGTGCTGGTATGGCCACCAGAGTAATGTAGCTTCCCTTCTGAAATCTGAGGGTTTAATTAATGGTTGCTTGCTTTTTGTTTCCTTTCCTTCGCCTTTGCTCGCTGGGTACATATTCACCGAATTGTACATGCAAACACACACAGCCAGGCATTCCAGGTGGAATGCGGGCTTTTAAAATCTGACTACTCATCCCATTTCTCACTCATTAGCTGTGTGGCCTTGGACAACTTGTGGAACTTTCCTAAGCTACCGTTTCTTTTCTATAAAATAGAAATAATTAATTATGCCTGGGTTTTTGTAGGCTTTAAATGATAATATATTTAATTAACATGGTACAATTCAAGAAGTCATTGTGCTGAAACATAAAAACGGTATATAGCTAGCAAATATCTCTGTCTTTCATTAAACAGAAACGTTTTTCTACTTCTTTTAATATCTATCAAAACACTTCCTGCTCTGCTCTTTCTCTGAGCCAAGATTTCCATGAGGTGGCTCCCTCCCCATCCTGCATAGTCTCTGTCCTGCTTCTCTGTGGACTTCTTTGTTGTGTCTTTACTATACTAGTCTCTTTCCACCTACTGTTCACACTGATCTTTTCAATTCCTTTGCAACCCAACAGGAAGTCTATCAAGAATATTAGCGTTTCTATATCTCCAACTTTCTCAAGCACATGAGAAATGTAACAGGCATATGTGAAACTATGAAGGTAAAATTTAATGGAAGTTTATAGATCTCGTGGAGATATAGGTGACTATGAATCTCTTCTCTACAAGATTTTATATTTAATTTTACTTCTTTTTTTTTAATTTATTTTTATTTTTTTTATTTATTATTTGAGAGAGAGAGAGAGAGAGAGAGAGAGAGAGAGAGAGAGAGTGGCCCGCTCAGCCCACCAGGGGGCGGGGCCGGCTGGCATGTGGTGCTGGGGGATTGAACCGCGGTCCCTG
>NW_004524718.1:2557039-2559062 GCF_000260255.1 Octodon degus
AAATAAAAAAAATAAATAAATAAAATGAATTTGGAAAAAAAAAAAAAACAAAACACTAGGAATGAGAAAATACCAATCCAGTGTATGTAATTGGATTTAAAAAGAAGTTGCATTCTATAAACTGTGGAGTACTGAATTTAATATTTACTCAAAGGTAATGTTCTAAGGCTCTGGAATAAATAAAGGTTTTGAAATTTCCTAAAAGCATTTCAGAAAACTGATTTTCAAGACATTAATGGGAAACTAGAGAAAAAGAAAATGATCCCAATTTTGAGAAGTATTGCTGAAAACAGAGCTAACTGAGAAGATATCTTTAATCTTCACATATTACAGCAATGTTTGCTATATTGATACACTTTGTCAATTTCCATTAGGACAAAAGGGTGTAGAGTATCTCCAAATATTCTTGTAATGCATATTGTGATTATTCAGTGGCTTATACAACATTCTTTGGAGCTAGCATTTCATGGAAAGCACATCAGAGACTCTTCATTTATTTTTTAAGCAAGGATGAACAATTTTTTAAAAGGTAATTCTTAAATATTAAGCTGAAATTCGAAATGTATTGACTAGGCTTTTCTATACATTGCATTTACATAATCACTCTGATTTTGCCTTTCCAAGGACCGTTTCCTGAAGAGTTATAAAAAGCAAAATACATCATAGTCTCAGGCTCACACTGCCTTCTCAGATCAGCTGCCCCCTTGCAGAGCAAAGAACAGAAGTGAAGAAGTAGCAGCCCCCTCCCCATTATGTTCATTTGTCCCCTTTTGTTTTAACTTGAGAGTTTCTGAATAATAATGCCAAATTAGGTTTCAGTATAAAAACCTAGATGACCACCCTGATCTAGTGCTGTTTTGTTGGAGGAGAGAAGAGCTAGAAAGGACAAGAATTACCCCTTGTCATCACGCATGCCGTAACAAAAGCCAGGGGACGCCATACACCTCCATTGTGATTGCTGAGGTAAGGGAGGAGTAGCCAGGCCAAGCCCTTCTGTAACGTGAGGGCTTTGACCTTCCAGCCCGGCATGCTAGTTTCAAACCCCCACTCTTCCACCTGTAATAAATGGCCCACTCTGCTGAGGTGGATGTCAAAAAGAAAAGTCCATCCTGCTGCAGGATCAACCTTCAGATATGGAAAAAAACTACAATGAAATTATAGTATTTCACTAAGGTGCTAATTGCTCCCACAATGGTGGGGGACATTCTATTCAAATTGAAATTTATGTATGTTGTAAAACTATAGCAAGCTATGATATTAAACACATAAACTTTTCCCACAGGGGTGTAAAACTTAAGAGTAAATTCAGAGAATTACTTCTTAAATCCCAAAAATCCATAATCTGCATCCATGATGTCTTGCTGTTAAATGAGCTTTTTCAGGTCATCGGGACAAGGAGTCTTTGAGAGACTTGGAAAAAAATTTGTTTTGTTTTTGGTTTAAAAAGCTACAGTTCTTGTTACATAGGTCTTGCTTTATCTTGGTCTTAACCATCCAGCAGAAACGTATAAAAAAGAAGTATAAGAAGTAGAGCAATGTTGTTATGTTGAGTTGTAGGGGACTCAGGTCAACAGCTTCTGACATTGCCAGTCAAGCAGAAAACCCAATACTATTATGGACTACTGGACTATTTTGAAATATTTTGCTGAGTTCACACACCTATAATATTTAAATGATGTAACTAAACAAAAAAGGGCATACAGATGAATAACCATTTTGTATCTGTGTATTCAAAATGGTTAGGATACAGAAATCAAATCACATGGGAAATAGTTGAAAGAATTAACAACTGGGACCTGCTCTTGCTGAGAAGTTTTTTTCACATCAAAAGAAATTACCAACACAGTGAAAAGGCAATCCACAAATTTGGAAAAAAAATCATGACAAATAAGTACTCAGACAAAGGTCTGCTCTCTAGAATCTATAAAGAACTCAAAAACACTAGGGCCCCAAAATTTAAAGACCCAATCCAGAAATGGGCATCTGAGATGAACACACATGCTTCTCAGAGGAAGAAATTAAA
>NW_004524718.1:2559162-2564138 GCF_000260255.1 Octodon degus
GGCATGTGGTGCTGGGGGATTGAACCGCGGTCCCTGATGCCTTGCCAAGCTTGTTCTAAGTAGGTGCTTTAGACCACTGAGCCATCTCTCCAGCCTCTAATTTTACTTCTTGTAATAAAATATTTCTATGAATGAATACATTTTGGTATATTTAAATGTAGACCCTCTATTTGCTGATATCAAACATGGCTATCTTCTACATTTTTCCCTTGACAAATATATGTTCTTTCAGGCCTGAAATTAAAATTTTATATAATTAATTGATTTACACTCCACAAATTGTACTGGTCTTCATTTTTAAAGTCTTACATATTAACAAATACTGACACATAGTAGGTATTCAACAAAAGTTCATTGAGTTGTGTTGAAAATGTGTAAAGCAGCCTAACTTACTTAACTGTTTGCCTAATCTTAATGTACAGTGTCAACCTTGTCATCTTACTTTTTATTTTTAGTCTAAAAATTTTATCAATGGTTTTAGATGTCAGAATTAAAGATTCCAAATCCACACCTCCCATCCTACATGTGCCCCTAACCACCCACCTTCAGCCTCCTTACCTATTTGTCTCTATCCAAATATCTTCTTGACACCTCAGTTGGACACTTGCAGTAATATAGGTGTAGCTTCTGCTCCTACTAAATCTTCTGTTCTTCTTAATACCCACATGTAACCACCAACTTTTATTTTCTCTCTCTTCCACATGCCTAAATTATATTTTTCCTAACTACCTTTCAGTAAACCAAGTGGTCCAATAGATATAAAATGTGAATCACAGACGGAAGCCTTATTTGTAATTTAAGATTTGTAATAGCCACTTTAGAAGATTACAGAAACATGAAATTAATTGTAATATTGTATATATAATATATCCAAAATATTATATCAATAGCCAAACTAATAAAATTATTATCAAAGAACTTATAACCTCGTGTTCATGTTAAGTCTTCAAAATCTGTTTGGCATTTTACCCTTACGGCACGTAGCTATTTGGACTTGGCACATTTCAAGCATTCAGAATCCACATCGTAGCTAAAGGCCATCTTGTACAACAGGGCTGTACTTCTGCTTTCAATGCCCACTTGTTTTGTGCTCTTTTTATTCATTCCACTGCTGATGGGAGGCTTTCTCCTCTATGGTTTTAAGAGATGGCTGGATACACAGCGCCTAGCACTGGGCAGAGGCTAACAACAGCAGTTTGAAAGTCACCTACACTCAGGGCTGGGAGAAGCCTTGCAAGTTCCATAGACTCACAGAAGAGTTCATCTGGGGACAGAGTAAACAATCAGGGATAGTGGGCAGAGGCTTTGTGATGCCAGGGAGGAAGGTGACTCCTAACCCACCCAGAAAGATGTAACTGGCTCATTTGAATCCAGCTTCCCTGCTGGACTGCAGGGAAGCCAACCCCATGACTGAAGAATAAATAGATATTGCCCTTGGAGCATTTGGCCAGAAGGACTTTGGGCTAGGAAATCTTGTCCACAAGAGCAGCAGCACATGAAGACATTGGGTTCTTGCATTTGAGATTCTCCTAAAATTACCAGATGTCAAGTGGCCCCAACACTGTCTTACTTGTAGGCACACACCGCATTCTCTCCAAGTTCTTCTACCATCATAACCTCTAAAAGAAAGCATCTGCTTCTATGTATGGAATAAGATTGATAGCTTCTAAGTAGGACCACACCATTCATTATCTTAAAAAAAAACCTCTCAAATGTTTCTATAAATAAAAAGGTACAAGCCCCATTATATATTCTGTGACTTTCTTGATCTGAAGTTTTAGCTACTGGACTGCTTTTTATGCAATCTTAACAAAAATGTGTCCTAAATTTGAGTAGTGATAAACTATTTGCAATTTTTCAGCTATCCTACAGTTATTATATCCCAAGAGCTTTTTATGAGCTGCTTTCAGGTATGATTTTTGTCCCTTCTTCAATGAATTTTGTGTATGAATTGGCATTTTCTGAATCATTAATGTAGCATTCTTTAAAAAGGACACAAAACAGTAACAAAAATTATAAATGATACAGAATTTCACTAAACAATATCGTATGAATTTGACAGTATTTCAGTATTAATTGTTCAGATTACCAGACATATGCATGAAAAACTGGAAAAAGAAAAAAAAAGTTATAAGAAATTAAAAAATAAAAAAGACAAAAAAGTTAAGCATTAACTGCTCCTTTGCATAGAAAATGATCATATTTTGAACCTTTAAGCTGTGGGAATCCACTTCCATTTCCTCTCCAAATCCAGAAATCTTAAATCCTTCAACTTTACAAGACTTACCTGTACTGTAACTTGTTTTAGAACTCCCTTAGTACCCTTGGCATTAGGCATCGACACTGGAGTCTAACTGCAGGTAATCTGATATTCTGTACTACGGTTACACCGATATTGGACTATCACTTTTCACACATGTCTACATTCTAATCTATACTGACAAGAATCGATGTTTTTCCCTTTGTGTATCCTACACGCATAATACAGAATATGGCACAAAATATAAAACTGTTTAAATGAAAGAGTGCTAAATTTTCTTTATTCTGGAAATGAACTCAAATTCAATTTGTAAGCATGAAACAGACGCATATAAGGTCATTATTTCATAGGACCAAAAGTGCATTTTCAGGAATGTTTGAATTTAGAAGCATCATCTGCAATAATCCAAAAATGTTTCCATGTCTGTGCATCTGTAGCATTCATCCTGACTTACTAAGACTGTGCGCCTGCTCAGCTAGACACATGCACCGAAGCGTGACCAGGTTACATGGCGTGCGGTATGAGGAATGATGCCCAGATCATGCGGTTGTAGGATGAGACAGGAACATCTTATATTTTTATATAACTGTCAACAGGATTAAGGAAAGGAAAGGAAAGGAAAGGAAAGGAAAGGAAAGGAAAGGAAAGGAAAGGAAAGGAAAGGAAAGGAAAGGGAAAAGAAATTCAACCACTGTGACTTGAGGAAAGAGATGGCATCCCGGCATGTGGACCAGGATACACACAATACAAAGTGGGGTGATGTGAGCAGAGGGACTATTATATTGACAGGTTTTCCTCTTTTTTTGTTGGTTAATGTAAGTAGAGTACAGTAAACAAATCATAGTATGCGGTGGGGAGTGTTGAGGGAAAGGATTTATAGTAACTCACTTGGTGCCTGAAGTTCAAATCCTACAGCCTGGTTTGTCTAAGTGGACTGAGATAAGCTTTCTCCACACTGCGCTCTACAGAGTCAAAGTGTATGTGTGTTAGTCTCTCAGTACTTCAGTTTGGAGTCTGTATATTAAGTGCTCAATGTCCACTGAAATTCTCTCTTACATGGTCCCAGAATGTTG
The DNA here is from genome assembly GCF_000260255.1 of Octodon degus. NCBI lineage: Eukaryota > Metazoa > Chordata > Mammalia > Rodentia > Octodontidae > Octodon > Octodon degus. The sequence goes on from NW_004524718.1 coordinate 2,562,496, forward strand.
CCGGCAAACCTCATAGTTTTTCCCCAGAAGCTTTGGACCTTTTCACAAAACTAAGCATATGCAAACCTATAACTGAGTCTTACAAAGAGATGAGAAATCTTTTCATTCTACAGATGAGTTCTAAAGACAGTTGTATCCCATCTCAGAAGCATAGCAAAGTGAGAAGAATTAAAACAACAGACCTAGATAACAAGTAGTGCCGTTGCCACAGGTGACACACATACAATAATTATAAACTCTAACCACCTTGTTCCTCAGCTACCCTCAATCAATACAAATACAGTAATAATGCAATTGTCTGGGTTTAAATCTGGTAAAGTGCTCTCCCAGAACACACAGAGCCCTGGCTTCAATCCCCAGATAGCAAAAGGAAAGAAATAAAAGCAAGTATTTAGCTTTATTTAAGCGTTTCACATTTTTGTGCTATTATTTGAAATTAACCAACTTGAATCAATTCTATGTGACTTCTACTCTGAAGATTATGAAGTCATTTAAAAATATTTCCAATTAGTAAGTCCGGGGTGTGCAACCTTGGAACCTTAGCATTACCAATCACTAATTTATAGTATTCCTCAGGCAGTGGGCCTGTTTATCCTCACCATTCTATCATGGTGAAATATCATAACACGGCAAATAAGAAGAGCAGCCATCCCCATGGCCTGTTTTAAGGATTATCTGAATAATAAAGTTAGCCAGAACAGTCACTGGAATATAGCAAATACTTTCAGAATGGTTTACTGTTTGTACTTCTGTTTATAGATACACAATTCATATTTTTAAAATCTGCTCCAAGGACATTATCATCATAAAAATTTAAGGACTATCAAGGTAAATATATTTAAATAAATCAAACTGTATAACCACAGTTAATTTGAATTCCAAGACAACAATAAGATACTCACCTGTCCATAATTTTAGAATTCTAACTCTGTCAACTATTTTTAGATAGTGAGATAAATTATGCAGTTGTTCTGAGACCCATCTTCTCCTGTGTAAGGAAATCAGAGTAGCACCGGCAAGATAAGCCAGCAGACTAAATGCCTGTTTAGGCAAGTGCAGAGACCAGGGTTAGATTCCAGGCACCACATGTTGTGCTGGCCCTACCCCTGGATGGGCTGAGCTGGCCACCGAGACTGGGTGTGATGCAGCACATCTGTAATCCCAGTTCTGGGAGGTTGAAAACAGGAGGATCACTATGAGTCTGAGATGTGTAGTAAGACCTTGATATATATACATATATATACACATATATATATTTAAACATGTATATTTAAAATATATTTATTTAAAAAGGCAATAAAAATTAGAGCAATAACATAGAGTACTGAAAAATCTAAGATGGATGAATAAAGAAATTATAGTAGGAAACTGGACTTTCTCACTAAATTCAAGTCCCCTGAAAAGAATGTACTCAAAACACTAACAGAACATGGTAATTAGATCAACATATTTCTAGGAACAACATGAACCTGTAGGGAGCATTATTAAGGAGTAACAGAGAGGGAAGTTCCAAAACACTAGGAATGGCCTCCCCCACCCCGCCCGCCGAGTTCGATTTTCTGCCCAGTTCCGGGAGCCCCCAGACCCAGTCCTAGCCCAGGTTCGGTGAGTGTGCGGAGAGTTTCCTGCTACCCTGCACCAGC
>NW_004524718.1:2573893-2577577 GCF_000260255.1 Octodon degus
TCCCAAATTTTCTGATCAAGGAGATTATGGGGCCAAAGAGGAAAGTAATCGGTGATGTAGAGTGTGCCTAAGAAGAGTCACATGGAGACAAAACATTCTCTTAGGCTTTCTCAGAGAGCACATTGGCCAAGCAATGGCCATGATTCATCCTATGGCTGACACTGACAAAGGATCTACAATCTGAGGTACAGGATCTCAGGATAAATCCTGAGGGGATCTCACTGACCTTATCAGACCAAAAAGTTACAACTCTTGTTGCATAGGTCTTGCTTTACCTTGGTCTTAACCATCCAGCAGAAAAGTATAAAGACGAAATATAGGAAGTAAAGACGAAATATAGGAAGTAAAGCCATGCTGTTATGTTGAGCTGTAAGCAGACTCATGTCAACAGTTTCTGACATTGCCAGTGAAGCGACAGACCCAATACTATTATGGGCTACTGGACTCATTTAGAATATTTTGCTGAGTTTACACACCTATAATATTCAAATAACAGAACTTAACAAAAAAAGGGGATACAGATGAATGTCCATTTTATATCTGTGTATTCAAAGTGGTTAGGATAGATATATAGTTACATTCTCTTAATGAACAGAGGGATTTGTTCTAATAGTGTTTGTAAATAGGATATCATGTCTGCATCTTGTACAACAAGTAACTACTAGGAAGACAGTATGCAATGTGTCAATTATTGGAACTGTCCTACCAATTTGATTTGAAACTGTCTCGTTGCTATTTATTTCTCAATAAAATTATGCAAAAAAATAAATAAAAAACATCAAGAAATTTTATGATTCCGGGGTTTAAACCCTAATGTTACAGGCAGGGCTTCATTTTTACAGAATGCAAAGCACTCTATTTCTTGCATTTCTAATAGCTTGGCAAGAGAAGCCACCCCCAAGCCATGCTTCTGCAGCATTTCCAGGTAGTGGGACGCAGCTTGCTCAATCCTGCGGAACACCACACAGGAGTGATAAACTTCATGTCTTACCCTTCAGGCATCCCACTTGCTCTACAGATGGAGGTAATCTGTAACTTGATACCAGGATGATTACCCTGCCCTGCCTCAGGTATTTGGAGCATTGCTGGAACTTGGTCCTTGTCCTCTGCAGGAAGACTGGACTCTCCAGGTCTTCCTGGACAGCATTTCCATTGATCTGGTATTAGTTGCAGCAACCAAAGAGTCAGAGGTGGTTCCTTGTGTAGCTCTGTTTTGATCTTACAAAATATTCAGATCAACTTTCCTCACTCTTGTTTTGCTCCATTTTTAATGGCCTCTTTGTACAGCCCTGTGACATCAAATGTGCCTTTTCTTGTCTTTTCATAGCTTTGCTTTGCAGATCCAGAATTTAGCAAATTTTTCAGCCTTGCCAATGTTGGACAAAATGGCAAATATTTCATTAAAAAGTACACCCTCCTCAATGACCCTCTGACACTCTGCTAGAGTGCTGTTAATTATTGCACAGGTTCAAATGTGCTTCTTTTCTTCCTCTTCTTGTTCCATGCTCTTCCAGAATGAAATATTCATTTGCTCTATGCCTTTTCTTTTTGTTTTAATTTCCATAGAAGGCAGTTTACAGATTTTCCCCCTTAGATTTCTGCCATTCTTCTAGCTGCTTTCTTTGATCCTCTGCTGTTGTCTTTTTAATATTGCAATTACTTTGGGTACTATTTGGGACTCCTCTTCCATTTCCAGTTGTGATACTCGCTTGAGTTTTGGGAGCTGTCTTGCTCAGGAAATGCTTCAGTGCAGTCTTTTCCAACTTGGGGTCCACAGTCTGCTCTTTCTTGAAAGCTGTTGGCTCTCTGCCCTTATGCTGGGAGTGGTTGGAATGACTGAGTTAAATTTGACAGTGGTCAAATTAGGCCACTGGCTTATGGAGTTCGATTTTTGCAGTACACTTGTGAAAACACTAAATTAGAGAAGTACAATAAACCGGATGAATTAAATTATAAAACTTCCTTGTGAAGGTGGTAAAAAATGTAGATTCACAACATTCTATCTCCACAGAAACAAGAGTCAATAATTTGAGCTGAGGTAATGTCCACATTGTCCCATCATGCTGATGCAGTGGTCTCCACAACACTTTTTGATGTTCAAAATAATTCAGATAGTTGAGACTTTTGAGAAGTCTGACATCCAGATGTAAACAAACCACCTGTCTAAATTCCAGCAAGTGGGCCTGGGGAGATAGCTCAGTAGAATAAGCACTTCCCTAGCAAGCACAGGATCCTGAGTTCAAATCCCAGTACCACAAATAAATAAATAAATAATATCTTTGGGCTGGGGAGATAGCTCAGTGAAATAAGTGCTTGCTTGGCAAGAGCAAGGTCCTGAGTTCTATTCCTGGTACTACCAAAAAAATAAAATAAATAAATTACAGCAGACATTAATCTATATTTACTTTTCTTAATATCTTGATGAACAAGGAAGCAAAATATGAAACCCAACATAATGAAGCTCAGCAAATCAGCAAATAGATGAAACAGTGTGATCAAAGAGTGTGAGTTGGGGAGGGGAGATGGCTCAGTGGAATAAGCAATTCTCTGCCAAGCGTGAGAACCTGAGTTCAATCCCCAGTTCTGCCAAAATAAAAAGTATATGAGTAATAAGTATTTTACCAAGAGCCCTTAGTAAGAAATTTACTGGGAGTGCAGGCCCGGGCAGTGAGAGAGACAACCCAGGGCCCACCGGATCCTGAATAGACCCAGAGCGCAGGCCCAGCGAGTGAGTGAGACGATCCGAGGCCAGGTAGGATCCTGAACATACCCAGAACCATGGCCTGGCAAGTGACTGAGACTACCCGGAGCCTGCAGATCCTCATTTGACCCAGGCTGAAGGCCCAGCACAGAACCATTCAGCAGAACTCCCTGCAAAGAGGCTAGAGGCAAGACCCACACAGCTGATTCAGGTGTAGAACATCTTGACAGAGTGATACAAAGGGTTCAACTCTAACACCTGCAGCAGAAAGAAGTGGAGCACAGCAGCCAGATCCAAACAATACCCACCTGGAGGAATCTGAACTTCATAGATCCAGACCTCGTGCTAAGGTAATAACTTTATCTAAGCTCTACACCAAAGGTCAGAAGACAGTGGTATACAAAATGACAAAGAGAAGGAACAAAATGCAATCTCAGGCACCGAGTCCACCCAGTACAAATGCAGAAGACACTAGAACTGAGGAAACTGGAAATCACACACCAGATATCTCTGAAATAATAGTGTTAGCAGTAAAGTATCAACTGCAGAAAGGTATAGAAGGAATCAGATCAGAAATAATTTTGGAACTAACAAATGTAGTGGTAACTATAATCAAAGAAGTACTAAGTGCTTCTAAAGAATAACTGATAAAAAATAGAGGAGAATATAAAAATAAGGGAACCCCTGAATAAACAATTTAGGAAAGAAATAGAATCTATGAAACAGTTTCAAATTGATATACAGGAAATTAAAACCTCAATCACAAGCTGGCAAAACCATTTGAGTAAAAGTGAAAATAGACTTTCTGACCTGAAAGACACCATTGCATCTAATGAAAAAGTAAGAAAAGATCTCTTTAAAACAATTAGGATGCAGAAAAAAATAATTCAATACCTGCAAGAAGATGCAAAGATGAACAATGTGAGACTAATAGGCATCAATGAGAAGGAAGGAGTCAATACAAATGATATAAAAAGAATATG
>NW_004524718.1:2603438-2610383 GCF_000260255.1 Octodon degus
ATCTTCTGAGGTGGGTGAGTATGAATAAAATAATTCAATATAAACTACCTTGTTTAAATAAAAAACCCAATTGATCAATTATAATTATTTTAATTAATAAATGTTAAGGTCATGTACAATAAAATGTATTTTGAGAGTCAGTATTTTAGCACAAATCCTATTTAGCATCTCAGAAAATCTAATCAACAGGAAGGGAAATGGGAAGGGAAGAAACCATGCTTCAGGCTGGCATCCAGGAACCCAGGCTGCTCTGGGCTCTGGTGTGTTCAAACACAAACATCACTTCACTTGCCTTTGGGCATCCAACCTGCACAAGAGCAGAAGTAAGAATCTGAATCATTACCAATATTATGCACCTGAGAATGGTACATGGCAACCTAGCAAATATTACATTGACCAGAATTTGATCACGAGGGAAAAACTTACTGAAAAGTAGTTAAAAATGTAGTCCAGCAGTATGCTAAGAGGAAAGAGAAATAGATTGGTAAATAGCTGGAAATCCTCTGTCGTACCCAACCATTTTTTGTCACCCAATAAACCATTTCATTCATCTTTCCAACAATTATAACCCCTTTACCCTTTTCTGAAGGAAGACAAAACAAATTCTGCCTGGCCACTTAATTTAGCCCAGAGTAGAAAATATCTAAGTCATGTGACATCCTTTCCACCAAGGGGTTGTGGTCTGGCAACCCCTGCACATGTGGTCTTCCCTCATCATAGACAGATGCTCAGTCTGTGTAGCCTCCACAGTAACCCCTGCCTTGGAAAATAGAATGACTGGATTCTTCCTGATTTTCAACAAAGTGTCACTGGTGGTACATTTCGGTTGGGAAAATGGGGGCACCCTGCAGAGAGAACACTTTTTCTTAGGTGGAACTCGATTTTGTCTTTGGAAAGGAATTCCTGTGGTCATTTTTAAAGTATTTTCTTTGGTAGCTCCCATCTCTAACTCCTAGGACTTGTGGTTGTTGCTTTATTTCATATCCTTGATTTTTTGTTGTTTTTGTTTCATACTGTTTCGTTTCCTATCCAGACTTACTATTTCTTTGGCATTAGTTCCACATCCCAGGGCCCATCCCCAAACTCTAGTCTTCATGTGTGCTTTCCTCCATGGTTTTCTCATTCATTCCTGTCAATCTTTTGCTTTCTTACTTGCCCATCTCTTTGTACTGGCAGCTCCCACAAAGGCATCATCAGCCTATACAAAAAGACACCATTCAGAATTACTATTAAGAAGCTAGGTCATAATGGTATTTTGTAGCAGAAGGTTTCTTTTATTATTCTATAATTGAAACATATGAGAATTCAGATTTTTCAACTTTTCAAATCACAAATGTCTGGAGTCTTTATATCATTCTATGTTTGCTGCTGATCAACTATTTCTTGGCTAAACTTGCATCTTCCTTCTAATATATCCTACTAAAAATGAAAAGCTTTCTGTTAAGCACCTCTCACCCTAGAAACACATCTTGGACATATTTGATCTGCCTTTCAAGTGATCATGTGTGATAGTCTCACCTGTGTTTTATCAGTCATTTCCTATCTTACATCAGTAGGTTCATTAGCATCCACCCCCATTTGAGCAATGTGGCAAATGGAAATAGATTTTATAGAAATATTGCTTCTTAAGATAAAAATTTCAATTTACTTTATTAGTAAATTCTTAATTTACTAGTATGTAAAATGAAATAATACCCTCCAAGCAGGGAGTTGTTGTTCAGATAAAATCTACCACGTAAATCCCTCCAAATTGTCTTATGTTGGGAGGAAGCATGAAGGAGATAGTGCTGAGGTTTTCTGAGTGAGAGACTGGGAAGCCAAAGTTGGTGTCCATGTTCCCTACTTCTTGTGCTCCACTAGACAGAACTCAGTACTGTGGCCAGGTTTTACACAGGAGAGGCCAGGAACCACAACTCTGTGGATTACAGGGAAGAATGGGAAATGCATTTCAAGATGTGACTTAATGGGGCTGGAGAGATAGCTCAGCAGCTTAAGTGCCTGTCTAGTAAGAGTGAGGTCCTGAGTTCAATCTGTGGTACCAAAAAAAGGGGGATATGACTTAATGTAAATTCAGTACCAAAAAAAATGAACATTTACAAATGTTGTAATACCACTCCCTATTTAAAAAATAACACCCAAATAGTGAGCATAAATAATGGTAATTATAGACCATAAAAATTATTTACTTTATCTTATGCTGAAAAAAATCACACCTAAACATGGACTTTTTTGGGTGAAGCTCATATTTTCCTCATCTAAAAAGAATATGTTATCCACTTTCAGAAAGGACAGGCTAAAACCTTTAGAATCATGAGTGACTCCTTTTCCCCCACCATCTTCATTTATCAACATACCCTGTCACTATCAGCTTTACCTCCAAAGCTACCCAGACTTCAAGAATTCCCTGCCACCTCCACACAGACACCTTAGCTCAAGCTTTCACCATCACTTTCAGAATAAGATGGTGTCTTTTCATAGTTACAAACTTGAACTCCTATGGAACAATTTCCACAACAGTCCACACCAACTTAGCTTATTTTCTGTTACTTTGATATAATAAAATTCTTAAGGGCAAGTGCCTTTCAATGAAAAGTCAATTTAGCTTACAGTTCTAGTGCTTTAAGAGCATAGTGTCAGCATCACCTCAGCTTTGTGTAGGACCTCATGTTACCCACAACATTAGAGAAAGGCACACAAGAAGAGGAGGAGGAGGAAGAGGAAGAGGAAGAGGAAGAAGAGAAGAATAGAAGAAGAAGAGGAAGAAGAAGAGGAAGAGGAAAAAGAAGAAGAAGGGGGAGAAGGAGAAGGAAGAAGAAGAAGAAGAAGAAGAAGAAGAAGAAGAAGAAGAAGAAGAAGAAGAAGAAGAAGAAGAAGAAGAAGAAGAAGAAGAAGAAGGAGGAGGAGGAGGAGGAGGAAAGATGAAGAGGAAGAGGAAGAAGAGGAGAAGGAGGAAGAGGAGGAGGAGGAGAAGAGGAGGAGGAAGGGGGTAAGAGAAGGAGGAAGGAGAGGAGGGGGGAGATGAGGAGGAGGAAGGGGAAGAGAAGGAGGAGGAATCAAAACAAGACAACACCACAACTTGAGAACTAATTCACAGTCCCACAAAATCTCCACCTCTGCTCAGTCCTACTTCATCAATTTTAGCACCACCCTCCAGTATCACCATACTAACAACCAACCTTCTAACATGAGTCTAAGGTTTTATGAATGCACCCAAACCTTGTCCACATCATGGCAGCAAGTTTTGACCAACACTTTTCTATCACTGTCCCCATAGCTCACCATTAGTCCACAAGAGCTTCTCTACCCTGCTCTCAATATACCACACAGCCCTGTCTCAAAACCTGCACATCTGTTCTCTGCATAGTCTCCCAAGGGCAGTATCCACATCATTTCTTTCCTTGTAATCTTGGCTTCATCGACTTATTGGACAAGCCTTTTCAGACTCCTGCACCATCTTTGTGCATCTAATTTTGCTAATTCTTCTAGCACCTGGCACCAAATGACCTAAAAGTTATTCTTTGTTCCTTTTTTCCTTAACTAGATTATAAGCTCAATGAGAGAACAGTTGTCTTCCAGTTATCATAGTTTGCCTTGTACCTGAAGTTCTCTAACACATTGTATTAGGATCTCAATAAGTATTAGTGAAAATATAAATTAAAAAGAAAAATCATAAAATCTGAAGCATGAAACCATAATACATGGAGAAACTGTGACAGTTACTAACAAAACACACATGTACCCATTGAAGACATGAAGAGTTCACAGCAGGTTTCAAAATATGCTAGCATCAAGAACCTGCCATAATGGCCTGCCAGATAGCTCAGCAGACTAAAGCACCTGCTTAGTCAGGTGCAGGGCCTGGGGTTCAATCCCTGGCGTGCTGTGCTAGTCCTGCCTCTAGAGCGCATTGAGATGGTGACAGACTGGGCTTGGTGATGCAAGCCTGTAATCCCAGCACTTGAGAGGCTGAAAATATGAGAATAGCTATGAATCCAATCTGTGTAGTGAGACACAACAGTCCCTGTACTAAATACATAAAAAAGATTAAAAATAACTGCCATTAAAGAGAATAGAAGTCCTTCTTTATAGAGAAATAATGTTCAGTAAATGGGTAAATGGAGTCAGATGCCCTAAGGAGTATTAACTTTCACAAACTTTTAAATGTAAAGGATAACCTGAATTGGAATTTTCCAGGAAAACCACAATAAGCAATTAAAATCTTGCTGCTTTTTTGTTTTATGTTTGCAGGACATGACACATAATAACAAGAGAAATGAAGAGAGAGAGAATAAGGAAGGGAGGAGTTGCTGAGGATAGGAAGAAGGAAAGTGAGAGGGAGAATACGCCCTTTGCTGGGGAGCGACCAACAAGGCTTAGTTAATTGGTTGTTGATTTGTCCATGTATAGAGTTTTCTATTTGTTCATTTTTTCTAATTTATTCATTTATTTAATAATTCTTTAATAAGTCAACTCTTAAGGGAAGTCACTTGAGAATAGAAGCTTTAAATCTACCTCAAACTTCTAAATAAACAGAATGCTTTAGTGATGTAGCTCAGTGGTAGGTTGCTTACCTAACTTGTATAGAGCCTTAGGATTGATGTCTAGCACATCAAATAAATAAATGCATAAATAAAAATGAAGAAGAGAAAGCTATTTTCTCATTTTCAAATCATATTCTTGCACATGCACACATAAATCCATTTGTAAATATTTATGTTTATACATCCATAATGCACATCACAACAGCATACGTATAACAATTTTGTCTCCAATGCAACAAACATGCTCTGCTAAGCCATTGCAAAGTTTGCAAAACAGAAGTCAATCATTTTTGGAAATTTGCTTTTTCATCTTTTCCAAGCTCTGTGTCACTTCTAAAAGCAGTGAGTAAATACTTTCGCTTTATCTCTAGCATTTTATACTTCACATTATACTACTTATCAACCAATTCTTTCTTCTTGGTTGACTTTATGACGTAACTTCTTCAACAAGTTTTATACCAGGAATCTAATGAATTAGGTCCCATAGAAAGAAAGTAAATCGGCCTGGTTCAAAGCTTCCAAGATATAGTAATAAGCTGTCCTGGTTTACTGCAGACCTCTCACTCTATGCTCCGACAGCGGCGCCAATTGCTTCCAAGCCTCCCTTATAGCTGCTTTTTAAGGCAGAAACCGCTATGATCTATTTTATCAGAATCACGGAAAGCCAAGGATTCACAGTGAAACCAAATAAAAACGATATTTGACTTGGTAGGATGAGCACGGTGGGAGATGTGGTCACGCAGAACACGTTAGGCCCGCATTAAGCAGCACTTAAGAAAGCTGCGTCCTGCTCGAGCCAAGGAAAACAAGGACGGTTGCAGAAATCCATCAGTCCTCCTGAGTAGAGCAGTGCCTATACTACGACCAGCCAGACCAGGTCGAGGCTTTTTAAGAAACTCCAAAGTAAAGAAGCAGAATAGGGCTAAAAAGGGACGCTGTGTGTTTTCAGTTGTTAAATTCTAGAAGGAAGTTATTGCCATCACTGTTACTCATCTTCTGGAGAAGAAGCCAGACAGCTAGTGTTAGGGACCTTGTGTTCCTGCACAGTCACACCAAGGATTTCTTTCCACAAAGCTAGAGTATTACAGCACAGCTTTTGTTTAGATTTGCATAAGGAAAATGAAACCAAATCATTGCATGAAGCAGGAGACCAAAAAAAAAAAAAAAAAAAAGAAAAAGAGCAGGAGACCAAGTTTAAAAAAAGTGTAAACACAGCATTTACATGACTAGATAAATGGCATATACTAATTGGTACATTTCATACATATTTTCCATACATAACTTATTAAGTAATAATTTTGCAGCTGATAATTTAATTTAAAAGGATTTTGAATGTAAATTAAGCAAGTGAAAAACACAAATGAAAACTTGCTGAAAGTGGCTGCTTTTCATCCTAATACCTAAAAATCACATTTAAACAAGAAACCTAAAATTAATTTGGGCAATTGAAATAGTATTTTTAACATGAACATTGCAGAGTTTCATGAATATACAAGACAATAAATCACACAGAAAAAAATACATTCTGTTGGCAATATTATGTTGAGCATCACTTTTCCTATTAGTAAAAGCTGAAATATGTATCCCAAATAATGTCATTTTCTGTGACATCTACATTCATATCAAATGATTGTGTGTGTGTGTGTGTGTGTGTGTACGTGTGTTATATTGTAATGGCTGATCTTTATATGATTAGAATATATTTTTAGTTTAGGCAATCTCTATATTTTGATATTTTTCAGACTGTATGGTTACAGAAGATATCAATTTTGCAGGTGCAGGAACCAGGCTTTAATCCCATGGGTGCTGTGCCGGCCCTGCTCCTGGGTCCCACTGAGACAGTGATTGAGATTGGGCATGGTGGCAAGTGCCTGTAATCTCAGTGCTTGGGAGCCTGAAACGAGAAGGATCACTGAGTCCTATCTGTGTAGTAAGACCCTGTGTTAAATATATAAAAAATAAAAAATAGTGTTTATTCATCATGGTAAAATCATTATTCTCGAAAGGCATGCATTAGTTACCCTGTTTTTTAAAGTAGTTGTACCAAATTATTACCATGTCTTTTATTAATAATTTCTTCACAAAGCATAATCATTTTTATATCACTCCATAAACCACCACTCACCTGTCAATTAATACTAATTCTCTAAGTTTCTCTCCTTTATCTCCCAAATGAATTTATACTGAGCCTTTTAACAAGTATTTCATCAGATAACCTAAACTATTTATCCATTTGTGTCGAATTAGCTACAATCTCAATATCAACTTGACTGACCACTCCAGCTTTGAGTGTGTCCTAGTAAAATTAGAACACAAAAGTGTTCTCTCCTGGCTTGTCTGCACTTAACCCATGTCAATTACATGAACATGTGGATTCTACAGGGGCTTTGTCTTATTTATTTAG
>NW_004524718.1:2610483-2618655 GCF_000260255.1 Octodon degus
ATGCCTTAGTATTATCTCCCAAATTTCTTCATAATCTATGATTTAAGTCATATTGTGCCTAAAGGAATTTTCTCCCAGTGTTACTTCTAGCATGTTAGATTTCATTTAAAACTACATATTTTTCTCATTGAAGAGTAATGGAAATATTTTCTCTTGGTGGTGTAATTGAACGCAATCCCACTAACCTACATACTCAACCCTCCCTTTATTTTAAAACAAGATTCCTTTGTCAAACATAAGGTAGCTGAATGTGTTTGTATTTGTTTGTTCATCTTCTAATCTGTTCCACTGATCCTTGGGTCTGTTTGTTTTTTTTTTTTGGCAGTACCATGCTGATTTTATCATGGTAGTTCTGTAGTATAATTTCAGGTCAGGGATTGGAATGTTTCCTGCCTTGCTTTTGTTGCCCAGGATTGCTCTTGCTATTCTAGGTTGTTTCTAGTTCCAAATAAACTTTAGGAAAGTTTTCTCTGGATCTTTGAGGTACGTTGATGGTATTTTGATAGGAATTGCTTTAAATCTGTATATTAATTTTTGGAGTATGGCCATTTTCACAAATTTTGTTCTTCCTATCCATGAGCAAGGAATATCTTTCCATTTTCTGAAATACTCCTCAATCTCTTTCTTCAGAGTATTGTAATTTTTATTGTATAGCTCTTTTACTTCATTTGTTAGGTTAATTCCTAAGCATTTTGTTTTTTGAATGATATTATGAAAGGTGTTGTTTCTCTAATTTCTCTCCTAAACGTAAGAAACTGAAAGAATAAATAAAACCTGAAAGGTATAATAATTTAGTAAAAGAGAAAGAAACTGAACATAAGGATTAAATAACAAGGATGAGAGAAAGGAAAAAATATGGGAAAAAAGGGGAAAAATTATACAAGTATATATACCAGGTAACTGAGATAATTGTACTCATCATTTTCATCAGTTTTTTGAAAATGACAGTCAATGTTTAGAATTTTCACTTTGACTAACTCTGTATGTTGATATCTGCAATCTGAGCAACTACATGGAGGACAGCAATTTGTAATACAAAAAAAAACATGGTTGAGTACCTCTCATCTTGGTCTTCTAAATGTGTACAGTTTCTAATGTCTTATCAATTATTATTGTACTCTTTAAAATAATTTTTTAAAAAATAAAAAAGACAAAGCTTATTTTCAAAATAAAATTTTTTCATATTAAATAATAATTTTAAAAAATAAAGTAAAAAAGACAATAAAAAATTAAAGTTTATTGAAAAATAATTAAATAAATAAAAGAAGATTCTAGTAGGTCAACCAGCAAGGTTTGAACTCATGATTCTCCTGCCTCAGCCTTGAGAGGTCTGGGCTTACTGACCGTGGCACCCACCCACTTTTGGAAATCTGTTACTTATTTTCTATTTTTGGTACATTTGTGATGGTTTTTCAAATTTTAAATGTTGTAGTTTCTTGTTTTGAATTTAGTTTTAATTATTTCTAATTTAGAAAGCATAAAATCATATATGTTTGCTATACAAAGCATAATGCTTTAAAATATGTATACATTGTACAATGTCTTAACAGAGGTAATTATCACACACAATGCCTCAAGTTTTCATTCTCTGTTTTGGTGAAAGCATGCAAAATATACTCCCAGCGAGGTCCCAGAATATCATGTGTTACCATTAATGCTGGTTATCATACCGTATAGTAAATGTTTTGGATACATTCATCTTAATTAAAATTTTGTATCTTTATGCTAATGTCCCCGCAGCCCTCCTCCCTCCAGACCTAAGTCACTTCTATTATGCCTCACTTATATGAATTCAGGTTTTAGATTTCACATATAAATCATATAATATTAGTACTGCTGTGTCTGACACATTCAATTTGATACAATAACCTTCAATTTTAATCATGTTATGGAAAACAAGAGGATTTGTTTGAGTTCTTTATCTACTTTGGAAACTAATATCAAATGTATGATCTGTATATATATTATCCTATTCTACAGGTGTCTGCTCATTTTGTTGTGAACGTTGTCTGTATAGCAGCTCTTTAATTTGATGGAATCAAATTTATCTATTTTTACTTTTCTTTTGGCTCAAACCAATATCACATACTTTTTCTGTTATGATTTCTTCTGGTAGATTTATGATAATATACAATGTTTTGAAATAAAGATATAATTCCACTGTCCTACCTAAGGATATCCCGTTCTACCAATGTTATTTATTGAGATTTTCCCCATTTTTTTACTTCAAAAAACTTTATCAGAAATGAATTTATTGCAAATGCATAGATTTATTTCTGGTTTCTCTAATTTACTCCATTTGTCTAAGTGTTTGTTTTATATCAATACTATGATGGTATACTGTATTTTGAAGTTGAGTAGTACAATGCTTTTAGCTCTGTTCATTTTGCTCAAAATTGCTTTGTGTACTAGAATTCTCCTTTTATTTTCTGGCTGGCTCAGCCCATCCTCAGGGTGGGGCTGGCATGGCACGTGGTGCCAAGGATTGAACAGCAGTAGTCTGTGCTTGCCTAAGCACGTGCCTTAGACTGCTGAGCTATCTCACTGGCTGGAATACTTTTGTGATTCAACAGAAATTTTTAAAATGATTTTCTACTTCAGTGAGAATAGTTACTAGACTATAAATCAAGAAAAATATAATTAAATTACTCTTAAAATATATTATCAAGTTTTAACTAATCAGAAAAAAATTTTAAAGGTGATGAAAATTACTCTAAACTTAAAAACAAAAGAGTAAAGATCCTTAAACATGAACCAAAAATCATAGTAAAACAATTCTTTCTAAGTTTGAACTATCCTTTATCTGCTTATTCCTTGATCATTAATGTAAATATACAATATGATACTAAATATTCTTACATATCTCCCATTTAATCAACTAAAGAAGTTTTATTTATTGGGCATTTATAAAGTCTAGGGAGAAATTATACACTTCTCAGGTGGACTGACATCTCAATTGTATCATTCTCATTTATTTTCTTAATGGATATTTGCAAAATTTAAAATATTTGTGTATTACTAGGTATATTACAAAGCCGGAAGCACCGCTTTGGCCGTCACGTTTTTTAAGGTAAAGCAGAGAAATAGCTTGTTTCAATGCACCATGCCAATATCCTGACAAAACTGCACAGGTTTCCATAAAAGAAATCGAAAGAGAATTTACCGAAGCAGTAGAGAAGAGAAAGAGTGGTGAAAATGTGCAGGGAATATTCAGTTTACTGAAATAAATGGTTATTTTATAAATTGAGTTAGATTTCTAACCAAGTGGGACATATCGAATCAATATCAGTATTATTTTGGGTTTCAAATTTCTCTAATTTGGCATAGCAGTGATCAGTTAAACGCCACCTCGTATTCAAACAAGAGTAATACAGATGTCTTATTTAGCATCCCAGTAGCTTTAGCATGATTCACTGCATCCATGAAGACTGGCACCACCTGTGAATTCTGACCTGTACTCCTCACCTTTCTAATGTATACCATACAGAAATGTGATGCACCTGTAAAACCAGAGTTGTAATACTAGTCTGGTATTACCAAACTCAATTTAAGAAATCAAGTATTCTACATAATTACTAGCTGTGTAAGTATATATAGACTTTGAAACCACTAGGTTTAACAATTGTAGATTCTAAAACTAAGTCAGATATAGCATCAATTTAATATTATGATGTTATATTCAAAGCCACAAGGCACTTACAAAAAGGAAAATGTTTACCTTAATTTGTTGTTAAATGGTACCAAAATTTTAAAATGGACATCTCAAGTTCCTTTAAGCAAAATTTCAAAGTCGGCTTAATTTTTTCCTATCAATATAACAACAGCAGACCGGCAAGATAGGTGAGTTGTCTAAAGCATGTGTTTAGACAAGCTTAAGCAGGTGCAGGGGACCATGGTTAGATCCCTAGTACCACATGCCATGCCAGACTTGCCTTCAGGGTGGACTGAGATGACACACACACACACAGCAATATTTACATTAAGAGTACACTAACCCCAGGAATAATAGTGCAAGTTCTATTTTAACTTATTTTGGACATAATCAAATACATAAATCATAGGAATGATTTGAACTTTAAGGGAGAGTTTACTATATACGTAAATCTTTGGGGAGAATCAAATTTTTGAAAATAATACTATAAGCAAATAAGTTACCTTGAAGGGAAATGAGCAGGAGCCAGGGGTTCGATCCCTGGGCCTGCCGTGCCAGCCCGGCTCCCGGGATGCACTGAGATGGCGATTCAGACTGGGCACGGTTGGGTACACCTGTAATCCCAGCGCTTGGGAGGCTATGAACAGGAGAATCACTACAAGTTGGATCTAGTACTGAGACACTGAACACCCTGTAAACCCTTGCCTAAAAGTACAAAAAAAGAAAGAAAGAAAGAAAGAAAGAAAGAGAGAGAGAGAGAGAGAGAGAGAGAGAGAGAGAGAGAGAGAGAGGACAGGATGTGAGCACAACACTGTAAATAGTACTTGGAAAATGCTCTCTTTAATGGTCATCCACGGCTCACTGAAGATGGTTTGCTCCAAGTTGGGGGCACTTTTGGAATTTAGTTTTACAATTGATTCACTTAAGTAACAGTAAGTGCATCTTAGGTTGATGAATGTGTAATAAGTCTAGACAATAAAAATCTACTGCAGTTTTGCCAACTCACTTGTCTTCCAGATGGTTAGATGTTCAGGGATGACATTATATTTTTAATACTTCTTTGTTGCCGCTAATGTACAAAACACATATCCAAAGGGAAGATTAAAATGTGTTCATATTTACAGAGTTCCAGGTATATATTTTAAAGGAATATACTAAAATGACAAAAACTTAGGCCTCCAGATGAAAACTGTTAAAAAATAAAAGTTTATTATGTATTGTAGAATATTCATAAACTAAACACATAATTTTAAGTGGCTTAGTCACTATCAGCATCTTATATACTCTGTCAAATTTATTGAAAGGAATTTAATTACCAAGTCTAAACACTGATGTGGGTAAATTAGTGCTACTAATATATTCCATATTTGGCTGTTTTGATGAAAACAGAAAGCTATAGCTTAGAGTACTAAGTTTATATTATGAAAATTCAAAGTGTTACTGAACATTCAAAAACTTTCTGAAATACAAATAAAATTTGGACATCTCAAAGGAGATGTGAAGGAGAATGTGATACTTCCTTGGTCTAATGTATTAATTTTAAGGTATTTATAATATTTGCTTTTAAAAATAGCTAATATTTTCTACTTAACATGTATACCACACTAGACTTAGTGAACTTTTTAGTAGTTTGTTTTTAAAATGAGCATGCTGCACAATGTACAAAACCTACACCAATGTGCAATCTTTTGTAGGAAAAGACTAGAACTAATTAAGTATCATAAATGACGACAGGGCTAGGGAGATAGTGTGGCAGTCTAAGCACCTTCCTGGCAAGCACAAGGACCTGGGTTCGATCCCCAGTACTGCATGCCGTGCCGGCCCAGGAGTTTCAGGTGCACTGTGCTGGGCACAGTAGTGCATGCCCATAGTCCCAGTGCTGGGAGGGCTGAGACGGGAGAATCACCAAGACTCTGTGCTGAATAGCAAGACCCTGTACGAAGTAAATAAATAAATAAAATTAATGAAATAAATGACTATAATATTTAACAAGGTTATAAGGATTTAAATTACCAATCTTCTTTACTATCAAAAATTGCACATTGGTGTAGGTTTTGTACATTGTGCAGCATGCTCATTTTAAAAACAAACTACTAAAAAGTTCACTAAGTCTAGTGTGGTATACATGTTAAGTAGAAAATATTAGCTATTTTAAAAAGCAAATATTATAAATACCTTAAAATTAATACATTAGACCAAGGAAGTATCACATTCTCCTTCACATCAGTATTCAAGCAGAGTAGAATGACAAAACATAAACATCCAGACCAATGAATGATACATGTAATGTTACTTTATAATGCTTTTTTGTTATAATAGTGCATCTAAGAAAGTCATTAAATTAAACCGACCATATTCTGTAATTGATTCCATTGAAAAGACAATTGAAAACAGAATTGTATAATGCAGATTCATTTTACATTGCATTAATTTCCTATTTTTAGGAAATTGACAAGAGTTCAAAATTACTCATTACATTTCACATGCTCTTAAATGGTTATCTATATAAGTAATATTGTACATTATATAAGATCATGTATAATTTCAAATGGCATGTCTGAGACTCAGAGTCAGTTTTATTTGGAGGATTTTCCTCTCCTTTCACCTAGCAGTAAAAGTCTTATACCATACCCTCATGAGCCTTATTTTTCCTTTCCTCTTTTCCATGCAAATAAAAGTATGTGAAGAGGGGGAGGTACAAAGATACTTTTATGTGCAGACACAGGATGAGATATACATCCCCTCAACTGTGGAAATCCAGATCCAACAGTTTGTTAATTCAGGGGAGCTGTTCTCCTCAGCTCCTCCTCCATTCCCATAGAACCAGTCAAACTGTACTTCAGGCATACCTTTCTTAGTCGCTTAGAAAACAAAAAGTTAAGCATGCAAGTATTTCCCAAAAAAGCTCAACTTGGAACTTATAAAAGGGATTGATTTTTCAATTGAAAAAAATAGCAAAGGACATGCATAAGCATATCACAGAAAAGAAAACATGAATAGTTAATAGACATCTCCAGTGATGTTCAAGCTCAAGTGTTACCTCACTCAATACACAAGCCATGACATAGATGCCAGCAACATAACCTTTTAATAGAAAGGATGTTATAGCTGAGAGAGGATGGATGTGTTATCAAGGTTACAGAGTCAAGACTTAAGACAGCAGTGATAACTACATATGCTTACAGTTATACATGGTGCTCTGTAAGAAATCTGATTCATCTAAAAGAATGACAGAGAAAAGCAAACACTTTGGGATGGGAATTTAACAAGTATAAAAGACTAGGTACATGAGTGACATTCAAAAAAAGATTAAGAATAATAGCAAGGCACTTGAACCCTTTGGCCTGAGTCTGACATATCTGTAAATTTTACAGGATAACTCTTCTCAGTAGGGAATCATCATTCAATATTTTTTCCTTAGAAATTATGGGTCACATACAAGCTCTAAGAGCTGAACTTTAAGAAGACAGGAAATGTGTTAGCATAGGTGACAAGTAGATCCCCATCAGTGAGCAGTCACTAGACTATAACAACACTCCCATAAATAACTGTCAAATGCATGAACACGTGGTCAAAGTAAGGAATTCCCCAGGAGCGTTCTAACTCCTACAAAGCTATTGGTTGAGGTGATTATAATAGCCATACTCCAGGGTATTCTTGTTTTCTACTGTTTTAAAAGGAAGCAACATCATTTCTCTTCACTAGTTGCAAGGTTTTCTTTATGACTGTAGCAGATTTTATTTCCTTCCAACCCAAAAATTTACAATCAATTTTAATTTTTCTCTCTACATCATGGATCTCACCAGAAGTACATAATAATTTCCTCATTTCTGTTGACCATCTTAGTCTCTTTCTGCAACTTCTCTGGGGCTTCAACTCTGATAAACTAATCTTCCTACATCATCAAGATCAAAGGAATAACACAATAAAGATCAAGAGAGACTAATATACTTTCAATGTCTGCCCCCAGAAAAGAGATGTTCTGTTTTCTAAGCCTCTTTTTATTTTTCTGGTGAATACCACAAAGTGGCTAGAAAATGTAGGCTCTGACTGATTCTCAAGACACAGTGTCTAAGCTGTTCTGAAGTATATTTTGGGATGCAATCTCAGGATTTTAGGTAGACATATTTCATTAATAATTGTATCAAGATGGATATCTCAAGAGGGACCAGTGAAGCAGAGAAAACAGCTATCACTTACACAGTAATATCCCTGGAAACTATCACAGGTAATGGATAGTGTCTCATAGTGCAAGTCATACTGAGAATGCCTCCAATTGCATTTCAGTAGAGCATTCTTGCATCTCACAGATTTGTATTTTTTGTTGTTTTTAAATTCTATTTTAAAACAGAAAAACACTAATGAAAATAATGATGCAGAATTTCAAAACACAATGAGATGAATAATGATTAATATATTGCATATTGTTTTCTTCAAAGGAGTTGCTCAGATTAAAAGATATAGGCATGAAAAATTGATCAAGAAATATAAGCACAAACTGTTCATTTCAATGAACTGAT
>NW_004524718.1:2618780-2626760 GCF_000260255.1 Octodon degus
AGTACTTTGTTTTTGAACTGTTTATTTCCCTTTCAAAAAATCTATTATAGATTTTAGGCCTTAGCTACTTTTTCAGTTTCTTACACTAGGAAGACAATGCAAGGTTTTTACATGTGAGTCTGATTTATTTTACTTATAAGTCTGGTCTCAAGTTGTATCCATTTACCCATAAAAGCCTCAAGTTTGTCCTTTTTTACAATGGATAAGTACTCCATTATATAAAAACATCACATCATTTTATCTATTTCTCAGTTGATAGGCATTTTGGTTGTTTACAAGATTTAGTTATAACAAATTGTGCTGCTATAAACATGGGTGCACATACATCACTGTGATGTTATGTTTTCAGTTCTTCTGGAAAAGTGCCCAGGCAGGTAATGGCTGCCTTGAATGAGACTTCTAATCCTAGTTGTTTGAGGAATCTCCATACTAATTTCCACAGTAGTTGTTTATTTATTTTTTTTATTTTTGTTTTTTAGGGAAGGGTCTACAGGGTGTTCAGGGTCTCACTACTAGTAGGGATACACATGTTTACAGCTTCCCAAGAGCTGGGATTACAGGAGCATGCTCCCTCGCCCTGTCTTCCACAGTAGTTGTATCAATCTATACTCCCACCAACAGCAGGGAATGGTTCCTTTACCCTCACAAAACCACCAGCATTTGTTCTGTTTAATTTTTTGATAACAGCCATTCTGTCTGGGGTGAAATGGAATCTCAATCTTGTTTTGATTTGCATTTTTTGAAGGACTAAGGATATTGAACATTTTTCATATATTTATTTGCAATTTGTAATTCTTCATTAGAGAAGAACCATAGGAAAGTGTGTACATCTCACACGCTCATTTTTGGATTAGGTCTTTGAATTTAGAAGGTCTGATTTTTTTTCATTTCTCTGTGTGTTCCTGATAGAAGTCCTTTGTCTGAGGGACAGATGGATAAATTTTTTCTGACTCTTAATGCTTTCTTTTCATTCTGTTGGCATTTTCTTTTTCTAAAATTTTATTTATTTATTTATGTGTGTGTGTGTGTGTGTGTGTGTGTGTGTGTGTGTGTGTGTTTGGCCAGCTCAGCCCACCAGGGGGCAGGGCTGGCTGGCATGTGGTGCTGGGAGATTGAACCGTGGTCCCTGTGCTTTGCTAAGTTTGTTCTAAGTAGGTGCTTCACACCACTGAGCCATCTCACTAGCCCCTGTTGGCATTTTCTTGATGCACAAAAGCAATATGAGATCTCAGTTACTGATCCTTTGAAGTATTCCATGTTCAGTTTGAGTTTTGTTCACAAATGCTACCTACACCTATGTCTTCAAGATTTGTACCAACTTTGTCTTCTAGTAAATTTAGTGTTTCTGTTTTAATATTTAGATCTCTGATCCATTTTGACTTTAGTTTAGTGCATGGTGATAAAGTCTTGATTGAGTCTTAAGTATACAGAGAACCAGGTTTTCTAGCACCATTTACTAAAGAGGCTATCTTTCTTCCAGTGAACATGTTTAACCCCTTTGTCAAAGATAAGGTAGCTGAGTGTGTTTGTAGTTGAGTCTGCATGTTCTCATCTGTTCCATTGATCCTCACATCTGCCTCTGTGACAGCACCATGATGATTTTATCACAGTTGCATTGTAGCATTACTTCAAGTCAGGGATTATGATGCCCCATGCCTTTTCTTTGTTGCCCAGGACTGCCTTTGCTATTTGTCTCAGTTACTTTTTACTCGTTGCTGAAACAAAATACCAGACACCCAAAATTAAGGAAGGAAAGATTAAACTCACAGTTTGTGGAGTTTTCAGTCTATATTCAGTTGGCTCCAAGGCAAAGTGGTACATGGCTGAGATCAGCAGTTTCTGCCAACAGAAAACAGCGAAGAGCAAAGGGAAGAGCAGCAGCTGGGTCTTCTAGCCAGCCTCGCTCCCCTCCTTATTTTATAAACAAGCTACTCTGTAGCTGGGAGTGTAGAACTCACACAATTTCCATGCCCTTCTCTTGTACAGGATGAGGATGTTTACAGAATAAGAATCCTGGCTCTCTTCTAAGTCACTTAACTAAACTTCTAAACTTCTCAGGTTGACACAATGTATCAACCAGTACACTATTCTAGGTCTCTTCTGGTTCCAAATGAATTTTAGGAATGTTTCCTCTAGTTCTGTGAGGTATGCTAATGGTGTTTTGATCGGGATTGCATTAAGGAATAACTTTCCATTTTCTGACACCCTATTTGATCACATTTATCAAAGTCCTGTAATTTTCAATGTATAGATCTTTTGCTTCTTTTGTTAGGTTGAATCCTGTTTCTTTCTTTCTTTCTTTCTTTCTTTCTTTCTTTCTTTCTTTCTTTCTTCCTTTCTTTCTTTCTTACTTTCTTTCTTTCTCTTTCTTTCATCTATTGCACAGGGTATTATTTCCCTAAATTTTCTCTTAGTGAGTTTGTTATTTGTATACAGGAATGTTATTGATTTTTGAGTACTGATTTTATATCTTGTTATGCTACTAAATTTGCTTATTATATCTAGAAGTCTTCTCATGCAGTTTTGAAAGTCTTCTATAAAGAGTATCCTGTTATCAGTGCATAATGATAATTTAATTTCTTCCTTTCCTATGTTTATTCTTCTTATTTCTCTCTCTTGTATAATTGCTCTGGCTAATGTTTCCAGAATATCTTGGTTACTTCTCTCTTTTTGCTAAGATAAAATACCCAAAATTAAGAAAGAAAGGGTTTACTTAGCTCACAGTTTGTGGAAGTTTCAGTCTGTAACAGCTGGATCTGGATCCGGGCAGGGTGGCATGGCACAGGGGCAACCGTGCATGTTGGCAGAAGACAGCAAAACAAAATGCAAAAAGGGGGAAAACAAGCCTCATCTCCTCCCTTATACTGTATACCAGCTCTCTGCCCAATCCATCTCCATCTCCTCTTCCATTAACTTAGGATGAAAATGTTTGCAGAGAGAACCCTGGTCTTCTCTGAGCTGTTTAGTTAAACTTCTCAAGTTGACACAATGTATCAACCATAACATGGAGCTAAACTAAATAAAGATGACAGTGGACATCCTTGTCTTGTTCCTGATTTTAGAGTTAAAGTTTTCTATTTTTGTCCATTTAGTATGATGTTGGTTGTTGGTTTGTCATAGGTGGCTTTCGTCAGGTCGAGGTAAAGACCATCTATTCCAATTTTCTGTAGGGTTTTCATCATGAATGAGAATTGAATTTCATCAAAATCTTTTTCTGCATCTATTGACATGATCATGTAATTTTGGTCTTTGGCTCTGTTAATATAGTATATTGCGTTTATTGATTTGCCTATAGTGAATAATCTCTGCATTCTTGAGATGAATTCAGCATGGCCATAATATATAATGTTCTTGATTTGCTGCATTCTGTGTTGCTAATATTTTATTGATTTCTGCATCTATGTTCATGAGGTAGATTGGTCTGTAGTTCTCTTTTTTTTGGTTGCGTCTTTCTCTGGTTTTGGTACCAGGGCAATACTTTCCTCCAGGAATGAGTTAGGCATAAATGCTTCCACTTCAATTTCATTAAAGATGGGGAATGATATGGGGCATCTTTCTTCTCCATCCCTGGGGGAAGCATGGGGACGGCCTGGGCCTGCACAGTTCCAAGGTGCAAGGCTGTTTAATTCCCTGTGCCTCTCTAATGACGGGTCATGGGGGAGGGTTAGCTGTTCCACTACTATGCTTCCCTCTAGTCTTTAATCTTGTTCCTGGTGTTTCCAGTTAGCACTGTGGTACACAGAAGACATGAGATTAAAAAAAATAGAAAAGGAAAAGGAAAGAAAAAAAGAGAGAAAGAAAATAACAACAACAAGAAAAAAAGAATGAAAACTGGATGATCATCCAGGAGAGAGCAGTTTCTGTGGGCAGAATTCACTGCTGGATTGTAGCATCTTCTGTTTAGAGGAAGGCAGAAGAAGCCGGGGACCTTATATTACATACCAAGTCTGGCCTATATGGCTCTATTTAGCCACACTATTTTAGTATATTCCTCCTCCTCCTCCTCCTCCTCCTCCTCCTCCTCATCCTCATCCTCATCCTCATCCTTGTCCTCATCCTCCACCACCTCCTCCTCCTCTTTCTCCTTCACAGTCCAAGTATGGCAAGAAGTTGTCCCAATGCAGTGACCTACCAGCAACTGGGGGAGCTGGCAGGCCCTTTTATTTAGTCCTTTATCTGTGTTTTGCCTCATCTATTAGTCTCTTAGGTCAGGTTGATTTTAATTTTAGTGTTTATGTCCCTTCCCTTTCTTCCCGTCACCTGTGATGTGTTTGAATTTCTCTGAGTAGCTCTGAATGAGGCCCCTCCTCTACTAAGGCATGCTATCTCTCACTTCCCACAAATTTGTATTACTGCCATTAAGTATGCTCAGTCTACTTCTGCACAGGCCAGAAATGATTTTTTCCTGCTTTGGTTGGTGTTCCATGAATGCCAAGCATGGAAGGAATTGCAGCCCCTGCCTTCCAGCTTTGGCATTCATACAGAATTACTGAGGACACGACAATGTTATTTGTATCCCCTTAGCCAGTCTTCTTTTCAAACCATCACTTATTTTGTCCAGGAAATATTTCCTCGGGTACATTATCAATCTTTGCTATTTTCTTTCACCTTAATATCTCCTGTCATGCAATGAATGAGTTCTATTGTCAGCAGAAATGAGAGAATGAAAAGGTGTAGAAATATGAAGAAACACAAATTCTAATGTAGCAGTAATAAAATTTATTTGAAAGTTAATTCAAACATATGGATTGTATATGTAGAAAACTGTCAACTAATGGGAGGCAGAAAATTACACAAATGTGTGTAGGCCACTAAAAAAAGTTATTGAATTTGATGTGATTCAGGGAAAATTCTAGTAGAAAATCATCATTCTAAAATGGTCTTGTATCATAAATACAACAGCTAGATCATATTTTCATTTTTAAAAATATCAAATATTCAGGTACAAAAATCTCAAATAAAGCCCAATACAAAAATGTACTCCTCTCTTAGATCTTGTATCCTGTCCTTCCCCTGGGAAGCATTTTTGGACAGG
Organism: Octodon degus; assembly: GCF_000260255.1. Classification (NCBI taxonomy): domain Eukaryota; kingdom Metazoa; phylum Chordata; class Mammalia; order Rodentia; family Octodontidae; genus Octodon; species Octodon degus. The sequence continues at coordinate 2,623,816 of NW_004524718.1, forward strand.
CAGGACCTCCTTACAATGTGGCCATGGCCCCTGGCCTGTTGCCTTTTCTCTTTTTCCTTCTTGGTAAAGCAGCTTTGCAATTGATCTTAGAAAATAGTCACCAAACTTCAGAAAATAATATTAATTGAACTAAGTCCTGCTCTCTCTCTCTCTCTCTCTCTCTCTCTCTCTCTCTCTCTCTCTCTCTCTGTCACACACACACACACACACACACACACACGCATGCACGAAGTTTCTCTTATATGAGAAAGCCAAAGAATAAATAAAATAAAGACCAAAATAAAAGACAAATAAAAGGAAATTGAGAGATGGATCTTTTGCAAGTGGAAAGAGGACCAAGAGATGGATCAAGGGAAAGTAATGACAGAGAAGGGAATAAAGAAAAGTTCAGAAGTATTCTTTACATGTACCAATCCCCCACAATTAATGTGACCATTATGCACTTCTGTAATTCAAATATGCACTATGTTTTTGAATCCAAAAAAGTAAGTTAAAAGTAAAATAGGATAAAATAAAATTTAAAACACTATCTTTAGCTAAACAGTATACTTGTGATGGAAAATATATTTCCTTGCTTTTGCAATTTCAGATTATAACAAGGCAACTGTAACATTCTATTAGAATATTACACATATTGAAAACTAGTCATTTATTTTTTAATTTCCAGTTAATTTTGTTTGAAGGCCCATAAGTACCTGGGGACCCTGACGTGCCACCAGATCTTACCTTCAGTGTTAGACTTACGGGCTTCAATGCTGTGACCACCCCTGTCAGCTCCGCAGGGACAGCTCAGCTTCAGAGAACTGCTCTCTCCAGCCCATGTGTGTCTTGTGTCATCGGCACTCAGGGGTCTTCTCAGCCCAACTTAGCACAACACAGAGAAGCCATAACAGCCTCAGAAGCTCTCGGGGCTGGTCCACACCTGGCACACTTTGATTTTCACTGCTGCCTCCTCCTGCTTCACGCTTTCTCTTCTAAAGGTGCTGATATGAAGAACACTAGTAAGCATCTGCAGGTCAAACTCCATCTCAGAACCTCCTTATGGGGACCTGAAGGACACACTTGTCCTTCAAAACCTCTTGCTTCATAATGACTGTAATTTTGGGGGGAGAAATTAGCCCCAGATTGAGACAGAAAGGCATCTGAAACCCTCTCAGGTAACTTATTACTTCCTGCCAAAATTACCTAAACATGATGAGCCTCAGGTTTTTTCATCAGCAAAATATTAATGCTTTAATGAGGGTATTAAATCACAACACTTTATGCAGGGGTTAAATAAGGCAACATACATAAAATGCAAAGCACATGTCTATTAAAAATAAAAACTCCAAAAATAGCATTTCCATCTTTCCCCTACTATTCATTACTCAATTTATATTATGTAAGTATGCTGACAATGATGTCATTGGATTTTTTTTTCTTTCTGTAAAGTTTTGCTGCAAAGCTTATGAAAAAGAGGCAGTAAGCAAAGCAAAAAACCCTGAGCTTAGTTATACTTCCAAGTTATTCATTAATTGCAGCACCACTGTTTTCAGATCACGTTAGGCAGCTATGACCCAGTTTACAATAATGTGTCATAGCATTCTTCCATGTTCTTATATTAGAAAGTAGATGTCATGTTCTATTAGTCACGCAGCTGTTAAGAAGATCTAGCTGCCCATGGAAAGCCAGAGAAAGTAAGGAGTTCTGCTGATCACGGAGTTTTACGGGCAATGTTACAGCGTCTTCTGTGGGTCAGATACTCTTTCCTTGTAGTTAAGGTCATCACAACATCGGAACACAAGTAGCTCATTGCTTATGAGGGCTCATTAATGGCAACATTCCAGAAACAAGTTGCAAATGCCTTCTTGCAGTGAAAGGAAATACACCATAGTAAACCAATTTGCAACACAGGCATCCAATCTTACAAGTCTTTAAAACAAGTTATTCAAAATGCTGTATTTTAGAACTAAAAGTGTATAGCCAGTCTCATAAATATAATAATGAATGTACATACATCTTACTGTGTCCATCTGTAATATAGCAACTTAATTTTAAAGATTTTGGTATATTCTTTCTAGTAGAGATCCTAAGAATCTATTCTTTGAACATCATCAATAGCATGTTCATTTTGAAAGTAGATCTTTGGATTGAACACGTATTCAGAAATAGAAAATTTGGTGTGTATTGTACCTGAAATATAAGAGGCACTTGTTAAAGTGATTTTCATATTTCATTCTTATTTTAGCAGTATTAACATTAATAATCTCATGGTTCAAATAACAAACTGTTCTAGAAAGTAGAGGACCGGTATCACCTTTCCAGTTGGGCAGGAAAGCCTTATGCATTTCAAAAACTGACTCTAATACTATATAGCCTTGGCCCAGTTGAAGTCACTAGGCTCTTAGGACCTGAATTTCTCCATTTATATGACACATATAATATTCAAATGTGAAAAAATGCAGCATCAATTTAAGTTTCGATAGGTATCACTACCCCTTCTCCTTTACCTAGGTTCTTGGTTCAGTTAGCTGAGGAAAGGTCAGAAATAAAGGTTATTTGAAAAAATTCAATGATAAGCCCCTAAGCTTGAACCAGAGTAAGAATACTAGAAAAATAGGAGACATGTTTGTACTTCTAAGCATAAGAAATATACACATAGACTGAAAGACCCCAAAAGTATATTAAATACATGTATATATTATATATTTAACTAGATATAACTATATATAATCACTATATATAATATAGTTCCCCTTTTCCCTTCCTTCCTTCATTTTCTCTTTTCTTTTGAGCAATTTCCTCCCAATTCACAACATTTATGTTACATTTTAGGTCCGATTTACTCGTTCAGCATCTCACCCTAGTGGGACAGTACAAGGTCTGTACATGTGGGCCTGATTTATGTCACTTTAGAGTACAGTCTCAAGTTCCATGCATTTACCTATAAAAGTCTCAAGTTTTTC
>NW_004524718.1:2635438-2641486 GCF_000260255.1 Octodon degus
TGGGCTAGGACTGGGTCTGGGGGTTTCCGGAAGTCGGCAGAAATTCCTACTTCAGTCCATATAGTCTTGCCACGAGAATCTGTACTATTTCTGTGGCTCCAAAATCCTAAGAAGACAAATTAACCTAATTTGGCCTTAGTTATCATATCTTAATGCAGCTAGGAGAAGCACAAATAAAGCCATGTCTGAAAGATCTTTAGTGCACCATTGGTGACTGGGGTGGGCAGCTGGCTGTGGAGCTGGTGTCCTGTGGCTTCTTGGGTGGCACGCGTGAGGGCACCCCAGCACACCTGTAGATGCCACCCCAAGTCTGTAAAAAAAAGGAAACAGATATTTCATGGTTATATTTTTCACCTTTAATTTTATTTTTTCATTGTCTCTATTTTTATTTTAAAGAATGAAAAATAAGAGATAAGACATTAGAAATGACACACAACTTCAAAAACAAACAAGATGATAGGTACTCAACAGTGGCTGTTTTATCACACATTGCTGACCTTTAATTTTAATGCAAAATTGCTTAACATTAGAAAATCAATTAATGGAATTCATGCTAAGAGATTAAAGGACTATAAACACGTGGTCAGTTTAATAGATGCAGGGAAAAAGAACACAATGAAATTCAGTATCCATTTATGACAAAATTTCTCTGAGAGTGATAAATCTTCCAGATAAACATGTACTAGTGTATATTGAAAGACTACATATTCAAAGACTATATATTTATAGTCTTTGAATGTACGTTTTAAATAATTCATTATTTTCAATAGTTTAGGATTTAAATAGAGCCACCCTGAGACTGTAATTCATAGTTACGCCTAGAAAGCACAGTAAGGCCTGGCTCTTTTTCTCAGGAAGAGATGTAAATATATTGAACAAAAACATTCTGAAAATTATTTTTTGTGTGTGTATTCTAGGATTTTTTGGCCTGTATCAAAATATAGCATCCTTCCCTACCAGTTCCAGGTAATATTAAAATATAGTATCAGTAACACACACAGGTATTTGTTCTTTGAGTTTTCATGTTTTCCTTTTTTGTCTTAAAATAGCAACTTCATTGAAATAAGTCACATTTCATAAAATTCACCTCTATACAGTCCACAGTTCAGTATCTTAAGCATATGCATAGAGATGTGCAGTGATCCCCACCCTCATTTTACAGCATTTCCATCACCTCTATCAGAAACGTTGTACCAGACACACTAACCTCCTATTCCTGTTCCATCCGCCCCTAGCAACTGTTAACCTACTTTATGTCTTTATGAATTTACTCTTCCAGATATATCATATAAAAATAATTATTCAATTGGTTCACTTTTCAACAACAATAACAAAAATATAATAAATAAAATATGCAAAGTTTTTGTCTGCCTTTGTTCACTTAGCCTACTCTCGAGGGGTACAAAATGTGTAGTCACTATCAGCGTATAGTTCATTTTTATGACTAAATAACTTTCAGTTCTCTGGGTTCAGCACATTTTATTTGCCCATTCACCAGATGATGAGAATTCAGTGGTTTCTGTTCTTTAGTTAGTATACGTAATTGTTGTAGAAATATCAGTACACACTGATATGAGTGGACACACATCTTCTGTTCTCTTGGGTACACACCCCAGAATAAAATTACTGTGTCATGTCATAACTCTGCGGCTTCTTTGTTTGAGGAGCTGCCACACTTTCGAAGTATCCCCACCATTTTACAAGCCCACAACAGTTTCTGGGAGGTCTAATTTCATAAGCCAGTTATTGATTGATTGATTTTGGGCAACTGAGCTTGCAAATTGGTCTCTTGTGCTCTTTCTTTGATTTCTCTAATGACAATGACACTGAAAATCTTTTTGTTTGCTTACTGAACTTCTTTACTGTACACATCCTCTGTAGTAATGCTTCCACAAATCTATGACCCGTTGCAATTGGATAATTAAGATTTTTATCGTTGAATGTAAAAGTAGTAGTTATAGTCTAGATACAAACCTTTTATAAGATATATAAATTTGAAAAATTTTCTCTCATTAAACAGCTTGTTATTTCACTTTCTTATGTTGTTCTTGGAAGCATAAAATTTTTAATTTTCATCAAGTCCAATTATGTCCCTACAATTTGCCCTCCGATGTTCTGAATTTATAGTCTTGTTCCTAAACATAAGTCTTTGATCTGCTTTGAGTTTATTTTGTGTTTTGTTTATGGCAACTGGTCCAATTTTGGATTTTGCATATGGATACACAGCTGTGCTAGTACTACTTATTAAAATCTTCTTGAAGTTTTTACAAATAAGAATATGCAAAAGAAATTTAAATTGAGCTTCCTAATCTGTAAGCACAAATTCCCCCTTCAGATGTAAACTAGAATTTGCAGATGGCTAACTACTCAAGCTGAAGAGGATTTGTGAAAAACTGGACCATTTCATATGTCAAGTTCTCTCCAAACTTTCACTTCCCCTCTGGCCAGTAAACTTGCTAATATTTTGAGAGTTGCAAATATAGTGTCTACCTTCCCACCTTAGAAACATTTATCCATTCAATCCCTGAACATGCCTTGTCAGAATGAGTATCAACAGTGGACAGGGGAGATAGCTCAGTAGAATAAGCACCTGCCTGGCAAGTGCAAGTCCTGAGTTCAATCCCCAGTACCACAAAAAAAAAAAAAAGAACAAAACAAAACAGTGAATAAAGTCAGGACTTAATGGTATCCACCTGGTTCTGTCTCTAGAGAAATGCGCTGTAGGTTTTTGTTTTTTTTTTTTTAATCTCTTGAATTATTCTCCTTTGTTTTGTCACTCATTCATTCATTCAAAGTGCCTATCATGTGTCAGGAAAGGATAATACAGCAGTTTGTAAAAGCAGATACCACCTTGCTCTAATAGGAATTGAAACCTAATAATGAATATATCTAACTTTATGAAATAACCTAGACAAGAAATACAGACCTGTAACTATGACACTTGCTACAATTGATTCACAGTTTGTTAATGACTAAAATGGAGATTGATTTTGTCAAAATCAGAAAACATACCTAAGAAAATTTCCTAGTTATCTAAAAGCAAAAGATAAATGAAATCAACTTTATTCAAAAGCAATCAAGTATACATAAAGTCCTAAGAAGGAAAGAACTGACAGTGTTGAACGTGCGCAGAGATCTGAGTCCATTCTGAGGAATTGTATTTTTATTCTTAAAATTGTAGAATGGGATTAAAAAATTTAATATGGAATAAGAAGGAATCATTTTATAGAAAATAAATTACTATCCAAAGTTTAAGCACATTTCTTTGTTTATCTTTGAATCAATGCAAGAATTTCTATTTGAATTTTTTTTTTTTTTTTTTTTTTTTTTTTAGGAAAGGGTCTACAGGGTGTTCAGGGTCTCACTACTAAATCGGACTTGTAGTGATCCACCTGTTTATAGCCTCCCAAGAGCTGGGATTACAGGTGCACTATCACGCCCAGTCTCAATTGCCAGCTCAGTGTGCCCTGGGGGCAGGGCCAGCACAGCAGGCCTGGGGAACAAATCTCAGGCCCTGCACCTGCTTGCAAGCACTTTAATCCACTGAGCTATTTGGCTTGCCCTCTATCTGAATTTTTAAAGTGATCCTCAGGTCTTGTTTTCACTATCCTTTTGCTGTCTGTCATCACATATTTTGCATATTTCTTCATTTGTACAATTTTATGTTCCTTCTTTAGTAATGTGCCATTTGTAATCAGTTTAACATCTACTTAGTACTTCTGTTACAGTTGAATGGGCAATAGTTCAGGTTCTTGTGCACAACAAGGAAAGAAGAACCAAGAGGATAGACTCCCAGAGAACACACACAGGAGTAAGAGTTTATTGAAGATCACAGGGAAGGTAGCAGCAGGAACAGGAAAAGGGGAAAGGGGCGAAAAAGAATTGTGCCAACTGCAACTTCACTTGCACAGAAACCAACAGAAATGACATTGCTATGCATGCACAGTAATGGTATTTTGGTGGATTTTTCCTACTGGAGCAGAAACAGAAGCTTGAGCTTTCAAAATTTAGAGGCCAGATACCTCTGACTTTTGGTGCCACTCACTGGCTGTCACTGGTGCCAATGTTCTGACTTTTGCTGTTTCATATTATACCTCCTTTAGCATGATAGAAGCATAAATAACCACAGGGTTCTGCTTACAGCTGAATGGAGGGAAGGGAGTGACTCAGCTCCTTTGTTTATCACTGTACTCTTTTGGTGTCTTTGCAGCCTAAGAGATCGTCATAACCCAATCCAGGCAGTATCCCTACTTATGATTTTCAAAGCCCCCAAAGTTCTGCACAATGAGATCACTAGCATCCTTGTCCCCAGTCTGATGAAAACGAGTTGCAATTCCTTGTACAAATTTCTTTATTTTATTTGGCTATGATTTTTGATTAGCTCTACTGTAATAGCCCTATTAACCATAAAATGAGAAGATCCTATTTTGTATATCTGTCTCTACTTTACTGCATTTGAATCAGGATACTTTTTCCATTCTCAAGATCCTTGAATTTGCTCTGACAACTTTAAAAATAAAGTAGCCCAAACAGAGAAGATGCTAGTCACTCTATGCCCTGGAATGTTTGGAGAATGGTTCTAACTGAAGCCAGAAGTGCCAGGGAACAGTTAGAATTGACTACTGAAGGCAGGAGAAAAGAATGCTCAAATGAATCACAGGAGTTGGTTATCTACATCAGTGTGAATTGTTATTCGCTTCCTGTGAGTGGTCAAATGACTATTTACAAAGCTATTATAGGACTCATTAATTGTCATTATTATTCACAAGTATCACAGCAATTACCAAAGTGCCTCAGTGCACTCTACTTTAGCATTTCTCTTTTTAATTAGTCATATTGAGTGTTACTAGCTGACCTCCTTGCATAATGGATAAGGCAAAGGAAGAAAAAAAGAAAAAGCACAAAGCAACGTGATTAAAAGCAGCGTCTCTGGTGTAAGGGCAGGAGTAAGTCTGAGAATCAGTCAATGACACTCCATTGCCAAGCACTGACTGCAATGTCACCTGAGCAGAAACCAAGAGAAATGATGCTTACGCATTCATGATAATGGTATTTTGATGCACTTTTCTTCCTACTGGGAAGCAGGGGAAAGGCTCTGTCTTGCAGAGCCTGGAAAACAGGAATTAAATTGTCAGCAAGAGTCTTGCCCTGTTTTTTAAGCATTTAACCCAATGCCCTGCTGAAGCACAGTTAATAAGAAGTCTGCCCATGGGATCAATTTACGTTGATGGAACTCATTGTCAAGTGGCACTTGCACATTCCAAACTTACAATTTATTATTTAGTCTGATTTGGCCCTTTAATTTATTTGAACATAAAATTGCTACCTTTTTCTATATCTAGCAATTTCAATCTGGGATGTAATCATTTTTGTTTATTAATATAATGCAATTTTTAGTATCAGTCCTTTTGCACAATGTGAATAAGAATAAAGTGTTGAACAAAGAGTTCATATTTATTATCTTGTGCAGTGTTTGCTATGTATTTCAGTCAATCAAACTACTGTTAATACGTACCATGTATTTTACAGTGTGGCAATTGCTAACACGAAAGGTAGAGTAACAACAGCAGCAGAAAAGCTGTTGTTAGAATAAGTTTTATAGCAGACTAGAAATCATGGCTTCAAGAAGGAGGAGATGTATGCGACAAAGGCTGTAGGAAAATATTCATGGAGACAAAAAGATTAAACTGGACATGGTAATGTATTTTGGCAACTGTATATAAAGGAATGGTAATTAAAGCAAAGGGAAACAACAAATAATAGTAAAAGGAAGAAAGATCTCTATTTTTGAGAAAATGAAAACCTTATCCTAAAAGGTTTATTTTTCAGAAGCATTCAAGAAATATGGAATAAAACATGTAGGAAAATTATAGAATTTTAAAAGTTAAGACAGACATGTAAACTCCTTGTCAGGCTGTCTGAAAACATTGTTAGAGTATTGAAACTGTCCTATTAATATTTTGAAACTCTCTCATTGCTATTTGTTTCTCAATAAAATTAATAAAAATTTTAAAAAGAAAATTATTTTAACTATTCTCACAATGGTTT
>NW_004524718.1:2641586-2647224 GCF_000260255.1 Octodon degus
TTTTCTCCATTCCTCGGTTGATGGGCATTTGGATAGCTTCAAAGATTTAATTCTTACTAATTGTGCTGCTATAAACATGGGTGCACATATATTGCTGTGGTGTGATTCCTTTGATACCAGTAAGGGGAATAGCTGTGCGGAATGGTAGCGCTAACCCTATTGAGGAATCTCTACATATGTTATTATTATTCTTCCATTTTCTTGTTTTGAAATTGTTTTTTTTTTCTTCTTTTTATAATAAAATTTGAAATGCAAATTAAAAGTAGATTAATTATTCACAATACTTATTTTATCAAAATATCTAAATCATGATTGCAAGCAGTAATATTTTATAAGACTGTCACTGTCTGAAGTTGTCGACTGAAGAGTTTCACAGCTCTTATCAACATTGTTTGTTTTTTTTTGTTTGTTTTTGGCAGAACCGGGGATTGAACTCAGGCCCTTGTGCTTGCCAGGCAAGCCCTTATTCTACTGAGCCATCTGCCAGGCCCCAACAAGCAGTAATATTTTAACTGCTTTATCATAGGTTTGAAATCTTCCTCGTGTAACTGTTCAATGTTAGCGACCCTGAGGGTTGAAGAAAGTCGCAGCACATTATAAGCCATCTGGAAACACTTTTTCTTTTCTTTAATGTAGACATAGACTCTGCCTCTGAGAGCACCTGATGTACTATGAGTGTTTATGTTCCTGCAAGTGTTTTCTCCTTCTAAGACTAAATAAGAGAAAAAATCCTGTGTGAGGTGGGGAGTGAAAGTTCTAGAAGGGAGTGGGCCAGAGACAACTAAGCCCATTCCTTGTGCTTCGGCTGACATCCACCCATCTCCCACTGTTGCTTTAGCCAGAATAACTCTAAATTTCCTGAAAATGGTTATGCCTTACTGTAATCAAGGATTCCTTGATAGAACAAAGGAAGAGTAGAGGTCCAGGGACTACTTATGGGGTGAGATCAATGTCTTCAAACTGAAAATAAGTTTTCCCTCTTTGAGGCTGGCTCTTCACACTGTGCGAATAAACAAGTGCCTTATTCTGCAAAATACAGAGGGGCACTCAGTGAGACAAAGCCAGTAACCGGGGCTTGATCCTTAAGGAAATATTATAAAACACATAAAGTGTATTTTCTCAGTCTAGATTAGAAAAGGACATGTTTTTAACACCTAACTGAATTTTTCTCCTGCCATACATTTGTTTCTGATTGCCCTGAAGCTCTCCTAGTCTGAGGACAAAGCTGCTGTGATTTAATGTAGTGTAAGAAGCTTTGCAGCACTGATAGCCAGTGCTAGCTACTTGCTTAAGGGGAGGGGTGTAAGGGCCTAGGTTCTTTCTCTGTTCGGAAATACAGGAACAGCCGTGCACAGGCTGGAAACAGCAGTGACCCAGTGAGAAGGAGAATCAGTAGAGCAGAGGCCCCATGAGGGCAGGATGGGAGGTAACACCTCCAGCAGCTCACAACCATTAGGAGATGGTATGTTATATATTTCCCATTCATGTTTGCAGTTTTTTGGAATATTTCTGTGGAGGCTGAAGGGTTTTGGGTAGCATTTTTTGGACTCATTGTAAAGGCTTAAGAAGATGGTGAAGCAGCCCCTCCCTTCGGTCCTCACCATGGATTTTCATATGTAACAGTTCATTTGTTAGAAAAGTGCCATGACAGAAAAAAAATCTATTAGGTGAGAGTATTTAGATTATATGGATTGGAAAATAAATAAAATCTATTGCTGTGCAATGTCAAGCTCTGAAGGTAGGTAAGATATGAAGCTATGTAAGATATTTGTCATGGTAGACAAACTGATGCCTTAAAGATTTCCACAAAAATGTGGAATAAGTTACATTTAATCTTTAGATTATCTGTCTTTGTAGGATTAAGATAATCAATTCCTTAATGCTCATAAGCAGAGGTATTAAAAGAATGAAAGGAAGAAAGTATATTTGTGTTGTAAAGAATTTAAATGTTTTTGAACATTAATTCTACATTAAAGAATCCATTAAGATAAAGGTAATTTATGTTCTTTCAAACATTTTCTTAGCAAGTAGTTGTTAATGGGTCAATTGGTCAAAATAAAAAGTAAAACACGACTCTCCAGCCTTATCCATTGTTTTGATAAATATATGATCCTTCTAGCCAACATTCAAAAATGTAGTATTTTTCACATGCTTCCATGGTCCATTTATTCCAAAGATCACCTCTGGAAAGCATTTCACAGGCTAGAACTCATTGAGTCCTCTTACTAATTACAAATGTATGGATATAATATCACACGAAATTCATTCCTTTAATATTCCTACTCGCTACGCTGAGATTAAGTACATGCAGCACAGACGGAGAGAAATGAGCTAAAAGCAGGACTTTGTTGTCCTGCAAGCGGTATCCTAGCCATATCTGTGATAAGCTAGCATCATCAAGATTGTATTTTCTCACTTGTAGAGGGAAAAAGTTTATTCTACATAGCTCTAGTTTCTACAAATGCTAATGGGTTTTCATGGGGAAAATCAAGCAATACAAAAACTGCTACATTTATGGCAAGACCTCTCAGGTGTTTTACTGTACTATATGAATATTCACTATGTGTCTTCAAAATAGGGGGCTCTGGTATGCAACATTTGCCAGCTTCACTTGACCATGAAATCCTGTGCTATCAAAGCATCTTATAGAAGTTGTGTCCACATTTGGACGACATGGGTCTCAACATTACCTTAGGTCTTCCTGAGTGTAAAGGGAACAAAGGAATTGATGTCCAGAGTTTTTTAGGGATCATGTCTGCAAGTCAGGATTCCTGATCCCAAGACAATGGCCCAGATGGGATGGAGCCTGAAGGTGTCATCAAGAGTAACTGGAATGAGTTTATTGACAGCTTCAAAGACATGAACCTCTATGAGTTCTTTCTTCATGGAATCTATGCCTACGGTTTTGAGAAGCCCTCTGCCATCCAGCAGTGTGCCATTATTCCTTGTATCAAGGGTTATGATGTGATTGCTCAAGCCCATTCTGGGACTGGGAAAACAGCCACATTTGCCATATCAATTCTGCAACAGATTGAGTTAGATCTAAAGGCTACTCAGGCTTTTGTTCTGGCTCCCACTCGAGAATTGGCTCAGCAGATACAAGAGGTGGACATGGCATTAGATTACATGGGTGCTTCGTGTCATGCCTGTATTGGGGGCACCAATGTGCTCACTGAGGTACAAAAGCTGCAGATGGAAGCTCCCCATATCATTGTGGGAACCTCTGGCCACATGTTTGATATGCTTCACTGCTGATACCTGTCTCCCAAATACATCAAAATGTTTGCGTTAGATGAAGCTGATGAAATGTTGAGCCGTGAATTCAAGGCCCAGATTTATGACATATTCAAAAAGCTCAACAGTAGCACCAGGTGGTTTTGTTGTTAGCCACAATGCCTTCTGATGTGCGAGAGATGACCAAGAAGTTCATGAGAGACCCCATTCGGATTCTTGTGAAGAAGGAAGAGTTGACCCTGGAGGGAATCCGCCAATTCTGCATCAATGTAGAATGAGAGGAATGGAAGCTGGACACGTTATGTGACTTGTTTGAGACCAGGACCAGCACTGAGGCAGTCATCTTCATTAACACCCGAAGGAAAGTTGATTGGCTAGCAGAGAACATGCATGCCTGAGACTTCACTGTCTCTGCCATGCATGGAGATATGGACCAAAAGGAATGAGATGTGATCATGAGGGAGTTCCGGTCTGGCTCCAGCAGAGTATTGATTACCACTGACTTACTGGCCAGAGGCATTGATGTGCAACAGGTTTCACTAGTCATCAACTATGATCGTCCGACAAACAGGGAAAACTACATCCACAGAATCGGTCATGGAGGATGCTTTGGCCGTAAGGGTGTAACTATTAACATGGTGACAGAAGAAGACAAAAGGACTCTTCGAGACATTAAGACTTTCTACAACACCTCCATTGAAGAGATGCCCTGCAATGCGGCTGACCTCGTCTGAGAGGGCTGTCCTGCTGCCTAGCCCCAACCAGAGTTCAACCTTGGGTGGCTGAGGAGCAGCTGGAGGGGGGAGGGAAGGGAGCCAAGGAATGGACATCTTGTCAATTTTTCTTTCTTTTTTTTTCTTCTTTGAATAAATGTCACTTTTTGAGGCACAAGAAGGAACCTTAAACATTTCAGACATCATTTTCTTTGAGGTACACTCATGCCCCAAGCACCATCTCCTCAAAACACACTGATTCATTTTCCTAATCCTAGCCTTCAGGTCCCAGAAGCTCTCCCTCCCCTGACCAAATTCCTCTGGAAAAATTCACAGGGGTGTATAATATGCTAACTTGATCTTACTTGCTGGAACAAATCTCCTAAGTGAGGTTGCTTTCAGGGGATGTCCCCAGATGCGGGGAGAAGGGGAGAGAAAATGGTAGCCATTTTTACATTGTTTTGTATAATTTATTAATTCAGGAAACAAACAACAAAATTCTGAATAAAATGACTTGGAAATTGAAAAAAAAAAAAAAAAGGAACAGATGCCCACTAATAGCACGGTCAGTAAAAACTAGTTCTCTCAGACATACTTTACTAGACTATCTCACAAAGGGATGGAGAAACTATAAAAAATGTCACTGATGATAGCAATAGGATGAACCAATATAGAAAGATGCAATATGCTGAGCTGCAAATGGCTCAAGTCAACAACTTCTGACAATTGCCAGTTCTGCTGATAACCCACTACTATTATGGACTATTGGACTATATTGGGTTATTTTGCTGAATTCAAGTACCTGCAATATTTGAACTGGCATCAAGTATGAAAAGATCCTTTAAAGACTTCTCCTAATACAGCTTCTCTAACAGCAATGGAACACCCATCTCTGACAAAACAAAACCAAAAAGAGAGATATAAATAAAGGACCATTTTGTAGTGAAAAAAAATCTATATGTATATGCAAGATAGTTAGGAGAGATATACAGATGCTTTCTCTTAGTTCAATGAGAAGAAAGGTTTGCACTAATATTGTTCAGATAAGATGTCATGTCTACATCTTGTCCTCTGGATAACTACTACAAAGACAACAATATGCAATGTATTAATTATTATAACTGTACTACTAATCTGTGTTGAGACTGTTTTATTTGCTATTTTATCTTTTTTCTCATTAAAATAAATAAAAATTTAAAAAAATAAAGATGCAATGAAGAGATGAACTTACCTGAAAGGAAAGAAAACTTCTTCTAAAGCCCTAAATAGTGCAGGATTATGACCCCAGATGCATGGCTTAATAACAAAGTCACCAATGCTTGTGAAACTTTTATCTAACTTCTGAGAAACCACAGAATCTTTGTGTGTGAAATAAACCAGAGAAAAATCAAGCCCTTGTGGATGAACCTGAAAATATCTATCCAAAGAGAAAAATGTAATTTTTAAAACTTTTACCTCATAATTCCTTGTCACGGTCCATATAGTCTTTTTTTTTTCTACAGTTTTATTGATAAACAGATAGCAATGAGACAGATTCAAATCAAATCGGAAGTACAGTTTCAACAAATAATACACTGCATACATTCTTCTTAGTGGTTAATTGCCATACAAGAAGTGGACTTGTGATCCTATTTACAAACACCATTAGAACAAATCATTCTATTCATTAAGACAATGCAACTATATATCTA
>NW_004524718.1:2656221-2657891 GCF_000260255.1 Octodon degus
TATCTAATTGTACATTTTGAATCTTATTATTCATTCAGCTTCTCACACTATGGAGATGATATGATGTTACTGATGTTACTGTTTCTTTTCTAATATACAGATTTTTGATACATTCAGACTTTGGTTGAATACATGGTGATAGACATGGGTCTAACTTTGGTCTTCCATAGGTGGAAAGCCAGCTCTTCCTGCACCATTTATTAAACAGGCTACCTTTCTTCCAGTGATTCTGTTTGGCTCCTTTCTCAAAGATAAAGTGGTTGAGTGTGTCTAAAGTTATGTCTGCATCTTGTATTCTGTTCCACTAGTCCTCAGGTCTGTTTTTTGTTATGATGGTTGTTTTTCCAATTTGATTTTATCACAGTAGCTTTGTAGTATAATGTCAAGTTAGGAATTGTAATGCCCCCAGAATTGCCCTTTATTGCCCAGAATTGCTTTTGCTGTTCTAAGTCTCTTCTGGATCCCAATGATTTTAGAAATGTTTTCTCTAGATCTATGAGGTATGCTAATGATATTTTGACTAGGATTGAGTTACCT
Source organism: Octodon degus (assembly GCF_000260255.1). Lineage (NCBI taxonomy): Eukaryota > Metazoa > Chordata > Mammalia > Rodentia > Octodontidae > Octodon > Octodon degus. Next base: position 2,656,759 of record NW_004524718.1, read on the forward strand.
CTGTATACCGGTTTTGGGAGTTTGGACATTTTCATTTGTTTGTTCTTCCTATCTATGAGCAAGGGACACCTTTCATTTTTTGATATCTACTTCAATCTCTTTTTTCAAAGTACTGTAATTTTTTTTTTTTTTTGTATTTAGTACAGGGTCTACAAGGTCTCACTACACAGATTTGACTTGTAGTGATCCTCCTACTTTCAGCCTCGGGACTACAAGCACATGCCACCATTCCCAGTCTCAATCCCTGTCTCTGCATGCCCCAGGGACAGGGCCAGCATGGCTTGCCACAGATCAAACCCCATCCCTGCATCTTGCCTAAGCACTTCAGTCCACTGAGCTACCTGGCTTGTTCTTCTTTTATTAGATTTTCTTTTTTTAAATTTTATTTACTTATTTATTTGTGTGTGTGTGGCCAGCTCAGCCCACTAGGGGGCGGGGCTGGCTGGCATGTGGTGCTGGAGGATTGAACCATGGTCCCTGTGCTTTGCTAAGCTTATTCTAAGTAGGTGCTTTAGACCACTGAGCCATCTCACCAGCCCCTTTTTATTAGATTTGTATGTACACATTTCTTTTCTTTTTCTTTTCTTTTCTTTTCTTTTTTTGGATGCTATTGTAAAGGATATGGTTTCCCTGGTTTCTTTTTCTGTGAGTTTGTTGTTTATGCATAGGAAATGCTATTAATCTCTAAGTGTTAATTTCATATCTCACTACACTGCTGAATTTATTTATGAAATCTAGCAATTTTTAGTAGATTTTTGGGAAGTCTTCTACATGTCATCTGTGAAAATTATAATTTAACACCCTCTTTTCTTATTCTTTCTATGTCTTTTTATTGTCAAATTGTTCTACCTAATGTTTCTAGAACTATATTGAACAGTAATGGTAATAGTGGACATCCTTGTCTTGTTTCTCAATTTATAGTGAAAGTTTTCAGTTTTAGAAAACTTAGTCAGGGCTTGGATTTTTCTTTGTTGGTACATTTTAAACTACATTTTCAATTTCATTGGCTGATATTCAGTTACTTAGAATTTTTTTTCTCCAAAATTTTATTGATAAACAGCAATGAGACAGTTTCAAATCAAATCGGAAGTACAGTTTCAACAAATAACACACTGCATATATTATTCTTAGTG
>NW_004524718.1:2675564-2703229 GCF_000260255.1 Octodon degus
GTATTGGATATTAGATTTTTCATGTCCATTAAGATTTGCTTTATATAGTTGGGTGCTCCCGTGTTTGGTGCATACATATTTACGAGTGTTACCTCCTCCTGTTGAACTTTTCCCCTAACCAGTATATAGTGGCCTTCTTTATTTTGCTGGATCATTGTTGCTTTGAAGTTGAGACTGTCTGAGAATAGAATTGCTACCCCTGCTTTTTTCTGAGGTGTTAGGACATGTAGTATTTTGTTCCATCCTTTGAATTTCAGCCTGTGAAAGTCTCTATGAGTTAAATATTTTTCTTGTATACAGCATATTGCTGGATTTTGTTTCCTAATCCACCGTGCGAGTCTATTTCGCTTAATTGGTGAATTGAGTCCATTTGCATTGATGGTTAGAATTCAAATGTATTGACTTACGGTTGCCATGGTATTTACCTGTTGTCATTTACTCCTTTGTCTCCTGTGTTTAATTGCTTACCCTATTTAGTTGGTTGCTTCCAATCTCATTCATGGAGTTCTGATCATTTTGGTCCCTCTCTAGAACATCTTTCAGTAGCCTGTGTAAGGTTGGCTTTGTCAGCGCGAAATTTTTTAGCTGTTCTTTGTCATGGAAGTATTTCACTTCTCCATCAAACTTGAAAGAGAGTTTTGCAGGGTATAGTAGTCTGGGCTGGAATTTGTTTTCATAGAGGACCTGAAGTACTCTGCTCCATGCTCTTCTTGCCTGCATGGTTTGTGAAGAGAAGTCAGCCGTAATGCTGATGGGTTTTTCTTTGAATGTGATCTGCTTCTTTTCTCTAGCGGCTTTCAGTAGATTATTCTTGTGCTGAATTTCTGGGATCTTGACTATTATATGTCTCGATGTGTTTTTCATTGGGTTGAGGTTCTTTGGCATTCTGTATGCTTCAGTTACCTGAATGTCAGTTTGTTTCCTCATATTTGGGAAGTTTTCTGCTATTACTTCTGCCCATATTATTTTTAATGTCATTTGTGTTGACTCCTTCTTTCTCATTGATGCCTATTATTCTCACATTGTTCATCTTTGCATCATCTTGCAGGTGATGGATTATTCTTTCCTGCATCCTCATTGTTTTTAAGAGATCCTTTCTTACCTTTTCACTAGCTACACCAGCATCTTCAAGATCTGAAACTCTGTCTTCACATTCACTTAGAGGAGATTAGAAAAATGACGGATTCCCTGAATGAGCAATACAGGAAAGAAATAGATCACATGAAGCAGAGTCAAAGAGATATAGAGGAAATTAAACTCTCAATCACAAGCTTGCAAAACCGTTTAAGTGAATTTATTCTTTCAAGGAAACAACTTTTCAATTCATTGATTCTTTGTATTGTTTTTATAGTCTCAATTGCATTAATTTCTATTCTTTTTATAATTTTTTTATATTTTAATGAGAAAATAATAGCAATAAAACAGTTTCAAAACAGGTTAGTAGGACAGTTGCAATAATTAATACATTGCATATTGTTGTCTTTGTAGTAGTTATTCAGAGGACTAGATGTAGACATGGTATCTTGTTTAAACAATATTAGTACAAACCTTTCTTCTCATTGAAATAAGAGAAAGTAGCTATGTATCTATCCTAACTATTTTGTGTATACATATACACTTTTTTCACTACAAAATGGTTCTTTATTTATATCCTCCTTTTTTGTTTTGTTTTATCAGAGATGAGTGAGTGTTCCATTGCTGTTAGAGAATCTGTATTTGGATAAGTCTTTAAAGGACATTTTCATACTTGATGCCAGACCAAAGACTGTAGGTACTTGAATTCGACAAAATAACCTAATATAGTCCAATAGTCCATAATAGTAGTGGGTTATCAGCAGAACTGGCAATTGTCAGAAGTTGTTGACTTAAGCCTTTTCAGATCAGCATATTAATATGGTATTACTTTTTGTACCTCGTGGTTACACTTTTCTGCTGGATGGTTAATACCAAAATAAAGCAAGACCTATATAACTAAAAATGTAACTTTTGTATCTGGCAAGGTCAGTCAAATTCCCTCAGGATTTACCCTGAAACCATGTACAGCACCTTGTAGATCTTTTGTCAGTGTCAGCCATTTGGATGAGTCATGACCATTGCTTTACCAATTTGTTCTCTGTGAAAGCCTGAGAAAATATTTTCTCTCTGGGTAACTCTCCTGAGGCATAGTGTACATCATTGATCACTTTCCTCTGTGGCCCCATAATCTCCTCGATCAGAAAATTTGGGACACCACCGAGTTACAGGATGTCACAGCACAGGTTCTGTTATGTCCTGAATCCTCACTGATTTTGAATGGCTAGGGCCAAAATATTGGCTATCCTTGTAGCCTCTCTTTTTCTCTAATTTTTTGTCTGCAATATTTGGTTGTTAAACATCCAGAAGAGAAGATTAATGATATTATTGCCCTATATTAGAGACAGTTGAGCTTAACATCACTATCTGTCTTAATATCAAATGCCTTAGACAGAACATGGAATTGCTGTTTTCCAACAACCATGAATATTCTAAACTTTAAATCCCTATAGAATGTGAAAAAAAACAATTACACATTTTTACACAGAAATTTAGAAATCAAACCATAAACAACACTGTAGCGGGACAATCCTGTGACAATTTTCTTGTCTCTTGTTTTCTTTTATTACCTTTTTTTAACAAACATTTATGTTAAGGAGTCTATCTGTTCTTATCTTTATAATTTCCTCCATTGTATGAACTTTATATTTGATTTGTTCATCTTTTACTAAAAGGTTGAGGTCCAAATATTAGGTTGTTTATTTGAGTTCATTCTGTTTTCTTCATGTAAGAGTTTATCACTCTAAGATTCCCTCATAGAACTGTTTTCATTGCATCTCATAAGTTCCAATATGTTGCATCAGCATTATCATTTCATTGTATGTGCTATTTAATTTCACCTTTAATTTTGTCTGTTATCTACTGATTGTTTAGAAGGGTGTTATTTAATTTCCATGCATTTATGTAGCTTTGTGATTTCTTTTGTCATTGATTTCCAGTTTCATTATGCTATAGTCAGACAGTATGCATGGAATAATTTTGATTCCTCTATATTTACTTAAACATAATTTGTGGGCTAATACATGGTTTATTCGGAAGAATGTCCTGTGTGCAGCTGAGAAGTATGTCTGTTCTAATGTTTTTCAGTGGAACACTCTGTAGATATCTACCAGTCCATTTGATTATAGGCTTAGGTTAATTCTGATATATCTTTATTGATTTTGTCTGATTGATTTACATGTTTGTGAGAGTGGATTACTGAGGTCCCCCATCACAATTTTGTTAGTTTTTTTTAATGTCTGCTAGTATTTGTTTTACATAGTTTCAGTGTACCAGTATTTGGTGCATATATATTTATGATTTTTATCACTTCTTGGAGTTTTCCATTAACAAGTATGTAGTGACCTTTTTTGTCTCTTTTGATCAGATTTGGCTTAAAGTTTTCATTGTCTGAAATATCATAGCTACTTCTGCTTTGTTCTCGATACCTCTGGTGTGGAGAATTGTTTCCCATCCTTTGACTTTTAGTCTATGAATTTATTTTTATGTAAGTATGTTTCTTGAATGCAGCATACTGTTGGATCTCATTTCCTGATCTATTCTGCCAGTCTGTTCCCTTTAATTAGTGAGTTGAGATCATTTAAATTGTGGGTTATAACTGATAGGCTTATCATTGTCATGTTACAGTCCTGATGTTGGCTGCCTGTTTTTTGTTTGTTTGTTTGTTTAATTGCTTTCCCTACTTGTCTGCTTCTTTCTATTGCAATTCATGTGTTTACAGATGTCTTATCTCTTTCTAATGTATCCATCAGAGCATTTGTAGAGCTGGTTTGAGGGATCATAAATTTCTTCTGTTATTCTTGTCATGGAAGTATATTATTTATCCATTCACTTTGAAAGACAGCTTTGCAGGGCCTATCAATCTTGGTTGAAGATTGTTTTCTTTAAGACTTGAAATACCTCACTACAGGCTCTCCTAGATTTGAGGGTTTGTGTTGTATATTTTGCTGTGATTATAATGGGTTTTCCTTTTGCGGGTAATATTTTCCCTTTCTTTATCTACTTTTAGTTGTTGTGGTTTGTTTTATTTTTTCTGGCTCAGGCTGCCTTAAGGCCGGGTCTGGGGATTGAACCACAGTCCACTACACCTGACTGGGTTTGCCCAAGCAGGCTCTTAAACAACTGAGCTAACCCACAAGTCCCCTACTTTTAGTATTTTATGCTTGTGCTGAATTTCTGGAATCTTGGTTATTATGTGTTGGTATAAATTTATGCTGATCATGGTTATCTGGAGTCCTCTATGCTTCACTTATTTGCACGTCAAAGTCCTTACTTATGTTTGGAAAATTTGCCATTATTTCTGTGAAGAGTTTTGTTTCGTTTTTCCTAATGTCTTACACTGTTTCCAGTTTTCTTACTGACTCTAATCTTACGTTGTTCTTCATTGCTTTATCTTGTAGCTGTTGACTTTTTCATGATCTTATGCTACTTTTTAAGATATCTTTTCATGGTTGCTAGTCACAGTTCTGTCTTTTATATCTGATATTCCATCCTTGCCTTTATTCAATCTGTCGTGTATATTTTCAGTGAAATTTTAATCTTTTGGACTTCTGTCTGCATCCTTTTCATGGATTCTATGCCTCTCCTTTGTTGTGTTTTCATGAGCTCCTCTATGTTATTTATCTGTGTCCGCTTTAGTATCATTTATTTTGATCGTTTCTTTTCATACATTACAGTTTTTTTTCTCTAACCTCTTCTATGTTTTTCTCACTTCCATTGCTAACATTTTAGAAAGTTCCACTAGTTGGCTTCTGATTTTCTCAGTTATTGTGCTCTGAGCTTTCTCAGTGTGGCCTGCTGGTATGGGGTTTCATTTTGCTTCTGTATCTTGTCTTTTTCTGTTTTCTATTTTTATACTGTTTTTGTACTGATGCATATAGTTTCTTTATGGCAGGTAGTTTTGTTCCTACTATAGAGGCTGCCTGAGGAAGTAGCTGTTGCACAGTAATATCTGCTAGATTAGGTGGTTCTTAGTCTTCCAAAGAACCTACCTTCCAAAGGTGTTGAGGATGAGAGGTTGCTAACTATTTGATTAACAGCCCCGTCCTTTGGTACTAGATTATGGGGACAGTAATGATCCCATACACTCACTGTGTTGTCATACAGGAGAGGAAAACTGTTCATAGCAGATGTGATAACCCAGCTAATGTAGTACACTTAGAAATAACAACAGTCTGAAGCATAGCTTGTCTACAGATAGAGTGTGGTCACTATTAGCCTGATGCTGTTAGCCATAGAAGTAAATTCTGCAGTACTATAACAGTATTCAGCATGTACCACAAACCTCCATGTAATTATTTTCCCTTTTCTGAGGTGACTTTACCCTGATCTGATGGGGAGGTGGTTAAGGAGGACAAGATTAATACAGAGAAATCAGTGCGGTCCTAAATAGTAGGAGCAAGTCTGGAGGGCATAGGATGATCACCCAAGTTATGGGAAATTAGAGAACAGAGGAGGAAAAGAATAGAAGAGGAAGCATATGAGAATTGAAGTGATATGGGCAGAGAAAAGAATATGTTTATTCACACGGAAGTATAAAATCAAGCAAGATAGTTGGTGAAAGAAAAGAGAAGTAGATGAAAATATAAAGATAATAAATCTAAGTCAATAAAGAAAGAACAGACTAAAGACAGAAATAATGCTGAAAAATAGAACAAAACCAAATTAAACTGAACTTTATTAAAGACCTCAACCAGACAGAAAAAAGAAAACTCATTGAACGACCATAAAAAAATAAATGGAGTAAAATTTCTCTAGTGTTTTCAGTCTGCAGTAGGTCCAAGTCTGATCTAAAAAATGTGTTATGTATTTCAACCAGTTTTGCAGTAAGATTTGTGTTGGGTGTAGGACTTACCTTGGCCTCTGGATATAGGGGGTTGCTTGGTTTTCTATTGTTTGATTTCTCTCCAGACCTTTTGAGATAGAAAGATAGATTAGATAGATAGATAGATAGATAGATAGATAGATAGATATAAAAAAATTAAAAACATATAGATAGCTATTTTTTAAAGGAAAGAATGGCAGCCACAACCATACTCTTCTATTTCATCTGTTTGCATGCCAAAGCACAACGCTGGTTCATCTGACTTACCAATGCTGGTATGTGTGTCCACGACTGGGTCTTGGAGGGTTCCTGCCTTGGGCAGTAGGTCTACATGTATCCTGTCCCTGCTGCTGCCACTGCCTTGCTTGATAGCTGTATGAGAATCTGTGTTTTTTACTGGATTCATAGAAAACAGGATGAATGTACCAGCCAGAGCACACGGGTTTACTGGACAAGCTGGATAAATGGGAGAAACAAGAAATAAAACTCAAAGATGACACAGCCCATAACCAACTTCTGTGCTTCCCTGGACTCATGTAAAGGAAACAGGCTTGAAGTGATCTAAAGAGAGCAGTGGTGAGCAAGAGAAACACTAGTTCAGAAAGAAGATAAATGATGAAATTAATAAATAATATGATCTAGGTAAAGAAGATAGATTTTAGTGGAGAATGATTTCATAGTGAAACTTGAACATTGCCACTGCAGGTGACAGCAGAACATCAGAATGGAAACAGACACTCCATGCAAGGGAAAAGATATATATGTGTATATACAGGATAATTTGTATAATTGTATTGTCAATTTCTGCTGGTCTTTTGAATGGAGCACTTGGTGCTTAATTTTTCATTCTTTTTATTCTTATTTTTTTCTTTTAATTTCTTATAACTTTTTGTTGTTATTGTATTTTTTTTGTTTTTAGCCAGTTTTGCACTTTTATATCTCATAACCTAAAAAACTAATTTGAAGATAACATCATGCAATACAGAAGCCACTGTTGAATTCTTATTACTTTGTTTAAGTGAGTGTGTGTGTGTGTGTGTGTGTGTGTGTGTGTGTGTGTGTGTTCCTGTGTGTCCAGCTCATCCTGCCCTGGGAGTGGGGCTGGCACAGCATATGGTACTGGTGATTGAACCAAGGTCCCCGTGCTTCCCTAAGCTTACCTAAACAGGCACTTTAGAACACTGAACTATCTCAACAGCCCTGTTTAGTGAAATTTTGTATCGCTTCTAATGATTTTTCTATTTTGTATTCTTTGAAAATTAAAAAAAGAAGAAGATTCGCCTAAGGAAGAGTAGGTGTGGCAGCTATTCTTGGTGGGCTGAACCTGAAAAAGCCATGTGACATCTGCCTGGAGAAGATAAAGAAGCGTACACTTCAGGAGAAGAGCAGGATGAGGACTCAGACCTCAGAGACTTGCTGCACAAAGAACACTGAAGAAAAATCAACAAAGCAAATCTTTTTAAAAGCAATAAAATATAAATGAAACTTAGGTAAAATTATAAGTATCCATCAAAACTTTTCTATACAAGTGCAAATGGCTTCATGTAAAAGGGCTGTCTGACACGGGCCACTGAGATCTATGTCGTATCAAAAGTATGTTTGTAAATGAAAGAGCATCTATCTATAGAAGAACCATCATGAAATTCTTTAGCTGTTCTTTGTCATGGAAGTGTTTCACTTCTCCATCAAACTTGAAAGAGAGTTTTTCAAGGTATAGTAGTCCGGGCTGGAATTTGTTTTCATACAGGACTTAGGTACTCTGCCTCATGCTCTTCTTGACTTCATGGTTTGTGAAGAGAAGTCTGCCATTATTCTGATGGGTTTCCCTTTAAATGTGATCTATTTCTTTTCTCTAGTGGCTTTCACTATATTGTTCTTGTGCTGGATTTCTGGGATCTTGATTATTATATGTCTCGGTGTGTTTTTAATTAGGTTGATGTTCTTTGGATTTCTATATGCTTTGGTTACCTGAATGTAAGATTGTTTCCTCATATTTGGGAAGTTTTCTGCTATTACTTCTGCCCATATTCTTTGTATATCTTTTGTATTGATTCGTTCTTTCTTATTGATGCCTATTAGTCCCAAGTTGTTCATCTTTCCATCGTCTTGGGTGTGATGAATTATTTTTTCCTGCATTCAAGTTGTTTTTAAGAGATCCTTTCTTACCTTTTCACTAGCTGCATCAGCATCTTCAAGATCTGAAACTCTGTCTGCACATTCACTTAAACGGTTTTGCAAGCTTGTGATTGAGAGTTTAACTTCCTCTATATCTCTTTGACTCTGCTTCATGCTATCTATTTCTTTCTTGTATTGCTCATTCAAGGAATCCATCATTTTTCTTATCTCCTCAATTTTTTTTATCAATATCTTCTTTAGAAGCAGTTATTAATTCTTTTACTGCAGAGTTTTTTTCAGATTGGATTTCCTCCCTATGTTTCTATATTTGATTCTTTACTTCAGACTCTATTAATTCAGAGATTTCTCTTTTATTTCAGAGGTTATTTCTGATCTGACTTCTCCTATGCCTTTCTGCTGTTGTTTCTTTACTTCAGACTCTATTAATTCAGATATTTCAGCTGTGCGATTCCCAATTTCTTCTGTGCTAGTGTCTTCTGCATTTGTTCTGGGTGGGCTCAGGGCATGAGATTGCATTTTGCTCCTTCTCTTTGTCATGTTATATAGCACTATCCTCAGACCTTTGGGGTAGTTTTGGTGCAGTTATAACCATAGTACCTACTGAAATTCAGGTGTTGATCTACAACATTTAAATTCCTCCAATTGTGCCTGGCTTGGGTCTGCATGCTGTGCTGAGTTTCTTCTTGCTGCAGCCCTTGGAACTGAACCTGTTGTGCCCCTCTTACAAGATGTTCTGCTCCTGGATTATCTAGGTGGTTCTGGCCCCTAGATTCTCTGCAGGGACTTCAGCTGCAGTTTCACCCAAAGCCTGTATGCCAGGCCTGGGCTGGGTCTGGAGGGGTCCAGTGAGTGTGCTAGAAGTTCTTACTCATAAGCAGAGCTTGGGCTGTGTCTGGAGGGTTTCAATGGGCATAGTGGAGTACAGAAGCTCTCCCACACACTCACTGGGCCTCAGCTTGGCCTGGATCTGGAGGAGTTCCGAGAATGCGGCAGAAGTTCTCACTCACAAGCCAGGCCTGGGCTGGGTGCAGAGGGGTGGAGGGGTCCCAAGAGATTGAAGGAAGTTCTCACTCATGCATCAGGCCTGGGCTGAGTCCAGAGAGGTCCAGCCATCTTGGTCTTAACCATCCAGCAGAAAAGTACAAAAATGAAGTATAAAAAGTAAAGCCATATTTAAAAAGCCACTGCATCTGCTGCTGAGCTACTTGGCAGGCCCTCAGGCCATCTTAAGTAGAGGAGAAAAAAATAGAAGGATGGAAGGAAGGAAGGAAGGAAGGAAGGAAGGAAGGAAGGAAGGAAGGAAGAGAGAATAAGAAAAAGTAATTTTATTGACAGCATAGCAGAAAACTAGGGAACCAATAGAAATTTTACAAGACCAGATCCAAAACCTTGACAAGAACTACGGAAGTTCCAAAGGATGAAGAAATAAGTACTACAGAAAAGTATTACGTATTATAATTATTTGACCAAGATACCACATTGCATTCTTCATCCCTGAATCACAGGCCCTAGACTCTGGCATGCAATCTTCTGTTATCCTCTATACCCTTGACAATAAGGGCAAGAAATAGGGTCTCCCTTCCATGCTGTCTTTCCTAAAGGAGCCAAGGCTCTTTCCTGTTGATAGTGTTCCTGGTAAGGAATCTTCTCAAACAAAGATAGATATTAATGCTCAAAATATCCCCCAAAGTCAGTCCAAACAGCAAATAAATGAGAATAAACTCTCTATTATGTTCCACACTTACTGCTCAGCATCAAAATACACCATACCTTTTATGTTCCACAAAAGAAGCAGCTTTAAGGGAAACCTCACTAACAATGTAAACATCCTATTTACAACGCGCACACACACACACACACACACACACACACACACACACTGCTTGGTTTTTCAGGAAGTGGCTGCTTTCCCCAGCTCTAGATCCAAGGTTCTAGTATCTATCAGTGCCTTCTGAAGCAGTCTAAGACTTTGTTAAATTTGCAATAAATTGTAAGATTACCCAGGGCCACTGTAGTTTCTACCAATTGGATTCATTTATTTTCTTTAACTGTTTATGTCATAAGCCTCTTCCCTAGTGCTGTAACTGCTGATTAATGGATAGATAGCAGAAGATAAGCAACCTTATGTCAAAGTAACTTACGTTTTTAGAATTTTCTTCTTTGTCCTGTATTTACTATTTGCTCTTAAATGCTCCTCACCACAGTTGTATTCTTATCTCCATTGATTAAATGATAATTCATGTTATGCATGGAGGGCTTGACTATGGTCATAACTCAAGATAATGAAGAAAATGGATTGGAGTGTGTGTAAAATTGGTTTCACTTTAAAAGGTAACTTTTTTATGCAAGGGAAGTTGCAGTCTCTTGAAGCAGAGAACAAACATATATTTCAGGGTAAGGAAAGTGAATTAAGAGAACAAATACAGATTATTCTACATTCTGATGAGCATTTTCAAATATGATGCACAAAAATTCTATTTGAGCATAACATGAGAATGCATGTATATAAGAAAAGATTTTCCAATATGTGTGGAGAGATATTGTCAGATTCTTCCATATGTTCGTTTGAGGATTCAGGTATAATCTTTAGCTAATTTCTTGGATGAAACCACAACCTTATATAAAAAGAAATGTAACTTTTATATCTGATAAGGCCAGTCAAATCCCCTCTGGATTTACCCTGAAATTCTGTACTGCAGTTTGTAGTTCCTTTGTCAGTGTCAGCCATGTGGATGAATCACAGCCATTGCTTGACCAATTAATTTGCTCTCTGTGAAAGCCTGAGAGAATGGCTTCTCTCTAGGTGACTCTCCTTAGGCACACTCTACATCATTGATCATTTTCCTCTGTGGCCCCAAAAGTATAAAAATGAGGTATAAAAAGTAAAACCATATCAATATGCTGAGCTGTAAAAGGCTCAAGTCAACACCTTCTGACATTGCCAGTCCTACTTATAACCCACTACTCCTATGGACTACTGGACTATATTAAATTATTTTGCTGAATTCATGTACCTACAATATTTAAATGGCAATACAATACCCATCTCTGACAAAACTAAACAAAAAAGGGGATATAAATGAAGGACCATTTTGCATCTGTATATTCAAAATAGTTAGGATAGATATACAGCTACTTTCTCTTAATTCAATGAGAAGAAAGATTTGTACTAATAGTGTTTGGACAGGATATCATGTCTGCATCTTATACTATGAGTAACTACTACAAAGACAACAATCTGCAATGTATTAATTATTGTAACTGTCCTACTAACCTGTTTTGTTGGGGTTTTTCTCTACTAAACTGTTTTGAAACTGTCTCATTGCTATTTGTTTCTCAATAAAATTAAATTTAAAAACCTTAATTGTTAGAAGTCACCCTGATAGTGATGATTGCAACTTGGAATAACGTTCTGTGCAGCTCTGCATGTGTAATATCAGTTATGCACTAAGCTTTCTTTGGGGACTCCATCACACCTTGTGAGAAAATCAGGCTTAAAAGGGATTTTTTTTTTTACTTTTTTCAATGTATAAAGTCACAGTTCAACACAATGGACTTATTGTTTTAGTATATTAACCTGGATACACAGAAGTTGACTGAAATATTTTACAAATAAAGAAACATTGTTTTCCTTTTGGAAAGCTGTATCCTCCTCCACTGTCTTGAATTTCATTTCCTCCTTTTGTCATCAGTTTCACCTCTTTCCTGTGTCTCTACTTATTTCTCTACTCTTATTCCTTAGTATAAAAGTATATGTCTTAAAACATCAAAAAACATATATGTAAGCACTGTGCATTTCTGTAGCTACTTATGTTTTCTTCCTTACATGATCTGGTCAACAAATCCTGTGGAGTGTACTGATTTCTTATCTTGACTGCAGTCTCTGAAATGGGTGATCACTGCTTTTTTGCTGTGCACTCTTCCTATGGTTTGCTTACACATCTTTACCTTCCTTAATTTCTTAAAGAGACTCCTCTCCCGTCGCTCACTCATAGCTATCAGTGCTACCTAGAATTCCATCCTGTAACCTCAGCTTTCTTTTTCTCTCTTCTAGATATAATGCCTATAACCCATGACTTCAGCTACCATTCATATTCTCATGGATGGATTCAACTGTTATATCATCTATCTGTCTATCTATTTCTCTAACTATTGAATGCATCCAATGTACCTGCCAATGTAACATATACTGGAAATGCATTGTAAAACTATTCACAGTCCCAAATCTTAGGGAAATTAGAACTGAGAGTAATGGAAAGTCAGCATAATAAAAAAACAAAGCACACAGTGTTCAGGGAGCATGGTTGTCATAAAGAGGAAAGTAGGGATTGGAAATATAGACACTTATGAGTCAGGAAACATTTCAGTAAGATGACAATGAATAAAGAAAGGAGTGGTAAAAGGGATAATTGGATTATAAACTGGCATAAAAATCTCAAGGAAGTGGACATCAAGAGGAAAATTCTTAGAAAATTATTCTTGGCATTTTCTATAAAAGGCAAGGATAGTGTTTGCATAATGAAAAATAGAGGGAAAAAATTGTGGAGAGTTAGGTAGCCAAGAGCCATGTTGTATATTATATGACCATATACAGCTCAATATAAACGCCATGAATTTTATTGATATCTAGATATACAAGTCCAATACCTATTGAAAATGTTTATGTCTTATGCATATCTTAAACTTCACTTCTTAAATGAAGCCTATTATCTTTCTCATAGATTTTCTTTGTTCCTTAGCTTGATGAATGTTACAGCCCAGCTATTCAAATAGAAATGCGAAAATTGTCTCCAGTGTCTTCCATACCTTATCTCATTCTTGGAATAATCTGTCCTGATAAATTCATTCTAACTCTTTAAAAATCTGTGTGTCCTAACTCTTCAATATGCCCTTAATTCAATTCTACATAGTTTGTGTATTATTATACTAGGTTAATTCCAGCTCAAACACAAACACATTTTTCCTCCCCCACTCACCCAATTTATTCTTATTATTGGATTCAGGATGCATTTTGGGATTATAAATCACTTTTGCACTATTCTGGCAGGGATATATCACAATGAAATACAGTACCACATACTGTGTAACTAAAGTAACAATTAATTTAGCGGTATTCTAGAGGCGAGGCATCCAAAGTCAATGCATCAGTAAATTTTAGCTCTCTCATAAACTTGCAAGTGCCATCTTCTATGTTCTGCATGGTTCTCTCTCTGCACAAGGTAAACCTTCAGTCTCTTACCCTTGGTTTCTTTTTTTAATTTTTTAAAATCTTTTACTTATTTAGTACAGGGTCTTACTAAGCAGCTCAGACTTTTAGTGATTCTTCTATCTCAAACTCCCCAGTACTGGGATTACAGGCATGTGCCACCTCACTTAGTCTCAGGGCTCAGGTTTCTGGACATGGCATGTGTTACCAGGGATTGAACCTGGGCCCTTGGCTTTTCCAGGCAGGTGCTTAAATTGCCAAAATATTTCCCCAGCCCCTCTTATTTCCCTTTGAAGGACTGTGGTCATATTGAATGAGATCCCTGTCCTTATGATCTCATTTAACTTTAATTATCCTTTTAAAGGCCTATCTCAAAATACAGTAACAACTTGGGGCCAGGGAGATGGCTCAGTGGAATAAGTGCTTCCCTGGAAAGCTCAAGGGCCTGAGTTCAATCACCGGCTTTGCAAAATAAATAAATAAATAAAATACAGTAACCACAGGCACTAGAGCATCAACATATAAATATAAGTGAAAACAACTGTGACAGTTTGCATTTAGATGACCCCTCAGAGTTTCATGAGATCATAGATGGGGCTTTTTCAAAGATGACTGGATCTGGAGTGTGTGATACTGGGAATAAGGGTGTGTGATTTCCTTAGAGCCAGACAACTATGGACTGAAACATCTACAAACTGTGAGCTAAATGAACTTCTCCCCCTTTAACTTTGGGTATTGTGTATTTTGTCTCATCAATGAGAAAAGTAACTAAAACAGCAACCCACTTAGCAATCAGCTGTTCTACCAACTCCATTTCCATAATTCAGTAGAATCAGGTATGGGCACTTAAGATTCTTCATGACATACATTTGTCAACTTTTCTACTGATTTTCTAATCATTTTTTGTATTTCTCATCTATCACCTTTTGCTTTCTTCAGAAAACAACTAAAAACATGAATAAATACTTTAAATTCCTTAGGGAGAAAAATGTAAAGGAAATTTCATGGATTGGGCAGAAAGCTCAGTGGATTAAAGTGCCTGCTTAGGCAGATGGGGGGACCAGGGTTTGATCCTTGGTGTGCCGCGCCGGCCTTGACCCCAGAGCACACTGAGATGATAACTGAGACTGGGCATGGTAGTGCTAGGGTTCCACCCAGGCCAGGTTGGCCTGGGCATCCTCTGATAAGCCTGATTCCAACACCAATGTGGGAACACTCATGTTATAAATTCCTGGTGGAGAGAGTTTATTTGGTTTAACAAATGGAATTCTATACTTCTTAGTCTTCTCATCTACTCTGTAATTCTGGCATCCAAGATTGCCACAAGCAGCCAGTGCAGATGGAGTGTGTGTCAGTGGGAGGATGGTCACACTGGGGACCCTGGTGGCCTGGCTGCTGTGCTCCGGAGGTGGCTTGAGGGCACTGCCTGCACAGGCTTGTCCTACTGTTATGAAGACAGCTGGCATTGGAAGCTCTAGTGCTCTTTTCAGTTTTCGCTCTATCAAATTTTTACCTTTCTCTTTTAAATATTTTGGAATTCTTAGTTTTCATATCAGCATTGGTATCCTGTACCACAAGTGTTTTCCTTTGTTCACCTAAGGATTCATCTTTTTCCTTTTCCTTCTTTCTGTTTTGGCATTTTTTAGGCAAAGAAATATTCTTGGCACCTTTCTGTATTTTTAACTGTAGTTCTTGGAAGAATCTCTCCACAAACTGGTTCAGCTGGAAGAAAGCATGGTTAAGGAGTTCAGCACACAGTGGCCTTTTGTCAGGGTCACTATGTAGGCATTTCTTTGCTAAATCTATTACAACTTCAGAGAGCTTATGACAGCATCTTTCAAGAGGTTCTGTTTCTTGGATTTCAGGCAATCATACTCCAGCAAGTTCAGGATTTTTATAAAATAGCTCTTGATGTCTTGGAATTAAATTACCTAAACACATCACAATATGACAGAGCTGGTCAATTTCAGTCTCCCCTGCACCCCCGTGGGCACCTCTGTTACCATTACTTAGTAGTCTGGTTCATTCGGAAAGAGTTCTGAGTCTTCAAGAATTGTGTGGTCAACCAATTCAAAGACCAGGTACCATTTCTTTTCTCTTTTCACCCACTTTCAACAGATTTATCAAATCCTCAAGCCTCTGTTGCTTCAGGAACTTGATCTCTTACATGGCAATTTTTTTAACCATTTTGCCATCTTTGCTTTCTCAGAACTTTGTGGTACCCACCGTCCTCCCACTGTCGTGGTCCCCACACTTCATTACCACTCCATAGCTCCCTTCTTCAACCAACCCTATGTTCTCCTTTTTTTCCATTTTAATTTAAAAACAGTAGAAATTTTTCTTGGGATTCCTAAGTCACCTGGGGTGGAGCAATCTGACCATCCCTGGGCAGCAGACACCCAGCTCTAAGCTGGTCAAATCCTGACGTCATCATGCAACGTGCTGACTGTCCCAATCCGTGGGGTGTGGTCCCCAGCAGGTCGCGAGGCAGGCGAGCAGGCGACAGAACGCAGGGATGCCACTGGGGCCACAGCAGAATTAGGGCCGGCGGAAGGAGAGGAGACGGAGCACCGCGCCCAAGGTCTGCCTTCGTTCTATATTTAAAAGAAGACCTCTTTAGAGAAGAAAGCAGTATTACAAGAAGATATTTACCTGAATGAAAATTTGATTATCTTTTTTTGGCCTGTGAAAAAACAGTCTTAAAAAATGGATGAGTAAGCTTCAATAGTTACACTATTGTCCATGTATCCTAAGCTAATTTATCTACTCTTGGCACAAAAAGTAAGAAGTCATTAGCGGCTTAGAAATATCTGTGAAATCCTAGGTGTTTATTTAGTCGGTAAAGTAGGATATGCATAAAAATCTTGTTATGCCTTGCTGAAAATTTCATCTTCAAGTAAAAATGGACAGTAGACCAAAAGAGTTAATTTGTGCTGAAATGAAATTCAGAGGAATCATAGTAAATCACCAAGAATGTAAAAATAAAAAATAGCATTATTTAGGGAGCTGAGTTAACACTTAGAAGTAAATTTGCCTTCGAATATGTAGAAATACAAGGAAATGTTTGTGTATTTATCTACAATAAGGGATTTCTAAACAAATTTTACTAAAACATGAAATTTGGATTAAAAATAAAATCTTCAGGTAATTTATAGAGGCTTAGCTAATGAAAATACTCCAGAGTGATTTACTTTTCAGTAGAAAAATAAATAGCTTAGCAACAAGGCTTTATCCTAAGTGAATAAGGTATCTTTTTTAAAAATCTAGCATATATGATTAAGAATGAAAACACAGAGTTGGATGGATTGCACATTTAATATGGATTCTGTTGGCTTTCTCTGAGGCCAAGCATCCTCACTATAATAGGAATTTTTAGAATTAAATAGTTCACAGAGCTCATTGTAAGGGAAAATATTTTAAGTGACTCTTGAAAATTTTGTGTTTAAGTCTTTGCAACAAGCCTTACACTTGCCAGGGAAGCACTTATTCTACTGAGCCATCTCCCTGGCCCCTATTTCTCTCAATTTAGAGAAAATTGAAAATTAAATTCTTAGGCTAGCAAGAGAGCGAAGCAGACTAAGCACCTACTTAGGCAAGCGCAGGGGCCATGCTGTGCTAGCCCGCGGCCGGGTGCTCCAGGCACGGTGGCACAGGCCTGTGATCCCAGAGAAACTGCGCAGTGAGTTGAGGCTGTGTACTGAAACCCTGTACCAAATATATTTTTTTTTAAAAAGGAAGCCCTTCTTGCTTGGAAACTAAATTCTTTTTACCTATGATAACTCCTCAAAAATAAAATTTAATCTCTTAACATATTTTACAATTAATATAGGAAAATACAGAAGAAAATATAAAAAAGTAAAATTTGTTAAAAAGTTTATGTCCCTCAAATATATCCAAAGGCTTAGGCTTCCTTAATCAGTAATTTGAAAAGCTTCCCTATCACATATTTTCATTTGGGTAATTTTGATGATGAGTCTTTCATAGAAGGAGATCCTAATGATTAAATCATCCAACTTATTTTTGTTTTGCAATTTCATGATTATAGATTAACAAATAGCCTTATCCTTTGGACTATGGAGAAATAATACACTCATCATTTAATGCAACTGTCTACGTGTCCCAGTTGATATTTGTTTATGAGTCACAAATTCATAGATTGCAATTTTGTCTTTTGCCCTTGGTAAGTTGTACAGCTAGGCTAGTGACTGTGCATATATTAACAATTACATTTTCAAAGCAGAAAACCTCAGGACAAAATTCTAAAATGTGAATATCAATCACTTCTTTTGAAGAATACTAGCCTGTCTCAGGTAGCAGTGTGTCTTTTGAGTTCAAAAAATAAAAAAGGAAAAAAGGAAACATTTCATTTTATTGTTTATAATAACTGAGAAGATGAAGACATGTATCCTTGAAGGCAGAAACCCAAACATTTAGGGAAGAGAGTTTATCGATTTCATGATATGAAATTCTGTCGTAGAAGGTGGCTTAGGGTGTCTCAGAAATAAAATCTTTATTCTTTCAATCATAAATGACCCCACTGAGAAAGAAGAAATATACCAAAGAAAGCCAGAGAATATATGTGCAATATTCTCTGATAAGCTCACACATTAAAATTCAAATATAAATAATGGGAAAATGCATTTAAAAATCTGTAAGAAGAAGTCATGTGCCAATAAAGCAATATCATTGTATCTTAAGCTTTTAATGAATTTAGGATTTAAAAAATGGCTCTGAGCAACGATGTCCCCTTTTCAGTTGCACTCAGCTGAAGAAAGTTGGTGAGGTACAAAGGCCAGTTTTCAGCAGTCTTGGCGTCCTCCTGGCAGGCACCACGAGCTGCTCTGGCTGTCACACGTCTATATCTTTTCTTTCAAGAAGATTGATCTTCAGCATGGTGAGAAGGAAATAAAACCTAATACAAAAGAGGAGATTATAAAAGAATACCCAGGATGCTGTAAATGAATTAAATCCTCATGGTGGGAGGATAATTATATCTCAAGATATAGGGAAAAAGTGCAAATGAGATCAGTGAACTATTGTTAGAAACCTTTGAAGAGTTTGAAGAATATGAATGATGCCAAAAGCCTGTGGAGAAAATAAGCACCACTGCTAATTTAAGAAGAGTGAAAAATGAATACTTGATCTATTTATTATTTATACATTTATTTATTTTGCTCTACTACTTCCACATAGGCTTTGAGGAGGATTTATACAAAAACACTATGGAAATAATGACAGTAGTAAGTGCAATATAACTGAATATATATAAAGAGAGAGTAAATATAGATAGATATAGATATACAGATATATAGATGATATATTGGGCAGGGCAGAGCCCTGACTGGTGACATGTGAGATATTCTTAAGACTTCCTCAGTCCTCTCATAGTGAACTCTTCTCCGTTCACCACAAATAACTAACTGACATATATAGGTCAGCAGTGGGTCAATTTTGAATTCTTCTAGAAGTTTAAAGCAAAGTAGCCAGTTTCACCGAAGCTTGATTGCTAGTAGAGGTCTCAGCGCAATATCAGTAAACTGTGACTGCCCGATCAGCACATCTAGCAGGGTCCTGATTTTTAAACTCATACCCTTATACTTAGTGGAAGCAGCTTAGTTGGTTGTCTCAGTTACTCTTTTCTTATTGCTGGGACAAATACCCAACACCCAGAATGAAGGAAGGAAAGGTTTGTTTAGCTTGCAGTTGGTGGAGGTTTTAGTCCATACTCACTGGCTCCAAGGCAGAGCAGCACATGATAGAGGGCAGCCTTTCATCATGGCAGAAAACAGCAAAGAGCAAAGAGAGGGGTAGCATCTGTGGCATCTAGCAAGCCTCTCTCCCTGCCTCACACCGCAAGGCAGATCACCCACTCCAGGGCAGGGGCAGCACTCACACCCATAAGCCCAGCACTGGGTCATGAATTAATCACAAACTCTAGAAACTGCCGCAAGGACTACATGAGTTTTTGGAGGCACACCTAGATATGAAACATAACAGTAAAACAAGATCCCCCATAATTCCAGTGGCTTACAGAAGAGAGACAATACATATCTGCTGCTCACATGATAATCCAAGGGGAGTGTTTTTGGTGCAATGGCCCTTCTGGGAGGTGTGTTCCATGGGACAATTTGCCAACTTACGCTTTTTTACATTAGTTACTCTCCTCTCCTCTCCTCTAAGTCCTTGTTGTCCTCCTGGACTCTCAATTAGGAAAGTAAAAATAATGACAATAGCTTCATGGTTCAAAACTGAGGGTTTCAGATCTCTTCTGTCAAGCCTGTCCCGAGGCTACACACTGCTGAAGAACAACCAGATGTGTGTTTGGGAGACAGAAACAGCTTGGTGAGCAGCTACCTGCTCTCTGCCATAGCCACCTGTTCGGTCACCAGATAGCCCTTCCATTCCTCTGGCACAGAAAAGATGCTCATCCCTTACTTAAGGGACACTATTCAAAATGTATGTAGCCACCAAAGCTAGCTCACATTCCTGAAAAAACAGCAAAAGCATGGTGCCCAACTTCTATCATTCCCACGTCCTTCATCTGAGCTAATAAGAGCAAGTTTATGATCTTAATAACCAAAATACTACTAAGGAAGAACAACTGAAGATAGGGTTGGAGGAAAATTTTTTAAACATTGGCTGGATCTTAAAATGTGAACCAATTTACCAGTATTTCCCAAATAATCACAACAAATTGAGAAGCAAATTGTTCTTACAGCAGCAGTGTATGAATTTTCTGACCCTTGCTGACAATCACATGACTACCAAGCTTTACCTATATCCAACCTAAATGTACCAATCCTCACAGCCAGGATTGTGTAACAGAATAAAGATTTTAAAAGCTGCCTGAAAAATTTGCATTCTCACTCTAACAAAAGTCATTATAGAGCCTGGGGATCGCAATGTGCTGTCTAGAGAGAGAAAAATAAATCTGGCTCAAGGATGTTATTACTGTTTTGCCACAGGAATAAACCTGCGTCTGGTAGGGTGTGGAAAATCAATAGGCCACCGTGGTTCTTTTCGTCTTAAAAAAAATTATTTGTGCTCTTTTAATAACAATTTCAGGGAAAAAAGTTTATATGAAAGTACTCTAACAAGCTGATGGGTATTTATAGAGGCTGGGTTTCATGGCTCCTCCGTTCTTGTGAGTCCTTTGTTTTCTTAGACCCATTCTTTGCTCCCCGTCCCCAGTTCTGCTCCTGGGGAGGTGAGAATAAAATCCAGCCGCAGTGAGATGAGAGGAGCCAGGCTGAGGAGGTGGAGCCCCAGGGCCACTCAGGCTATGCAACCAAAGTTCGGAAGGTCAAACTGGTAAGTCCCCAAGTTTTCCTAAATGTTTTTAAGAGTCTCCAAATAGAATTTATAGCCATAGCTTCAAAATCATCTTAGTATTTTCCCAGCCTTTCAGAGATTATTGAATCAAGACTTTCAGAAATGAATGTTGGAAGTAAACAAGCAAGAGAAATACATTCTCCTCCATGATGGTTTGATTTCAAAGGCTGACAAAAGTAAAGTTTTATTGAAGCAACCAACTCGATAAGTGTTGTAAAAGGTGAATAGAAGTTTGAATTTCATCCAAAACGGACTGCTTAATTTATAACTGTGTGTATATAACTTTAAAAAAACCACATAGCACTTTTAATCTATAAACATGAAGAACAATATGTGCTAGCCAGGAAAATATTTTCTC
Organism: Octodon degus; assembly: GCF_000260255.1. Lineage (NCBI taxonomy): Eukaryota > Metazoa > Chordata > Mammalia > Rodentia > Octodontidae > Octodon > Octodon degus. The sequence goes on from NW_004524718.1 coordinate 2,696,493, forward strand.
TAGGCACTGAAAGATGAATCCGCTGGACTGTTTTGATTATCATATTGATTATTGACTTATAGTTGCTAAGTGACTTTAATAATCTTGAACAGATCATTTGGATACACAGAAATTTTTCAGATCACCTCTCTCCAGCAGAAAGAAAGCAGTGTAAGACAGGCAAGCTTTATTAACCTAGCAGCCCAGACTAAACACAAGCCTATTCTGTACCTGTACACTTGGACCACACATAACACAGATGTGAAAGGCTACATGGTCCCTGCCCACACTGATTAGTTGTTGGAATGTTTGCCTTCTATTTATATTGAAAATTGTAAGCATATGGATGGGTTAAAATTGAACCATTTTGATAGATCTGATGCTTCTGGGAGAGTAAGCTCCAATCTGGTTTCAGACTAATTGGCCAAATATAATAAGACAAATTTCAAATTGTGCATTTCTATTTAAAATCATTTTACTTTTAATTTGTACCTGTCACTCTCTTTCAAATATTACTTGTTCTTTAAAAGCAAACTGATTACAATCCTTGGAGGAAACAGTCCCATACAGCAAACAATAATGAGAAACAGTTTCAGCATCTTTAATTTGACTCCAGAAAGGCTAATCCTATAGGGGGAAAGATATTTAGATTAAAAAATTTTAGACAACAAGGAAAACAAGAAACTGACTAGGTAGAAATATAATACCTTCCTAAATTCTTTGCTTTACTTTTAGTGTTTCATGTGACGTGAAGGCTGCAAACACTTCACACGTACTTATTTAGAGAAAATATTTCTATATACTTTTGGTAAGTGGCCTATTTCCTCTCTGTGATTATATTATTAACTTTCAGTGTCTATTTGCATTAATTCTCCACTACTACAGGGACTGAAAGTAAGTGAAATCATAATCTTTAGGACTGTCCAGCCTGTACTTGGGTAATCAAATCTGGATGAATCTTGTTGATTAAAGAAATCTGTATTTTATTTGAAAATGATAGTACCTTAGGTACCCTAAACAAAAACTAATTTTTAATACAGCGACAAAAAGCTTTGTCTTAATGACATAAATATTAAAACAAGCAAGTTCATTTTAAGGCAACCAGGGACATGTAGAAATGGCGATTACCCTAACGCGTATATTGTAGGGAGGAAAAAGAGTGATATGAAAGGCAAAGACAGGGTTTTGTTTTTATCCTAGAAGATATATTGGAAGGTTAAAAGAAGTACTTTCAAGTTCTGTTTCCCATTTCAGGAAGTGTATTTTTCACATGATATAAAGTGACACTTCCTTTTAAAACAGATTAAAATTGAACCCACTAAATTCAACGACTCTAACTCACACAGAACCCTTAACAATTGAAAATGTCACTTAATAATCCCCCTTCTCCTGGTGACATATTCCAAATCCCTTCCTACTGGGCATAGAAAAACTGAAAAAAAATTATAGATGAAAGATTTTTAAAAACCATGAAATGCTACCTTCTATGTTGGTCTAGAAAGTCCACTGAAAAGAAGAAAATTAGGAAGAACATAAATAATTGAAATCATTCTATTTCTTGGTAAAAAAAAAATGGTCTATTATGAAAGATTAGGAAAACTTTTAAATGAATTATTCATGTTTGTGGCATCTTAAAACTATTTTGTTTAAAATTAACACACTCATTTCATAAGAAACATATTCACTGGACCAAAAGAGTAAGTAATGTTTTTCTTTTTTTTTTTTTTGTTTTGTTTGTTTGTTTGTTTGATTTTAAGAGAATAGAAATTTAGAAACAATACAGATTTTCAAATACACAAAATCATAGCAATTCATCAGTTCCTGCTATATTGCACCATTGCTGGGACAAATACCCAACTCTCAAAATGAAGGAATGAAAAGATTATTTAGCCCACAGTTACCGGAGCTGGCTCCAAGGCAGAGCGGCACATGGCAGAGGGCAGCAGTTCATGGTGGCAGAAGACAGCAAAACAGCAAGGGCAAAAGGGTGGAGTAACAGTAACAATGGCTACAGAGGGGAAGTCTGTCTCCCTTAAGTTGCATTCAGGCTATATGCACCAGGCTCACACTCATAATCCCAGAAGCATTTACACCTATAATCCCAGAAGCACTCACACCCATAATCCCAGTGGATCATGAGTTAATCTTCAAACTCTAGAAGTCTGCCCAATGACTGCATAAGACTTTGGGGGAACAACTAGACACAAACCATAACACTCATATAATCTTCAAAGTAGTTGTTCAGATGACCAGATGTAAAACTGGTCAGAAAAATTAAGCATTTACTGTTCCTTTCAATAAACCAAAAGAGATTCCCCTGCTCTCTCTGAGCTCGCCTGGTGCTGCCACCTGCTGCCCATGTGCAGACATGGGCAGCAGGTGGCATTGAGAGGGAGTCTGGCAAAGCCCACAGGCTGAGTGCTGAGGAGCGGGATCAGCTGCTGCCCAACCTGAGGGCTGTGGGGTGGAAAGAGCTGTAAGGCTGTGATGCCCTCTTCAAGCAGTTCCACTTCAAAGATTCCAACAGGGTTTTCGCTTCATAAGCAGAGTGGCCCTGCAGGCTGAGAAGCTGGACCACCACCCAAATGGTTTAATGTGTACAGCATGGTGCACATCACCCTGAGCACCCAGGAATGCGAAGGGCTTTCAGAATGGGCCAACCTGGCCAGCTTCAGTGAACAAGTGGCAGTGTCCGTGACATAGATGCCACCCTGCCTTGCATTCCCAGGGGTGGGGAAGGCTGAACTGGACACAGGGAGAGAAGCGACACACACACCCTGCACTGCAGTCAGACCTGCCCCTTGACCCTGCTGCCTCTACTTAGGGGCGCATCTTCACTGTAGAAAGATGCAAGAGTTACTGCCAACACCAGGAACCAAACTCTTTCCCCTCTGGCCACTCTCTTCATCCTTTCCCTGTTATTTTTCACCACCTTGAATAAGCTCTCCCTTCTATGCAACTGCCAGGCAACCATAGTGGTGTTCTTAGTAAAAGTGTCCTTTCCAGGCCAGGTCCTGCCCCCTTTCTAATTTATGTACCAAGCAGCTGTAAAGGGCAAAATAAAGTCCTATCTTAGAACCCAGGACCTTAAAGCAAATCCCATGTCTCAAATGTGTGCTTTGATGTTGCCAATAAAACTTATATCAGGGGGCCTAACAATTAGATCAGTTGTTAAGTGCCTGCTTAAGCAAAGCAGTCAGGGTCCGGATTCTGTGGTTTAATCCCCAGATCCTCGTATCTTGCCAGACCTTCCCTTAAGACATCCTGAGCCAGCCAAAAAACAGAAAAAAAAAAAAACTTGTATCATTGGTAAATAAATAAATGAACCAAAAGAAATTAGCAGTACAATTATCTTAGCTATTCTGTGTGCTTGCAAAAGTATATGTATTAGTATTAGTACCTATCATTCCAGATATGTCATCTTTGAAAATAATTTGAATATATAGATAATTAGATTACAAATAGATCAGCTTATTTAGCTATGATTAGTGGTTTGCTATATACTGGGGCATTCTTGGGTTTTATCCCATTTGAACAAATCATGTTCGTTGTTTCATTTTGCCTAGAATACTCTTTCTGCTATGCATAGGCTTAAATGCTCTGACTAGTGAAACAACTGTGGCTCTGTGCACTCACAGTGACATCTTCTCAGTTTCTGGAATACATAAGCACGAATTATGTTTCTTTTCACTTTTTAAACTTCTGCCCCCTCCCCCCAGAGCAGAATAGAGACATCATTCCAACAGAAAGAAAGAAAATGCAGAGAAAAAAGGGAGGGATGTAGGGACAGGCGGCCACCTTGATCGATGTTCCCTTTCAGACTGTCCCCCTGCTCTGTACTTCAGTATGACAGATTTGTCCAGATACAGATCCTAAATGTAGAAGCCATGCTGAGCTGAATTCAAGTAGTAAAGAGCTGGAATAAAATGTGTTTTGAAATTTCTGCATCTTCCTTTTAATCTTGCATTACTGGGAAGTCCATACACAGATCCTACTGATCAATACCCAAAATTTATTGAGCACAACATCACATACTGAATAGATCAATTTACTCTGCACATCATTGGAAGGTAGACTTCCTTAGTTTGTAAATGAGAAACATGAGACTCAGGAAATCACATTTACTATAGAATTGAAACCAGGAAATCAACCATCAGTCTCTCTGCCTCTTCATCTTCACTGTACATGAGTGTTAAAACTACAAGGCTCGATTGGGACATGACACTCCCAATCCCCAGCCTCTCTGCCATGAGAAGCATGGCTCTCAGCTCCACACTAGTACCCTTGGAAACAAAGGATGTGTGTTAAAGAGATAAGATGGAGGGGCTGGTGAGATGGCTCAGTGGTCTAAAACACCTACTTAGAACAAGCTTAGCAAAGCACAGGGACCACGGTTCAATCCCAGCACCACATGCCAGCCAACCCTGCCCCCTGGTGGGCTGAGCTGGCCAAACACACACACACACACTAAAAAAAAAATAAAATTAAATAAAAATTAAAATTAAAAAAAAAGATGGAACAAAGACTACTAAAGACACCCAAGCTTTCATGCCAAAGCCTCAAAGACTTGCCCACAGAGGCAGAAAATATCCAGAGAACTTTGACCACTGATGTTTACTAAGAACTTCCTGTCTAATGTCCCTTGCTTCCTTTCAATCCTCAGGGGAAAAAAGGCTTACTGCTTTTGCTCCCTGCAAATGGCCTTTTCGCCCTCTGTCTGCCTGAATGCAGGCACAATAAATTCCACCCTATGTTGCCCTTACACAAGCCTGGCAGTCTCTGCTGGTCTCTGCTTCACCCTCTTCCTTACAGAAACATTTTTTTCTTCTTTTGCTGTCTGAAGAAGGAAAGTTAAGACTTTTTATGCTATGCTTATGTGGTCATTCTGGGGCAAGCAAACCCTAAGTTGGTCTGTGCCAGCTGCAAAAGGACCCTATGAAAGTTCCTCACTTGTTTCCTGCAAGTCTCCTTAGGAGTGCTCATCCTACTTCTAGTCCTTTGTCTGATGACCATCATTCCCTCCAGGTCAAGCTGTACAAAGGCCTGTAGTCTCACTGTTGTGCCTGCCAGACTGCCATTGGGCTGGGCATTTAGGTGGTGTTCAAGAGTTACAAACCGTGAGAGTTATAAACTTACTGTGAGACTAATGTTCTTGATGAAAAGAAAAAAAAAAAAAAAAAACCTACATGTTAATTGTAACCCTGCCACAAAAGCCCCTTAAAGCTGCAGTTATACCACTATTTTCTGGTTGGTTATTTGTCTCTCAGATTGCATGCTGGATTCAAAGACACTGAATAAAGTTAGTAGAAATTTCTGTGACCATTTCTTATGCTAAGGCTTGCCTCAAATTCCACTGCTAAGCAAGGCCATTTATGTCCCTAGTTAGAAGGCTCAGAACACAGCTTCCTACCTACTTCTGTGCAAATGAGACCTTACCTTCATGCAAAGAAACTGATTTTACTAAAGCTGCAGTAACAAGATTGAGCATAGTATTTAAAATTTAAAATGAGAGGCTTGAGAAAATGGTTCTTTTCATCTTTTCTGTCTGTAGTATGTAAATTTTTAAGCTAAAAAAACAACAACAAGAAGAAGAAAATTGCATTAGTTTTTCTGCCAAAGAAACTTTATACTTGCATCCATTCTACCCCTTGGCTAACTGTCCCAAGTTGGTTGATTGTTTGAACACAATACCTTGCCACTAATTGTTATTATAAAGAAGACAGTTCAATATCACAGTATGATAAGTCAAAATAAAGACATAATAAATTTATAATTAAAGTGAATTGCACAATTTTGCTAAAATGGATAATGGCAATTGATAGCCAGACATATATACCTAGGCAAACATAAGAAGCAAATTGAGCATGCCATTATTTGAAATTGGGGATTAAAAAGCTAATAAGTCACTCGTAAAGCTATCCAAGAACACAGAAAAATTGGTCATGGTGGAAATTTTAACTGTGAAACGTGATGCAATTAAATATAATTGGACACTCACTCTGAACAGCAAGATGATACACAGGGCAATCAAGAATAGACTCAGAACTGGAAAGGAAAAATTGAAGCAAGCACCATCAACAGTCATATTTTTAAAAATGTAGTCAGGCAGTGCACATTATGACTTTCAAGTAAAATTACTTTAACAGTTTCATTTGGCACATAAGTGAAATCTTTTGTTCCCTGAGTCTGTATAGTACCTCAGGACTTGCATAAGTCATTTGTGCTCCTTAGAACAAAAGACTGTTAAATTCAGGCTTGAAGGCTCAAAACGATATTTTGAAATACACCTATTTTCATTTACTCATCAGCTCAACTGCCTCTAACACATTCCAACTCTGCATCATGTAATAGGGAATATAAGAGTGTGTGGGCCTTCCCCTCCAGAGAAAGAATATGTTTGTTCCAAGTGGTATGTTATGAGAGCTTTGTACGGAGTCCCAGGTGATCTCCAGAGAGAGTCACGGATCTGGCATTCTTGGGCGATCAAGTTTGAGACAAGTCTTGTCAAATGAAGAGAAGTTTCTAAGAAGAGAAAAGTAATTCTATGTCTAAAAGATCTATGTAAAAGGAATACTGTGGGACAGTCCTGCTTCAAGGTTGTATATGGTGAGATTTTTGGACTTATGTGCAAACATGAGAAGCATAGAATTCTTTATCCTATTGTTACAATATAATCTAATTTTTAAATGTTCTTTATTATATTATGTAGGGACTTAAGGTTCAACATATCAATACTTGATGAAAAATACCTGTTCCTT
>NW_004524718.1:2711999-2713788 GCF_000260255.1 Octodon degus
GTGTATTCAAAGTGGTTAGGATAGATATATAGTTGCATTCTCTTAATGAATAGAATGATTTGTTCTAATGGTGTTTGTAAATAGGATCACAAGTCCACTTCTTGTACAGCAATTAACCACTAAGAAGAATGTATGCAGTGTATTATTTGTTGAAACTGTACTTCCAATTTGATTTGAAATTGTCTCATTGCTATCTGTTTATCAATAAAACTTTGAAAAAAAAATGAAACATTCAAAGAAAAACAACTGGCACATGTTTAATAAGAAAACCAAGTGGAAAGACAGGAGGGAGGGAGAAAGGGAAATAAGCAGGGAGATCCTGGATTTGAGAGGAATTTTTAATCATTAATTTGTCCTCACAGTCAGAAGACTTTAGATTTTCTATGAATGTTTTGAGTTCACTATTTTCCATCACAAGGTTGTCTGGAGATGCTAAGACCAGCCAGCCAGCATCATTATATTTCCCACTTGACCAAAAATAGTCAAAATTCTCATGTATGGAGTCACTAAATTCCTTACATTTCCTAAGTGGTGAAATAGAATAATACAGTGGATCTGCACTGCATATTACTGACAAAAGTTCACGCTAAAGATTGTCAGTATTCCCCTCAGAAGAAGGAGAGACCATGGCATCATTAGGTCTCATGAAATTAGGGAGCTGATTCCAGGAACCACTGAAGCCATTAAAGAATTTCACCTTTAAATTATGTTTCTGGGGCCGGGGAGATGGTTCAGTAGAATACGAGCTTCCCTGGCAAGTACAAGGGCCTGAGTTCAATCCCTGGTTCAGAAAAAAAAATTCTGTTTTTGTACAGCTACTCTTGGTACCAACATATGTTCAGTGTTTACTAGGGAAAAAGTACAACACAAGACAAGGTTGGCTCAGAAAACATGGTCACCCACGCACGTGGATGTGGAAGTGTGCAGAGGGTCTGTCTGCACACTGGAGACCAAAGAACTGGGTCAAGGGCTGGAGCTCACTGCTGGATCCTGTGAGAGTCTGCACAGGAAGCCGAAGGGCCTGAGACTGAAGGCTGAAGAGTCTGCGCTGGAAGTCTACAGCGTCTGTGTGAGGAGCTACAGAGTCTGCGCTGAAAGCCAGGAGATGATGTCCGAGGTAAGGCGGAAGTCTGAGGCTCCTCCAAAGAAATGGAAGCAGATCTGCCCTTCTCCATTTCCCTGGTATGCCATCTGGGAGACTAGGTGAGGGAGGGTGCTGAGCCCATTGAGTGGAGCTGCTGGGGTTTTTTCTTTTGTTGTTTTGTTTTGTTTTTGTTTTTTTCCAAAGAAGAAGAGGTTTATCCAGTTCACAGTTCATAAAAGGTTTCAGTCCCTATCAGCTGGCTCTAAGGCAGGGTGGCACAAGGCATAGGAGCAGCTGTTCACAGAGGCAGAAGATACCAAAAGCAACAAGAGCCAACCCTTTTACTTCCATTACATTTTCCCCAAGCTACCTGCCCTAGGGCGGATGTAGCACTCACACCTCCAATCCTAGCACAAGATAATGTGCCAATGAAGCTCTAGATTCAGCTGCTGTCAAAAGGCACCCCATGTACTCACATACTACGTGAGGCTTTGGGGACATCCACACACAAAACACAAAATTCTGTTCTTGGCTCCTTAGAGACTAATTAACATCCTTTATCCAAAAGACATTTAGTCCACTTCGAGCTTCTAGCAATCAAATTGACACAACCCATCCACCACACACTAGGCCAAGGTCCACGCATTACATGTAACAATAGTCAGAGCAATAACTGAATGTCCCCCTATGAGTATGAGCAATAAA
>NW_004524718.1:2713888-2716856 GCF_000260255.1 Octodon degus
TCTTGTACAGCAATTAACCACTAAGAAGAATATATGCAGTGTATTATTTGTTGAAACTGTACTTTCGATTTGATTTGAAACTGTTTCATTGCTATATGTTTATCAATAAAACTTTGAAAAGAAAAAAAATAAATAAAAGAAAATAAAAGAAAAGATCTATGTAGTGGGAAAAGGGGGTAGGGTGGGCTCTATTTCTGCATGCTAAATCATTGCACAAGGAAATTGTAACTCTATGAATGAGTGGTCTCCCGAGAAGTTCTGCTTATTGATTCTGTGATAGTTTTGATGCTTCCATATTATACACACTAAGGTAAGGAAGGCAAGTTCTTCCTTCAGAAATCAGAACTTATGTACACACTCTATGCTGACTAAAAACCTTGTTATCACAATGCTAGCTTAATGCAGTTCGATAAATCCTCTATATTCCGCATGAGATGAAGAAATTGAAGCTGAAAAATAAATCCAGTTTTGCTATTTCATAAGTGCTTGTGTACCTTTTTTCAAATCCTATATAAAATTTGAGAATAAGGAATATTTATTAAGAACTAAGACCCTGAAATACCATGACTAGTTCTGGATCCAAACTCTGCCTTATAATCTCTTCAGAAGTTGAGCAAATTTCTTAATCTTTCTGAGTCTCTGTAGAGGGAAATAATAATGCAACTATAGTATGTTGAAAGGTTTAAGTGAAGAACAAACATGATGTTTATTAGTGATTTAATAGTTCCTGGCATTGAGTAAACATTCAATGATTTAGTTATGGTTTTAATTTTTGTAACCAAAGCATAATCAAGAATCACACATACATTTCCACACAAGCACACTCACAGAAGAGCAAGAAAATCATATTTTATCTTGGAAAATGTTACCAGAATTGGCAAAGGTACAAATCAAATCTTACCTTCACACACCAACTGTAGGGCATTGTTAACTGGTGGTCAACTTGTTATACCCAGCTGAACTCAACTAGCGTGGTGCTGTGTGTGGGAGGCCACTTGAGGATTATCTCCAGCAGCATAAGAGGCAGAACTGGAAAGCTGTTAAGAGGCTGTTAGGGAAGCTGTTTGGAAAAACTGTTGGAGCTATTTGAAGCTTGTTTTTCTTGGGCTGTTCTTCTGTAGGACTTTGTCATGCTGGCTTTCCTGATGAACTTGGCTATTCTTGGAGGAGGAGCTCAGGATCTTCCTTGTTGCTAAGAATGCCTAGGGTTCATTTTGGGGATCTCTGGTCCTCATCTTGAACATCACTTCCTGGCTCCAGAGGAAAATATGGAGCACTGCTCAGACTCGTGGAGAAGCCTGTCACATTAGCTTTCCTGCTGGAACTCAGTTTACCTCCTTGCTGGAGGAACCCAGGACCTCACTGCTGCTGAGGATGGCTGTGGTATTTTTGTGGGAGCTCTGGTACTTACCTGGAGCATTGCTTCCTACCTCCAGTTCAGATCCCTCTGCCTGGTAGCACAGATCCTTTTTCCTGCTGGAATGGACTTCCTAGCTTCTACCCCTGACCTTTTGGCCCTTTCAGCACAGACCCATGAAGTGGGCTTGCATGAAACATTGTTGTGGGCTCCAGACCTCCAGTTGGACTTGTAAGAGGCACTGTTGTGGGCTCTAGGTCTTCAGCTGGCCTCTGCAGGATGTTGAGCTCCAGGCCCTCAGCAAGACTGTTTGGACTTTAGTGCAGGAACAGACTTCCTATACTCAGATATATGATTCTTTGGGTGATCATAAAATAATCTTATAAAATGTGTCCTGTATTGTATTGTTTCCCTTGCAAAACTATGACACCACCATTTATCTTCACATTTGCCATCTTTATCCCATCTTTTGTTTGAAACAAATAACAGGTCTAGGACATTGTACTTCCCCAATCATGACACGGTAGCTAGCATTTCCAGGGATTGCTCATAGCTCTGGTTTGTGAATAGCTTAAGAGAAATAATGTGATCTCTTTTAATATTTTCTACTGTGTAAATAGCATGTCTTTTTTAAAAACATATATTCTCTAAAATTACATGTATTACCTTCACTTTCTCCCTATAATATTTCCTTCTTTCTGTTGTATGTAATCCATCATTTATTCCTCATGATGGAGACACGTGAATTCTTATCTCCAAGAATACCTCTCGGACTGGCCAAATAGCTCAGTGGTGAGACCGGGGGTTCAATCTCAACACCTGCTGTGCTGACCCCACCTCTGGGGCATGCAGAGATGGCAACTGAGACTGGGCATGGTGCCGTGCGACTGTAATCCCAGCTCTTGGCAGGCTGTAAACAGACGGATCACTTCAAGTCCGATCTAGTAGTGAGACCCTGAGTATCCTGTAGACCCTTACCTAAAATACAAAAAAAAAAAAAAAAAAAAGAATACCTCTCATTCTTCAGTTAGTGACCAAGTCCCTTTCATTCCTCTTTTGCAAAACTATTTCCATGGCCAGGGTTATAGTTCAGTGACACACCTCCTGTCTAGAAAGTGGAAGGTCCTGAGTTCCATTACTGGTACAAAAACAAAATATTTCCATTGCTACCAACCTAAGCTATGCCCCACTCTCTCATATATGGCCAGTTGCAATGGAAATCCTATCCTCTGGACTCTAATCCCACAATTCACACATCATTTGTGGTTAGAATAGACTCTTGTGTAATAAACTCTAGTGATACCACTAGCTTAGAATGAGGTTAAAATTGCTTTATACTCTATTCGAAATGAAACATTCAAGTCCCAGCCCAGGCGCAGAGTGGGCCAGACCCTCTCCCAGCCCCTTGGGCTGCCCCCCAACCACTCCACAGTGCCTCGCCCACCCTGCCAGCTGAGTAGGATTTTCTGCCGAGTTCCGGGAGCCCCCAGACCCAGTCCTAGCCCAGGTCTGGTGAGTGTGCAGAGAGCTTCCTGCTACCCTGCGCCGGCGGGGCCAGTCCCAGCCCAGGCGCAGAGTGGACCGTACACTCTCCCAGCCCCTTGGGCCGCC
>NW_004524718.1:2723406-2747021 GCF_000260255.1 Octodon degus
TATATATATCATGATCACCTGTTGACTATTGTAACTTGTGAGATGTATTCATTTGAAATGCTGCTTGTTTCCAGTACACATTATCATTGTAAGTTATTCCTACTTTTGATAAGAAATCTAATGTAGCAAGTTAGCTCAGAGGACTAATGTGCCTGCTTAGGCAGACACATGGACTGGGGTTCAATCCCCCTTGTGCTGTGCCAGCCCCACCCCCAACGCGCACTGAGATGGTGACTGAGACTGGGCATGGTGACGCGGGCCTGTAATCCCAGCACTTAGGAGGCTGAAAACAGGACAATGACTAGTAGTGAGACCCTGGAGACCCTGTCCTGAATACATGTTTTTAAAAAAGAAATCCAATGTATCATACTGTGACTTTTTTGTTATCTCTCACTCCGTTTTTATACTTTCAGTGATTACTAAGGAAAAATAATAGTCCTTCTCTAGCTAATTGTAAGAATATAGTCGATCTTAATTTAACCACTCTTTTGTTGTCTTTATTTAGGTAGGAAACTCCTCAGGAATCCATAAAATTAAGAAGCCTTCAAGCTCTGATCAACTCTGAGGCTCTGTCATTCTTCCTTTGTGCTGCTGCTATTGATTTCCCAGCTATTTTTTAGTTTCTTTGTCCTAAAAACTCCTTCAGATTTTAACACACTTGAACAAAAGGGAGCTTCAGCAAAAATAAAAGGTTAATGAATCCTGAGGACATTATCTGTTTATTTGTTGATCATAATTTCAGCTTTGAGCTAGACTAGCCCCAAGTGGAAATCTGGGTTCAGTTTGCTCAGTTGATTCAATGCATCTTTCTAGAGGTTATAAGTTTAGAGGTTATAAGATTTTCCAGTTCTCATTTCTTTTCTCCAACTGAAAAATAAAAATATGTCCCAAAATTCAACAGTGGCTCAGATACTTGTTCCTTTGGTTTAAGTAAATCTCTTCTATTCAAAATCACATATAAATATATATATATATATATATATATATACACATATGAATTATACAATTTATATACCTATCTGAATGCCCTTGCCATCCCCAAATATTCTGTAATAATCAAAAGCACCCATTTCCAGAACCCAGACAAAGTTTAAGGGTTTAAAGAGCCCTTATTATCTTTTAAGTAACATGCATAACCAGAAAAAAAAGGAAAGTCATAATATTTGTGTATTTTGACAAAATTCCTGAATAATGAAATTATACTTCTGTTACCTTATCATAAAACTCTCTGGGACCTTCCATTAGTAATCAGTCCCATATATCCCCAAAGTTATTAAGGTATAGTACAGAAAATACTTCTTAGTGTTTCGTGAAGTTTCAGTTTATCCTTTAAAAGAAAAAAATTCATAACTTCAGGAGATTACATAAAGTAGATAATGTATATCTGTGACCATTATGGTATATTTATTTCTGTAATTTCAGTTTTAGATGACTTAGTAAAATGTTAGTAGATTTGTCATTTGATCATTCGGTGGGAAAATAAATTCAAGCAAAACCTCAGCAATCTGTTCACTTAGATTTCTAATGTCATAAATGCTTTTAAAATTCAGGACAAAAGTTGACGTGTCCATTTTGTATCTGTGTATTCAAAATGGTTAGGATAGATATATAGTTACATTCTCTTAATGGACAGAGGGATTTGTTCTAATAGTATTTGTAAATAGGATATCATGTCCGCATGTTGTACAGCAATTAACCACTAGGAAGAGAGTATGCAATGTGTTAGTTATTGGAACTGTCCTACCAATTTGATTTGAAACTGTCTCATTGCTATTTGTTTCTCAGTAAAATTATGGAAAAAAAGATGAATATTTAGATATCATGTAGTCGGAGCTGGAGAGATGGCTCAGTGGTCTAAAGCACCTACTTGGAACAAGCTTGGCAAAGCACAGGGACCATGGTTCCATCCCCCAGCACCACATGCCAGCCAGCCGCACCCCCTGGTGGGCTGAGCTGGACACACACACACACACACACACACACACACACACACAATAAATAAATGTTAAAAAAAAATTTAGATATCATGTAGTCCTACATAACATTTTACTTAAGCATCAACCATCAGCAGCCTCTCTGGGATCTCAGGTGATCTGTATCAGCCGCGATTAAGCCAGAGAGATAACTCAGCAGCCTGAAAAGCCTGCTTAGGCAAGCTTAGGCAAAGTGTAGGGACAAGGGTTTGATCCCATGCATCACATGCCATGCTAGCCATGCCCCCAGAGTGGGTAGAATTGGCCACTAAATAAATAAATAAATAAATAAATAAATAAATAAATAAATAATTTAAAAAAACCCTACAGCATCTGGTCCTTAACCCTTGCTGTTTGGTTATGACTATTGTCACTTCCACCGCCCTGATATTTCTTCCCTCCCTACAGCCAGATGTCGGGAAACTTACTCCAAGTTCCAAATGCCTTTAAAATAAAAGAAAATGTTCTTGCAAAGCACTTTGTGACCCAGCCTTGAATACTAGACACCAATGTTAATTGAAGCTTTTCTTGGTTTTGAATGGCCCACTCTGAGAGCTGGGACACCAACTGAAATGGTCTGCACTTTATGCCTATATAAGTTTATATAAACTATTAATATTCAAAGAATAATAGTAATAATAATGAAGCTATGAAAAACAATGAGTAAGGACTGATAAATTGCAAGCTAGTGTCTGAAATGCTTTGCTAATCGCTTCTCCAGAACAGTCTGTACTCAGTTAGAGGAATGTTACTGTTATCACTCTATAGAGGAAGGCAAAATGTCTCTCAAGGTCAGTTAACTAGAAAAAATTTTCAAAAGCTGGATTTGAACTCATGAGACTTAGATTCTAGTCCCGTGTGATTAATCACTTTACTGTAGCCTATATTCTATATCAATACTATGCCACGTCTACCTATCCTACGGCACTTAATACAAATGATAATACTCAGTTATGTATCAGTCTCTTTCATCTGCTTAAATCCTATGGAAATAATACTCAACAATAGTTTCTTGAGGCTATAATTTAACATATAATTTTGATTGAGGGGTATAAGTTAGAATGAATATGAATCTACAGTAAACGTCACTGACTTTGGAATTGCTGACATGCTTTTAATTATTCCAGAAGAAATGTAGCTTGTAACATTCACTTGCTTCAGCCACCGCCGCTTCACCCTCCTCTTCCACAGCTTTTCTTTCATAATACAAGCTGTTACAAAAAAATTACATGGTGAAGCCCAAAATACCAGCCGGTTGAAAGATGCGTCTCCAGCAGGGCTCTTTTTAATATATGTTTGAGAGTTTAATCATGTGCTGCTGGGTAGGAGTTGGGCCTGTGAAGGTTGCACAGTGGTCTCTTAAAGCATGCTATAAAAGTGCTCTGAGAGAGGGAAGGATCTGAGGAGCCGATAAAGCTTCCAAGCTGGGCAATTATTTTAGTAAATCTCCATACCACAGACTTCTTAAGTCATACAGCCTTTTTCATATGCCTGTGTCTATTAATTGGGAACAAATAATGTCACTTAGGAAAAATAGCTCCTGCCATTTTCTTCCTCCCCTGGTCTTAGCATGTGGGAATGCTGTTATGAGCGGCCAGGTTTCCAAGGCATCTCTAATTCAAGCAGTTTTATGGGTTTTTACACACACACACACACACACACACACACACACACACACCACAAAGTGTTTGATTATATAATGCTAAGGAAGAACAAAGTTGCATTGTTTCTGACTGCCTCAAACCCATCTGTTTTCCTCTCAATATTCTGGAACTTGCTAAATATTGAGTATCCAGAAAAACCTCTTGATAGCCAGCTAATTACGCATATGGATGGAAACACTTCCCCCTTCAAGATGTCCTGAGTCATGGGAACATTTCATGATCCCAGTGTGAATCGTCACACTATACCCTTGAGAACCCAAAGAGGCCAGGCTGGGCAGCTCAGCATTCAGGATATTTCTGAGAGTTTCATCATCCCCATTTGTGATGCACTGTGACTAAGCAGAGTCTCAAGATGGTCCCTGAGAATACAGTCAGCTTTGTGGCATTTGTCAACAAAGCCATATCACTGTGTGATCCAGAAGGCTCACTAGATGAAAGAGAGACACCCACATATCACAAAATGGATGCAATTTAAGACAAGGTAGAAAAAAAGAGGCCCTGAGCAACCAAAACCACGGTGGCCAGTGATGCCTTTGAGGTTGCTGCTGTGTCTGGAGGATCACTGTGACTTCCTTCTCAGATCTCCCACATTAATCCCATCCACCAGGAAAACCTCACAAGTGAGCAAACAACAAAAACACCCACTAAGGGAAGTGCTAACCACTGTGACAGTTTCTGTCTCTGAGATCCCAGACAGCCTTTCCTTTCGGTTATATGGAAACATTACTAGACCTTACTTGGTAATGGAAAAATGCACTTACAATAAGAATTTTCACCTCAAACATCTCCAGACATTTTTTTTCTTAGTAGAAAGAAATAGGTTCCATTACTATGCAGGTTTCTACTGGCCTTATTTTTTCCTATTCTGGGTATTTATGACTGTTTTTACTAACCTCAGACTGCCCTGCAGAACCTGTTGTCTTACTCTGCTCTTCCTGCTATAAAGAGCTTAGGCTGAGATGAACAAGGAATGTATACTGAAAGGCACAGGCAGATTGGGTTTGGACACCCTCCAGGAGAATCTGAGGGTATCTTACTGTTAATATGAAAAGAAGGAGATGGATAAAGAAGAAAATAAGGAGATGCTGTTTGGTAGATACTGTCTGATTATTTCTGCCCACTGGAATTTATTTGGAGATTGGCCAACAAATGTGTTTCTTTTCTTCTTTTATGCATACATACTCTGATTTTCCTAATGCAAATAAATAAATCCAAAGATATACGCAAACCTCAAATCTAACACACTTTTCCACACTAAAATATTGCTTTGTATTGTGGCCTCTACATATAAGAATGTACAACGCAGATGAAGAAAGCTAACCTGTTTTCTATTGATATACGCTTAACAGACTCTACATGAAATTTCATTTTCTAAAACAGCATACGTTGCATTTTCAAATTTTGTAATGAAAAGAAACTTTGAAGACTTTGAATTTATTTTTAAACAGTGTTATTCTCAGAGCAGTAGACTAAAAAGTCTGTTAGAAGCAGTACTATATAAATAATAACTTTTTACTTCAAAAAGTTCATAGGAACAGAACATAAATTATAACTTTGCTCTGTATTTAAGCAATTCGGATTTTGTATCTGCTATGTAACTTACGGAAATTTCTTTTTTCCTGGAATCTCATTCTCCCTATGCCCTAATGAAGAAACTATTGATGATACCTGATTTATGAACTAATTAAGAAATTCAAAATATTTACTGCAAAGTGTCTTGCTTGTTATCACTTTTAAGAAGCCCAAAGGCAAAGTAGGGGTTACTGTTCTTAACATAAAAATCAATTACTAATTTTTTGTTTTGTTTATAGTTTATCTAAGTTTTAATTTTAATAACTTTTACTTTCTCTCTGTGACTTCATAACTTTTTTTTTTTTTTTTTCAGAACCAGGGATTGAACTCAGGCCCTTGTGCTTGCCAGGGAAGCACTTATTCCACTGAGCCATCTCCCCAGCCTGACTTCATAATATTTAGACCTGTCTTATTCTTGGTCAACCACCAATAAATATTCCAACAAGACCCCCTTACAGTTGATACACACAGCCCGTCCTTCACAGTTGCCCCCTGTCAACTGAGACTTTTGCTGCTGGTCTATCAGCTTTCTTTCTATCCCTCCAAGTCTCATCTCTCTCTTCAGAGACTTCAGTGAGAAAGGTAAACTCATTCTCTCCACTGTTTTCATTGCTCTTCAGTTAAGCATATAATAAATCTCAATTGAGATATCACAGTGAAAAACAGACACTGTCTGCCTCGTAGAACTCCCTGCACACATAACTGTATAAGTAGCCAAAAATAGCAGTAAGTTACAATGATGAGGAACACCACATAAACAGAGACATGATCTTTTGAGCCTATTTATAAGAAGCATTTCATGTAGTTAAGAAGTCAGAAAAGGTTTCCTGAAATAAAAATTAAAACAGACCTGAGATTTGAGAGATAAGAAACAGCAAACTAGGTGAAGAGTGTCATGGGGGTAAGAAGAGAAGTGTCCATAGGAGACCAAAAGGCAGGAGCCAGGCCTGTGTGAAGGCAGAGCAAGGCCTGTTCAAGTTTCTTTTTCTTTTCTCTTCCTTTTTTTTGTATTTATGACAGTGTGTACTGGGTGTACAGGGTCTCACTGTGTAGATCCAACTCCTAGTGATCCTCCTGTTTATAGCCTCTCAAGTGCTGGGATTGCAGGCGCTCACCACCACGCCTAGTCTCAATCACTCAGCACAACCTGGGGGCAGGGTTTGCAGAGCAAGCCGGGGGATAGAACTCCTGACCTCTGCATCTGCCTAAGCAGGCACTTTAATCTGCTGAACTATTTGGCCAGCCCTGTTCAAGTTTCTGAAAGAAGGCAGAGAAGCTCACAGCAGAGACCAAGATGGGAAAGGATGGCAAGGAGCTGGAGAGGGAGAAGAGCACACTAGTACAAAGAGTTTATTCTTGATCCCAAAAGCAAGAGAAACCACTAAAATGTGTTTAAAAGGTGGATAAGTGACTTGATTATATTTGCAGTTGGAGAGATCTGATGCTCGTAAGAACAGTTTTTAAAATACTAATCCCTCCAGATCATCAGGAGATCTTGTTAAAACGCAGGTTCTATAGAGTGTGACTAGGGTTGGTCTTGACATTCTGCACTTCTTACAAGTTCACAGGTGAACGTGGCTATTGCAGGTTGACCGACTATATTGGCCTCAAGAGGTCAAGTCACGTACAGAATGGCGGGAAGTGACTCCTCTGTGTGCTCCCTGTTTCCTTAGCACCCGCCCCAGTATCTTTCCCAGACCATGGGAACACGATGGTTAACAGAGTAATTTCTCAGTTTATAAAACGATGTCACTGTTAGTGGCCATTGATTGTCTAGTTAATACACAACAGTAGCTGTGGCTGGACTGGTGACAGTGGACACAGTACAATTAACAGATTGTGGGGATAATTACATGGCAAAGTAACCAGAGAGTGGCCAGATTTTGAAAGATGAGAAAAAAATTTGACCAGGAAAAGTTTTATAATTTGGACCGTTTTTGAGATCTTTCTGCCAGTCTATCTGTTGTTGCATCCATAGATATAGAGTTAACGGTAAACAGTAAAGCTGGCAGAGCACTAATTAAGCTGGAAACGTCACAAGTTCAGCTTCCTCTAAGGTAGGTGTGTGGGGCTTTTACTATACATATGTGAAGGTGTCAGGTCATGACTGTGGTTCTCTATCATATGAACAGTTGTCCAACCATGCTCCTGGCCTCCCACTTTCCTGAGAAAAAAATATTTTGAGGAAAATATTTTTGTCCTCACACCCACATTTAGCTCCATCTGACGTCACTGTCTCTTCTTTTATTTCTTTTTTTTTTAAAAAAAATATATTTAGTACAGGGTCTACAGGGTCTTACTACACGGATCAGACCCATAGTGATACTCCTGTTTTCAGCCTCCCAAGGGCTAGGATTACAGGTGCATGCCACCATGCCCAGTCTCAATTGCTGTCTCAGAGCACCCTGGGGGCAGGGCCAGATTGGCACTCCAGGGATCGAACTTCGGTTCCTGCACTCTGCTTAAGCAGGCGCTTTAGTCAGCTGAGCTATCTGGATGGCCCTGTGTCTTCTTTTCTTTGCTCTCTGGAGAAAGAATATCACTTTTCATAAAAGTAGTCAATATTTGTAAATTAGTACTTTGAATCAATTATGTTGTAAAATTATAACCCTAAGGAATAGTGCCCTTTGAGTCTATTTTTTTCACCTTACATTCTTGATTTACTCTTTGCAATATGATTTCTACTCTTATAACTCAGGCAACCAATTAATGGAATCTGAAGGTTTTAATGCTCTGCTGGTTTGGATTTGCCAGTTGCAATTGGTTCTCTTATATGCACTCTTCTTCTGGAAGCTTGCATTCTTGGCTTCAATTACATAACATATATTTTCCTTTTAATTGTTCAAGCATTTCTTCTAATGGCTTTTTAAAAAAATATTTTATTCATTTGTTAGAGGATCTCACTACACAGCTCGGACTTGTACTGATCCTCCTGTCTCAGCCTCCCCAGCGTGGGTTTACACACATGTACCACCACGCCTGTTTCAGTGGCCAGCAAGGCGCACTCAGCGGGTCCAGGGCCCAAACAGCACGCAGTGGTGGGAAATGAACTCATTGCTGTGCTTGCTGGGCAGGTGCTTAGACTGCCAAGCTGTCCCCCCAGACCCTATTAATGGCTTTTCCTACCTCTTTATCTTCTAAAATCCTACTTAATGTTGATATAACCTAAAATTTCATGTATTCTTTCTTCACATTGTTCACAAACATGTCTCACTATGCACCTACACATATATGCCCAATGATTCAGCTACATTTTGTATGCTTGAAGTTTAAATCTTTTGTCCACTGTTTTCTGAGTTCCAAAACTATATAACCAACTGTCTATAAAACACTGTGTCACTTGAGTTACAATAGACATCATAAGTCAAAATATATACATCTAAACCCATCTTCCTTTTCTAAAATAAGACTCACACCTACTATTATTGCCCTTAACAAATTTTCTCCATAATCCAAATCTAGCCACTCTTAAAACAAAAAGGAAACGAAAATCTATTAATTCTGACTCTCCTCTATTATATTTATTAGTATTTCCTTTTAAGAACTCATTAGCCCTTACTGGGACTCACTGGTCCAGCTTCAAAACATCTCTATGTATCTTCATTTTTTCTTTGTTTCAATTGATCTATAAACCTTCACCAATGCTAGTTCCCTTTCTAGCTTAAAGTTTTTAGTGGTTCCATCCTGTCTATAAGTAATTGACAGAAAATATGGCATTTTGTTAAGGTTCTTTGATCTTGGACCTATTTGTCTTTGTAACTTCCATATATCATGTTACCTTGCCTTCTAGTCCAATACTACTGAATTTCTGGACTCTTTACATTTTCCTTTTGTATCCTGAATATTAAAAGATTCTCCTTGAAAATCTATTTTCTTAAGTACCTGTACTCAACTTACCTATCTTGTAGATTTAATTCAGGCTTCTCATTTTCTTGAGAATATTTCTTAGTGTCTCTCTCTCTCTCTCTCTCTCTCTCTCTCTCTCTCTCTCTCTCTCCCCCTCCCTCCCTCCCTCTCTCTCTCCCTCTCCCCTTCTCTCTCCTTCTCACTCTCTCTCTATATATATGCATATAGATAATAAATAATATATGTATATATTATATATGTGTAATTATATTGTACACAGGCACAGATTTCTTTTGTGGGAGGCAATCTATGTACATATTTGTGACACTTCTGCATTTACTGAACTGAAATACTTTAGTACAATATATTATCTTTACACCTCTGAATTTCCTAATAAAACTTATCACATAGTAGTAATAATATACATACCAATAATTCCATTTCCAGCCTTACCTCTATAGTGTTACACTTTCTTTGTCACTCTGAAATCCATTATCTTGGTCAGCCATTTATTTTACATGAATTTGATTCTCCCACCAATTAATTTCCATTATGTATTTAGTCACTAATCAGATTTTGCTGTGTCTAATATCCAGCTGTCCCCCCAAAGCCTCAAGTACTCTGAGGTCACCAGGTCCTGGGTATGTGATTCTAGATGAGTTCACTGATGGGCTTAGAGCTGTATGATGTTGAGAGGTCCTAGTGGGAAGAGAGGCAGCACCATGAGTATGTACATTTTTCTCCTCCTTCATTGATGGTTCTATTTCCTGTCTGCCTTGCCATGCCTGCCATCCTCCTCCTCAGTGCCCCTCTGCTGTACCACCCTGCCATGAAACCAGATTGTGGACTGGAACCTCTATAAACTGGGAGCAAAAATAAACTTCTCTTCATTAACTTGTGGGTGTGAGGTACTTTGTCTCAGCAATGCAAAAGCAAATTGAGACAGTAGCACAAAACAGTCTCCCTTCTTAACCACTCACAGCTGGAAGACCACTCCTTCTGGCTCTCCGTAACAAGCCCCATGCCTATGTGTCTGACGGAAGCCATTCCTTATTCCCTCAAACCAGGGATATCCAAGCTCTCCTGGAAATGACAGCATTCCCTCCTCCCCAAGTCCACTGGATATTCCATAGCTGCAGAGCCACATCATCTGGGGAAGTGTCACTGCTGTCATGCTTGGGCTAAGAATTGGACTCACTGTCTTGAACAGTTTCTTCCAGGTAACTTAGTTTATCAGTTACCATCTTAAAGTGAATGCAATGATTCACATATGGTCTAAGCATCATGTTATAAGCAGGATGTCTATTTACAAAAAAATGTTACTTATGATTTATAAAATTTCGGGTACTGTTTAAAATATGTTGCTGATTAAATAGAGATATGTGCAGTGTGACAGTATCAAATCAAGTGTCTGTGTAGGTGTGTGAGAGAGACAGGAGACAGAGACAGAGACAGAAACAAAGATGCTTATTGTATTTATTAGAACTAAAATATATTTTTGGCAAAATGATGCTGAATTTTTTTCTTATGGTTATAATTCCTTGATTGCCTCATGCTTGTATTTAGGTGAATATTTAATATAGTTAATGAATTGACATTAGTCTCAATGCTTATGCCCCTTTCTAATCTTCTCCAGTTCACTAACGTCCATCCTTCTGATTCCACCTGTTCCCATTTTTAAATTTCCCGATCTTGGTTGTGCCAGGAGCTGCAAGCAGCAGGGACATAGCGGAGGTATCACTCATGGTCGAGCGCACGCTGGCGTAATTGGAGGTAGTGCCGCGCTCCTTCACTTTCATCTGCTCCTCCAGCTGGCGCAGGTACCTTCCAGTCTTTCTTGGCATGGACAGTTTCTGCAGTTGGCTTTCACAGTGTGGCCGTAAGAACGACCTTCATGTGCCCACGTGGTCTTCTCGCAGCTTACACTTCAGCATTCTCCAGATGCGTGACTGAAATCGATCTGTTATCACCAGTGGTGGTGACTCAACTCCACGCCCTCGCCACCTCTGGCCTTCAGGAGCACTGGGGTGATGTGCCGTGTTATTTTCTCACTCACCCCATTGAGAACGAATCTAAAAACAAGTTTGATCTTCCTCACAGCCTAGTGAAATGCACTGCATGCTCTATCAAATGAAATAAAGTTATTAACTGAAAAGATTGAGTGTTACTATGAAGAGGGTAGGCCTCTTACTTAGGATTTATCTTTCTATATTAATCATCCATTAAATTTTCATCCTTTGCCACCAATTAATAAACTAATTACATCTTAACCAAAATATCTTGCCATTCACATTCCCTCCTATTCTACTGCATCCTCTGAAAAGAGATTATCAAAAATTATTGGTGACATCTGGTAGGAAACCAAACTTTCTCATTTGCTGAGCTGTAAAAGGCTCAAGTCAACAACTTCTGACATTGCCAGTCCTGTGGATCACCCACTATTATTATGGACTACTGGACTATATTGGATTATTTTGCTGAATTCATGAACCTACAATATTTAAATGGCAATGGAATACCCATCTGTGACAAAACTAAACAAAAAAGGGGATATAAATGAAGGATCATTTTGTAGTGAAATATAGATATTTATCTGTACATACAAAATAGTTAGGATAGATGTACAGCTACTTTCTCCTAATTTAATGAGAACAAAGATTTGCACTAATAGTGTTTAGACAGGATATTATGTCTGCATCTTGTACTATGAGTAACTACTGCAAAGACAATAATATGCAATGTATTAATTATTGTAACTGTCCTACTAACCTGTTTTGAAACTGTCTCATTGCTATTTGCTTCTCAATAAAATTAATAAAAAAAGAAAACCAAGTTCTATGTGCATCTAAAATCCCCTAGTAAGGAAGGAAGAAGGGAAAGAAAAAGAAACAAGGGAATGTGAAAGGGAAAAGTAGAGGAGAGAAAAGACTGCAAACCAAAAGGGGAGGAAGGGAAGCCCCCGTGTTACTCCGTTGATCTCCATCATTCTCTGTGGCTGGCATCACTCACCGCAGGGCTTTCTGTGTGCCCTAAACTAAGGGTTTAGTATTTCACTGCAGAGTAGTTTTGATAAAACTAATGATAACCTTCTCCTTAGCTACAATCCTATCTTTATAAAGCAAAGCATTGGTGTTTGATTGGGATCTTCATGCAGGTTCTTAGCTTCTCCCCAGTTTCTTCTAAGAATGCCAATGAGGACAACTTGGAATGGGTCACCAAAGCTTGTAAACTGTTATGTACATCTTTCTTGCTTCTAGCTTATCAATCTACAGTTCAGATAACTTTTTCTGCCCTCCATTCATTACAAACAATTGAAAGGATCAACTAATGTTATGTTCTGCTGATATAGAGCGGGATTCGCCAGGTCCTAAGCATGAAAATTAGGTCCTGCAGCAGATTTTATTTTCTGCCCCCAATTTTCTAGACTCTCTTCATTTCCCATGAGTCTCCAAAATGTGTTCACAGCAAACATCTTCCCCAAGATCCCTTGAACCTATAACATAATTTGACTGTATCAATTGGAACACCAAATCCACTCTGTAAATTACTTGATATCTTCTCAAGATCAATTCCCATTTGGCAGGGAGTACTCTGCCTTGCCTAGCTGAAGGATCATTTTCTCTAACAAAGTAGCTCAATCTAACAGGAATGAAGGAATTATGCTTTCCCCTTTGTCTGCTAACATTATGCCATCTGCTCCAAGCAGCAGGCTTATGCAGACTTCTGTATTCTCCCTACTCTTACCATGCCTGAAAATTTTTTTCTCAAGCCACTTTCTATTCAGAGCTACAGATTTTCTGATGAAATGTATGCTTTGCATGACTTTAATATTAGTTCTTTGCCACAGGATCTAATTTCCATGCTTAGGACTGACAAATCCTGCTCTCTATCAGCAGAACCTAAACATTAGCTGATCCTCTCTATATTAAACATGATTACCTTGGTGTGTTCACCCCCTTTTTATTATTGCATATTTGTCACAGAGATCAACGGATTTCCTTTCTGCAGATTGGCACATGCACTGAACATTTCCTCCCACAACCTTTCCTTTCCCCGTAGTTTCACAGTGGGAAAGGATGTCAGAGTGTATGACATATTTAATTATAGTCCTATGTACAATGAGCAATACCATTGTCCCCTGTCCTGATTCAAGCATGTAGCCCCTAGTTTTAGGATTCTTCATGATACTAACATTTTTAGTTTTTAAGTTAGCAATTCCTACTGAGTCAGTTTTCCTCTTAAAGTTTAAAGGCATGAGATCCCAGCCATATCTTTACTGTTACCTGTTGAAACCTACTTCCTAAACCTCCCTCTGCAATGTAACATGCTAAGCCCATTGTCTTTTCTTTAGTTATGGCCACCTGCATCCACCATCTTCACATATCCAATCACTATCATTTTATGTTAGTTCAAATTTCCACTTGTTCTATTTCTTAGAAATAAAATATAATTCAATGTTATTGCTACACCTTGAAGCTTGAATTATAGTCCTGTAAAACTTCATATGTTGAAGTCCTAACCTCCAGCCAGTACACCAGCATGTGGCTTTATTAAAAAACAGCACCACTGTAGACATTATTGGTTAAAATGAAGTCAGATAGAGTCAAGAAGCACCCATAGTCCTAATGGATGTTGTTCTTAGCACTTGAGGAAATCCAGGAACAGAACACTGAGTGGAGCTGAACTCACAAACTGGGATTCTGCATTCATAAGCCAAAGAATGCCAGAGACGGCCAGAAATGCAGCCAAAGTTGGAGAAAGCATGGGGCATAGCCTCACTCACTGCCTCACTCACTTCACAACACTTGAGTCTTCAACTTCTAGCCTCCAGTGCTGTGAGAAGATCAATTTCTATTTTTTAAGCTACTGTCATGACAGTGAAGGTAGACCTTACCTAGGATTCATAAACTTCTGTAAACAAAGAATAAGAGATATAAGCTTAGAGGGAGAAATGAAATCACTTAATTGCAAAAAGGAGAGAAACAAGGAAGTGGATAGCTACTATGCTGGAGGAGGTAGGGAGCCCAGTGCCCATGCATGAGGGTTGTTATTCTTTGACACTTTTACTACAGGACAAGAGCCTCTCTCCTTAAGAAGTGCTATAACTTGATTGCCTATTTTAGGCTCTGAGGCCTTGGGTGATCGGCCACTGTTGCTCTCCAATGCCTACGTGTATATTCTTGAATATACTTCATTTGATCTCTTTGTTTTGTCAGGGTGCCATCTTTGAGATTCATAGCAAAGCCTCGCATTCAAGGCTGAGTTAGTCAAAAGGACACATGTGCATGTTACCATATTAATATAGTGAGAGAATAACAAAAACATACCTAAATATTCATATCTGTGTGTGCATCCAGATGTGAGCATATATTTCAGAATATAGCCCCCCAAGTTTCCATAACATAGCCCCCTCCCCACTTTGTCTTCTTTGTACTTAAGTGGAGGAGGAGAAGGACGAATTGGGACCTTGGCACCAGAGTGAGCCAGGCTGCTTCTCGGTTCCTCTGAATTGCACTCTCTAGCAGAGGTTGAACTCGTTCCAGTCAGGATTCGTTAGAAACCTCATTAAGGCCCTTTCCTTTCCCTATCTCCCAACTTTCCCTATACAACCTTTATTAATGCAGTTCTAGAAATTACTATAGCCTATCATTATACAGACAAAGCAGTATACTTTTAGAAGAATTTAAATTCTAAAAGGTATATGTGATTGGGGAATCCCATCATCATAGAAACTTCTACGACCTTGCATGCCTTGTGTGACCAGTAGGACCTGGATCAAGATTCTCTTCTCCAAGTACCAGCTACTTCATCTGTATCTGAAAATTTTAAAAAGTGAAAGGTCAAAGAAAGAAGAGAAACTTACCCAATACACTAGTGGACATGATGAGATGAATGTATGAAAGATTCTTAGAACACTAACAACAGCAGGTACTAAACTTGACTGAGTTCTCATCATCTATCTGCTCTGCCTTGTGTTTTGTCTGAATCAGAGAATTCCTCCTCTCCCTCTTTCTTCACTAGGCTGAGATTAAAATCTTACTGATCAGATTGATGAGTGTCAAGATCAACCTTCTCCGTCCTTACCAAATAATTCAAGTCAAAACCACATCCTCATCGTGGAGGGCACAGAAGGTAGGTGAAGCCTTTTCCTTCTACACAGCAGAAATTTTTTTCATTTTAAATTTTCATTTTATTAGTCTTTACAATTATGGTCTTTCATTAGAAGAAGAGGCAAAATCAGCTGTCTTCTAGCCTTGCAGTGTCCCAGGTGGATGTTCAGAGCTCCACAGACATGCCCTCCCAGGATGACCTGACAGCAGCACTTGTCCTAATAGGAGCCAACAGGAAAACAGACATTTAGAACCTTACATGACCCACCCTGCCACGTAAACAATAACTAATGGGGCAAGAGAACACCTCTGCTTTCTTCATGGCCTGTCCACAAAGGCTGTTACCAGATAGTCTTTCGTCTGGGACCAACAAGAGATTTTCTCAAATCTGTTAAGGACTGAAAGTTTCTCTTCTCCTGAGAGGTACAAAGACTGCACTTCCTCCTCAATATCTCAATTTCACTAGCATAAACAAATGCATTGACTTGTCGAAGAGCACCAGTGGTTCAAAGCTCTTCCCCTTCATTTCCTCCTCAGCTTCTGCCTTTAGCTGCACACTTTTACTGATGTTTTATAGAGTCACGTTGCTCACAATCTTTCTCACTCTCTGGTTTCCATAAGCTTATTTTTTATGTGCCATCTAAGACTGTGTCAACCTAGCATGAAGCCTCCCGCACACATTCAGATTTTCCTTTCATATTTTCATCCTTCTTTCTTGAAAAGATCATGGGAATTTAAAAGCCAAAATCTTATAAGAATTATTCAATTGTTAGGGCTAGCATTCTATTTTTCAATCATAAAATGAAAACACAGAGGCAGTCAGGTACGGTAGGTAACTTTGACATAACTTGTATTAATCCATTTCTGTTTTCTCAGTCATTTTTTATATCCACTTCTCTCCCCTCTTCAGCAAGCATTTATCCATCCCCAGAAATTTTGAAATGAGTCAATACTCAGAACAATAAATTAAATCAGAAGAAGTCTTCACTAAATTTATCCTGCAGCACAGTCAATTGAAGACAGTGCAGACCTGAAACCCCACCTCGCCCCTCTGGCACTTTTCTTTTGGCAAAAACTGCCAAAGGCATCATGATTTAATAATCTGGTGCCTGGCTTGGGGAGCTGTACAAATGGACATTTGGATGAGATTAGCAAACTCATTATTCACATTGACCTAAAAAGTGAATCTTTGAATTCCAGCAGTGAAAGGTTAATGATATAATTCACTAGACTCCCTTTGAATTTTAATTAAAATTATAAAAAGGTTTGAATTTCAGTATGAACCTCAGTTTTCTGTGTTGACTCTCAGATATGTCACCAAATGAAGAACTCTGACAATGCTCTACATTTTTATTTATGAATTTCATTTCTATTAATGCATTCCAAATTATTTTCATCCTTTTTGAACAGATTAATGCCACCCATTAATCTATATACACCATGCTCCAGAATCCAGACACTCAGAATGATTTTTGATAGACATTTTCTAAATATCTAGTGGATGGGTGGGGCAAGCCTGCATTTTTAACCCATGTTAAATGTTTTATATATGTTTATTGATTTCATGTTTCCTTTTACTATTGTGTGTACAATTTCCTCAGATCTTAAAGGGTGTCCAAGATAATCAATGTTTTTTTCTTTGTTTGTTTTTTGGGAGTCTTTTTGTTTTTTGGCAGAACCGGGGATTGAACTCAGGGATTAACTGCCCAGGCAAGCTCTTATTCCACTGAGCCATCTCCTCAGCTTCAAGATAATCAATGTAAAGCACACCAAAACTTTTAGGAAATATAAAATATATTTTTTCATGTATTGTCAAAAGAAATTAATGCTTTGTGAATCATATTTCACAATACCAAACTAATATTATTGATAATAGAAAATATATTATTATGGCATTGTGAAGTTTTAGGGCAAACATCCAGGTGCAAAGTTTCTAGCAGACTCCTCATCCCATAACATCAATCAAGGAGACATGGGGAGGGGCAGAAAAGGACTTTTAATCAGCATGACCAGCTGGGAAGCACAGTGAGAAAGGCCAAGACCTGTCTTCTGTGATAGAAAGAAGCTTTGAGAATTTACAAAAGGGGAACAAAACAAGGCTGGGGGGAGTGTATAGTGGAGAGATTTGCATAACTTGTAGTTTAGGTGATCCTAGCAAATCTAATCTGGTTAGTTAGTGTTTGGGGCTGGTTCTGGGAAAGTCATCATTGTGGAGGGGGTAGCTGGGTTCCCACCATAAGATAATGGATTGTACTTAGGGTAAGACTTGTTGTCACCACAGGATATTTGCTTCTGCTTTGATTTGACCTTGCATAAGACTCTACTTTTTCTGAATCTGATATGACTGCAGATTTAGGACAAAACTAGAGACATGTAGGGCATAATCCTTGAGAGTCAGGAAATGGAAATTATCAAAAGCTGGCAATGAAATTGTCCTGACAATCCTGAAAATTACTTATTTACCCCTACTTTGGCATCCTCTGTCTTAAAGGGGGTGAGATAAACTAGATAAACTTAAGAAAAATAAACCTTGTTGTACAGGCACCTCTTAAGTGATTAACACCCCTCTATGCACAACTGAGCAGAGAGGCTATGCTTATCTTACTTTGAGTTTCCTATTGGACATTCCAGCCCCAGTCCCAAGATCCCTGTCTCAGGAGTAACACAGAGACATGGCACCTGGCACTCACCACAGTAGACTCCCTTCTAAATTATTGACACGAACTGGCTCAATGAGCCCTCAAAACAATCTTATTAGTAGGCATTATTTCCCCAGTATTCCAGGTAATAAAACTGAGGCTCAGGAAGGATAATTGGCTAAGGCAGGATTCAGAGGTGGTCACTGGAACTGAAAAAGAAAAGTACACAATTCCTTTTAGGTAGATTCAGTCATTATTTCAAAATCAATATATATAATGAAGCCCAATGCTTCATAGATAAAATTTTTATATAAATAAATCCTTAAATATAATATATTGAATGTTATAAGGAACTATAAGATATGTGGTATACATATATATATATATATATATATATATATGATATACTTTGCCATAAATATATGAAGACAAAAGGAATGAGAAATTTAAAATGTGATTTATCAAAGCTCATAAATACAGAGAATATAGTGAAATAAGTGGCTTAGAGTAACTTGCAAGTCTGAGTTGCTGAGAGGATTATGTATTATTGGATGAATTCTCCAATATCTCATGTTTATCAAAGGCAAATCCTGAACAATATCATTCCATGATAAAGTTTTCAAATAGGTCAGTGCGGTACTGTCTGTGTAATTATTGCATAGTTACATTATGAATGCATATAAACTCATCCTGGGGATGCTATTTCTCTCAAAGATAACCATAAGCTATACTTCTTTTTATAACAAGTTTGATAACCATTTTCTACAAAATGTATTCTGTATAAATAAATTTGCTTACAAGTATAATAGTAGACTCAAAATTCTCAGTAAAATATTAGATGATTAAGCCTAGTCACACTCTCTGTGCTAAAGATTTATTTCCATGGCAGGCATGTATATGCATATAGCCTATGTACTTTAATGCAGAAACATCATGTTCTGAAAGGTACTTTTAAAATGATTCCATTGTCTGTGTCTTTATTTTAACTTAACTGCTCTTCACATGGCTAGTGAACAGAAGGATGTAGAAACATTTCATGACACAAAGTAGCAGACAGAATCTGGATTCAAAGACAAACCAGCAGGTAAAGCCTGATTCATGGTTTGCCAAGCCTAGACTCATATTTTCAAAAACACACTGAGAAGACATGAATTAGGAAAAAAAAGTAAGAGTACATTTTCATTATAAAGAAATGATAAAATATGTGATATATTTGAGCAAATGGTGAAAGTGTACTAAGCTAATTAAAGAAAATCAGCTATCGTGTTTTTAGGCTGTATTTTGCTTTTATTTTCCTCTTCCTTAGAAGCATGAAAATCCGATTCTTTTTAACCTGCTGAGTTTTGGACATTTTCCATTTGGTGAAAGGAATCTCTCCCTCTCTGGGATTTCTAGTGGACCTGAAACCCATGTGATTAACGTGACTCATTTCCTCACACTAGCTGGGCATCAGTGTTGGTTCAGAAATAATGTGTATATCTCCTGATATCAAGTGCCAGGAGTCCTAGTTCAAAACGCTGTCATAAATGGCTGCCCTTATTGAGCATGAGATCTGAGAAAAAAGAAAATATTGCTAGTGCTTGATTTTTTGCCTTTAATTTATTCAGAAATGATTAAAATTATTTTACTGAAAATTTAAGACCAAGTTAAGCATGTTCTCCACTTTGGAAAGCACTACACTTCCTGACTGAATATAAACAGGGAAACTTAAAACATTTCCAACATTAGTGAATATTACAATCACCCCAGGAAGATTAAACTAAAAAAAGTCAATGCCCTGGTCCCAGCTTCAGAAAGTCTTCATCAATCATCATTGAGTAACTCCTGATATCTAATAGATTTAACAGTTCTCCAGGGTCAATACTATTATACAACCAGGGCTTACATCTAGACTTACTGTAACTTTATAACTGAATTGTATAAGAGAAATAATTGGTGAAATGAAGAATTTAGGATCATTAGACTACATAAAATATTTCCATTTGGTAAAATATTTTACTGAGGCAATGCAGTCATGTTAGTTGACATTTTGTAGTTAACAAACTGCAATGTAGTGACAAAAGCATAAAATCACTATTCACAATATATCTTTCCCTTCATACTCATGAACAACTTCAGTAAGCCAAAATACACTCAGCTCCACATCACTTCTTTCTACATTGCCACATCTTCATGTCCACAGCCACCCACCTTCCTCTTACCCTCAAAATCCCAAGTCCCCTTTCTGTACAGATGACTCTTTAAAAATGTAGTTCACATGGGTCTAGTTT
The DNA here is from genome assembly GCF_000260255.1 of Octodon degus. Classification (NCBI taxonomy): domain Eukaryota; kingdom Metazoa; phylum Chordata; class Mammalia; order Rodentia; family Octodontidae; genus Octodon; species Octodon degus. The sequence goes on from NW_004524718.1 coordinate 2,743,481, forward strand.
TAATATTCAGCTTGTAGAAAGCCAGGTTTTCCAGCACCATTTATTAAAGAGGCTATCTTTCTTCCAGTGAGCATGTTTGGCTCCTTTGTCAAAAATAAGGTACCTGAATGAATTTGTAGTTGTGTTTTCATCTTGTAATTTGATCCACTTATCCTCAGGTCTGTTTTTTGTCAATGTCATTTTGATTTTATCACAGTAGCTTTGCAGTATAATTTCAAGTCAGGGATTGTGATGCCTCCTACCTTGCCTTTATTTCCAGGATTCCCCTTGTTATTCGAGGTCTCTTCAGGTACTTGGTGAATTTTAGGAATGTTTTCTCTAGATCAGTGAGGTATGCTAATAGTATTTTCATAAGGATTGCATGCATTCTGTATAACAATTTTGGAAGTATGACCATTTTCACTATGTTTTTCTTCCTATCCATGAGCAAGGTTATCTTTCAATTTTCTTTGTTCTCCCTCTCCAGAGTACTGTAATTTTCAAAGATACACTAAGCTACAGTCAAAATGCATCAAATATCTAGATATTAAAATAGAAACACTATTAAATCTACTGAAAGAGAAAGTGGGTAGAAATGGTGAAGACATAGGGGTAGGTAGAGACTTCACAAACAACCCAAACTGCATGAGAAACACTTCAAAGAATCTACAATTGGGATTTTATCTTTTAAAAGGGTTTTGCTCATCAAAAGAAATCAACAACAAAAGGAAAAGATAACCCAAGGAGGGGGGAAAAATTAGCTCATTATCCCTTAGACAAAGGACTTGTATCTAGAACATATAAAGAATTTTTTAAAACTTCAGAGCTGCCAAATTCAAAGACCCAATCCAAAAACAGACATCTGAGATGAACACACACTTTTCAGATGAAGAAATAAAACAGTAAATGAATATATGAAAAATATTTAATATCACTGAGCATTTGAATGATGCAAATTAAAACAACACTGGGATTCCATCTTAATACAGAAAAAATATCTGTCATCAAGAAATCAACCAATAACAAATGCTGGGGTGAAGGATATGTAGGAAAAAGTAACCCTTCTCCACTATTGGTGAGAGTGTAGACAAGCACAACCACTGTAGAAACCATTGTGGAGATTCCTCATAAAACTAGAATTAGAGATTTCATTTAACTCAGCTTGTTCTCCTTCTGGAAATCTTCCCAGAAGACTTAAAAACATCATATCATGGAGATATATGTACGTCCATGTTTATAGAAGCAAGATAATAATTTGTAATAGCTAAATTTTGGAAACAACCCAAGTGTCCATCAACTGATGAGTGGATAAAAAAAGATGTGGGATTTTTATACACTACTACAAAGGATAAACTTGAAACATTTGTAGGTAAGTGCATGTAACTTGAGGCCATATAATAAGTGAAAAAAATGGGTCTCATGTGTATCAACATCATATTGTCCCCTTGGATAAGAAACTAAAAGAATAAATTAATAATAAAACCCAAAACATACAATAGATATTTTGAAATGAGAAGAAAGTGGTCAAAATGAAAGAGAAATTTATACAGTGAAAATTGTAGTACCCTGAAAATGGAGATTGAAAAAGAGTTTAGAAAATGGAAAGATATTCCTTGCTCTTGCATAAGAAGAACTAACATTGTGAAACTGGCCATACACCCCAAATTATTGTACATATTCAATGCAATCCCAATTAAAATATCATTAGTATACCTCACAGTTCTAGGAAAAGCATTCCTAAAATTCATCTGGAACCAGAAGAAACCTAGAATAGCAAAAGCAATCCTGAGCAACAGAGGAAAGGCAGTAGGAATCACAACCTCTGACTTGAAAATATAATACAAAACTACTGGGATAAGATCAGCATAATACTGGCATAAAAACAGACCTAAGGATCAATGGAACAGATTAGAAGATATAGAGACAACTACAAGCATACTCAGCCAACTTGTCTTTGACAAAGGGAGCAAATATGTTCATTGGAAGAAAGACAGCCTCTTTAATAAATGTTGCTGAAAAAAACTGGCTTTTGACATGCTGAGGGCTTAAAATAGACCCACACCTATCACCATGTGCAAAACTACAGTCAAAATGAATCAGAGATTTAAATATTAAAACTAAAATACTAAATCTGCTGGAAGAGAAAATAGGTAGAATCCTTAAGGACACTGGGTTAGATGAAGGGTTTTTGAACAAAAATCAAACTTAATGGGAAATAATTCAAAGCATAAGCAATTGGGATCTCATCTTTTTGAAAAGTCTCTGCACATCAAAAGAAATCACCAAGGGAGTAAAAAGAAAACTCACGAAGTGGGAGGCAATTATAGAAGACTATTCATCAGACGAAGGACTCCTATTTAGAATGTATAAAGAATTTTTAAAAATCAAGCCTCCAAAATTCAAAGATCCCATCCAAAAATGGGCATCTGAGATGAATATACACTTCACAAATGAGGAAATACAAATGGCAAATAAATGTATAAAAATATGTTCAACATGATAGGTCATTCAAGAGATGCAAATTAAAACAAAGCTAAGATACCATCTTATGCCAGAAAGAATAGCTATCATCAAGAAGTTAACCAACAACAAATGCTGGAGAGGCTGTGGGGAGAAAGGAACCCTTCTCCACTGTTGGTGGGAATGCAGGATGGTACAACTATTATGGAAATCCATATGGAGATTCCTCAAATCTCTAAGACTGGAGGTCCCATTCAAACCAGCTATTCCCCTTCTAGGTATTTTTCCATAAGAACTGAAATCCTACCACCGTGATATATGTGCACCCGTGCTTATAGCAGCACAATTTGTCATAGCTAAATCTTGGAAATAAACCTAATGCCCATCAATCAAGAAATGAATAAAAAAGATACTGTATTTTTACACAATGGAGTATTATTTAGCTATAAATTTGAGGTTTTTGTAGACAAATGGATGCAGATAGAGACTGTATTGGCAAGTGAAAAAAATCAGATCCACATGTGCTTATTTCACTAGTGTGAGAACCAGAAAGAGTAAAAGAAATCTAAAAGGTACAATAGATTCTGGGAAAGGGAAAGAAATTGTTCATTGGGAAGGAAAAACTGGGATGAGTAAAAGGACAAATGAGAGAAAGGGAAAATAATAGAAGATAGATAGATAGATAGATGATAGATAGATAGATAGATAGATAGATAGATAGATAGATAGATAGATAGATAGATAGATATATGTAGAATAGTTTGGACAATTGTCAATTTTTGCTTGTCTTTGCAAAGGAGTAGTTAAGGCTTAAAATATTTTTTCTCTTACTTTTTTCCTGTTCTTAATTTCTTATAACTTCATTGTTATTGCTTTGCTTTATTTTTTCTTTTAACGAATCTTACATATTTATATCTGGTAATCTGAACAACTAATTTAAAGATAGCATCGTGTAATACAGCAACCATTGTTTAATTCCTTTTACTTTATTAAATGAAATCCTGTATCATTTCTAATGGTTTTTTCTATATTTTATATTATTTGCAAATAAAAATTTAGAAAAGATTGAAAAAGGAAAGGAATAGGGGAAAGGAGAAAGAAG
>NW_004524718.1:2747121-2752463 GCF_000260255.1 Octodon degus
AGTTCAGATAATTATACTACTAATTGATATTAGTTCATTTTTGAAAAAGGTTTATGCCTATATTATTTGACCACTTTTTCATTCCTCTGTCATGTAATCTGAGCACCTACTTTGAAGATAACAATATGCAATGTACTAACCACTGTTACTCTGCTACTATCTTGTTCTGAAATTTTATACCACTTTTTATTTTTCATTTCCTTTAAAATCAAATTTTGAAAAGCAGTTTTAAAAAGGTAGCTCACTCCATTCCATCCTGTGTGGAAGACTTTCTTTTCTTTCTCTTTTTTTCTACCTTTCATGCTTTTATTCATTGCAAACATTTGCAAATGTTCCTAAAATTCAAGATTAATGGTTTTTCCATTTTTTTTCTGCAAGGTAAAGCTACTTGCAATATCTTGATTGAAAGGCTATCTTTATGTTTTGGGTTTTTTTTTTTTTTTGCTTTTGTTTCCATTTATAATTTTTATTAATTCCTGTGTCAACTTTTCCAACATCTTCCCTTTCACAGTCAATAGGAAGTCAAGGCCTTAGACGGCCAGGCAGCTATTCATGCCTGGACCCCTAACCTCTCCAACTACACCCCTTACCAGCCTCTTCATCACTGCATTTCAAACCTTCTGGGCATGTGCCTAGCTGTGGGTCCTTGCCCTACTCTCGCCCCTCCATGGGATGCTCTTCAGAGGGATCAGTGTGGCTGATTCCCTCACTGTATTTATGTGTCTTATACACATCACTTCTCAGGGCAGTCTATCCACTATTCTTCATCACTTATTGATTCATTAAAATACTTTTTGATCAGGATCTTAAATAATGCTTAAATATGCAGTTATCTCAATTAAGTGATCTAATTAAATAGCTCAGATGCTCCCACATGCTGCACTGACCCTGCCCGTGGACATGCTGAGTCGGTGACAGAATCCGGGAATGGTGGCACACAGCTGTAATCCCAGCACTGGGGAGGCTAAAACAAGGCAGATCACTATGAGTCCAAGCTGCATAGTGAAATCCTGTACCAAATACATTAAATAAATAAATAAATAAATAAATAAATAAATACCTTGAGTGAGGTTAAAACCAACTGCATATGTTGTAGGGCAATAATACAAGCTTCTCTTCTGGAGGATTAAAAACCTAAGTTTGCAGACCAGAAATTAGAGAAAAAGAAGGGCTGCAAGCAAAGCCAACATTTTGGCCCTAGCCTTTCAAGGTCAGTGAAGACTCAGGACATAGGAGAACCTATACTGTAACATCATGTAACCCAGTTGTGTCCCTAATTTTCTGATCAAGGAGATTATGAGGCCACAGAACAATGTGATCAATGATGTAGAGTTGGCCTAAGGAGAGTCACATGGAGAGAAAATGTTCGCTCAGGTTTTCACAGAGAGCAAATTGGTCAAGCAATGGCCGTGACTCATCCACATGGCTGACACTGACAAAGGATCTGCAAACTGCAGTACAGAGTAATAAATCCTGAGGGTACTTGACTGACCTTATCAGATATAAAAGATACATTTCTTGTTAGATAGGTCTTCTTTATCTTGGTCTTAACCATCCAGCAGAAAAGTATAAAAAAGAGGTATAAAAAGTAAAGCCATATTAATACGATGAGCTATGAAAGGCTCAAATCAACAACTTCTGACATTGCCAGTCATATGGATAACCCACTACTATTATGGACTACTGGACTATATTGGATTATTTTGCTGAATTCATGCACCTACAATATTTAAGTGGCAATGGAATACCCATCTCTAACAAAATTAACCAAAAAAAGTGGGTACAAAGGAAGGACCATTTTGCATCTTTATATAGAAAATAGTTAGGATAGATGTACAACTACTTTCTCTTAATTCAATGAGAAGAAACATTTATACTAATAGCATTTGGACGGGATATAATGTCTGTACCTTGTACTATGAATAACCACTAAGAAGGTAACAATATGCAATGTATTAATTATTAAAACTGTGCTATGAATAAGTTTTGAAATTTTCTCATTGCTATCTGTTTCTCAATAAAATTAATTATGAAAAAAAGAAATATATTTCTGCTGCATTCCAGGAACCCCCAGAACCAATCCTAGCCCAGGCCCGGTGAGTGTGCGGGAGAGCTTCTGGCTACCCTACCCTTGTGGGACCTAACACTGCTCCCAGAATAGGTGCAGCAAGGATGACACCCTCTTCCACCCCCTTGGGAAGCCCCCCACCACTCCGCAGCAAGTCCTCCACCCCACCCACCAAATAGGAATTTCTTCCACGCTCCAGGAACCCCCAGACACAGTCCTAGCCCCGACCCCACCAGGTGAGTTTGTGAGAGAGCTGCCTTTCCCCCCTACTCCAACTGGTTCCCTCCAGGCTCAGTTCAGGACTCACATACAGGCCTGGGGGAAAATCCTGCAGCTGCAATCCCTGCAAAGAGTGTAGGGGACAGAACCAACAAGCTAGTCCAGGAGCACAACAACTTACCAGAGGGACACAACAGGTTCACCCCCAAGGGCAGCAGCAGGAAGGAGCTGAGCACAGCAACCAGACCCAGGCCAGGCACAGCTGAATAAATCCAAACTTTGTAGATCTACACCTGAACTTCAGCACGTGCTATGGTTATAACTACAATGAAGATCTACAAAAAAGGTCAGAAGACAGTGCTACACAAAATGATGAGAAGGAACAAAATGCAACCTCAGAACCCAAGCCCACCTATAACAAGTGCAGAGGACACTAACACAGAACAAATTGGTAATCACACAGCAGAAAGCAATGAATCAACGGTTAGTGAAATAAAAAAAGAGCTGCAGAAAGGTATAGAGGAACTCATATTGGAAATAAAAAAAGAAATCCCTGAATGAATACCATCTGCAGTAAAGAACCAAATGCAGAAACATATGGAGGAAACCCAGTGCCCACCCAGAACAAGTGCAGAGGACACTAGCTCGACTTAAATGCATGAATTAATAGGGTGGATAGTAAATAAGCAACAGCAGAAAGTTATAGAGAAACTCAGAGCGCAATTCTTTTCTGATATAAAAAAAGATTTCTCAGAATTCATAGCATTTGAAGTAAAGAAGCAACTACAGAAACATACAGAGAAAACTCACTCAGAAAAAAACACTGCAGCAAAAGAATTTATAACTGCTTCTAAAGAAGACATTGATAAAAAAAGAAGAGAAGAGATTAGAAAAATGATGGATTCCTTGAATGAGCAATGCAGGAAAGAAATAGATCACATGAAACAGAGTCAAAGAAACATAGAGGAAATTAAAATCTCAATCAAAAGCTTGCAAAACCGTTTAAGTGAAAGTGAAGACAGAATTTCAGATCTTGAAGATGCTGGTGCAGCTAGTGAAAAGGTAAGAAAGGATCTCTTAAAAACAATGAGGATGCAGGAAAGAATAATCCATCACTTAGAAGATGAGCAAAGATGAACAATGTGAGACTAATAGACATCAATGAGAAAGAAGGAGTCAAAACAAAGGACATTAAAAAAATGGGCAAAAGTAATATCAGAAAACTTCCCAAATATGAAGAAATAATCTAACATTCAGGTAACTGAAGCATAAAGAATGCCAAGAAACCTCAACAGAATTAAAAACACACTGAAACATAAATAGTCAAGATCCCAGAAATTCAGCACAAGAATAATCTACTGAAAGCCACTAGAGAAAAGAAGCAGATCACATTCAAAGGAAAACCCATCAGAATTACGGCTGACTTCTCTTCACAAACCGTGAAGGCAAGAAGAGTATGGAGGAGAATACTTCAAGTCCTCTATGAAATCAAATTCCAGACCACACTACTATTCCCTGCAAAACTCTCTTTCAAGTTTGATGGAGAAGTGAAATAGTTCCATGACAAAGAACAGCTAAAGAATTTCATGATGACAAAGCCAACTCTACACAGGCTCCTGAAAGATGTTCTAGAGAGGGACCAAAATGATCAGAACTCCACGAATGAAATCAGAAGCAACCAACTAAATATGGCAAGCAATGAAACACAGGAGAAAAAGGAGTAAATGACAACAGGTAAATAACATGTCAATCGTAAGTCAATGCATCTCAATTCTAACCATCAAAGTAAATGGACTCAATTCACCAATTAAGACAAACAGACGGACACAGTGGATTAGGAAACAAAATCCAAAAATATGCTGTATACAAGAAACACATTTAACTCATAAAGACATTCATAGGATGAAAGTCAAAGTATGGAACACAATACTACATGCCCCAGCCCCTCAGAAAAAAGCAGGGGTAGCAATCCTATTCTCAAACAGTCTCAACTTCAAACCAACAATGATCAAGTGAAATAAAGAAGGCCACTATATACTGGTTAGGGGAAAAATTCAAGAGGAAGAGGTAACACTCATATATATGTAGCTACCAAACACGGGAGCACCGAACTGTATAAATCAAATCTTAATGGACATGAAAAATGTAATATCCAATACCACAATTTTAACAGGAAACCTTAACACTCCCTTATCTCCAAAATCAACCTGACAAAAACTTGGCAAAGAAATAACAGAACTGAACCAGAGCTTGAAACAAATGGACCTGGTAGACATATACAGAGTGTTCCACCAAAACACACCTGAATAAACATGTTTCTCAGCTGCACATGGGTCATTTTCTAAAACAGACCACATACTGATCCATAGGTCATGATTAAATACATGGAAGAAAACAGAAATTATCCCATGCATATTATCTGACCACAGTGCAATAAAACTGGAAATAAATGACAAAAGAAACCAGAAAAAAAAACCTTAAATACATGGAAATTAAATGACGCCCTACTCAGCAAACAATAAGTCACAGATGAAACTAAACAAGAAATTCAACAATATCTACAATTCAACGAAAATACAAGCACAACTTATTGTAATTTATGGGATACAATGAAAGCAGTTCTCAGAGGAAAATTCATAGCTGTGAACTCACACATTAAGAAAACAGAACGGAAACAAATAAATACCCTAATGCTGCACCTTCAACAACTAGAAAAGGAAGAGCAAACCAAACCCAGAGCCCAAAGACAGGAGGAAATCATAAAGATTAGAGCAGAAATTAATTTAATTGAGACAAAGAAAACAATTCAAAGAATTAAAAAGCAAAAAGCTTGTTCTTTGAAAGATTAAATAAAATCTACAAGCCCTAGCTAACCTCATCAAAAAGATGAAAGAAAAAATTCAAATACAAGCAATAAGGAATGAAAAGGGAGTAATACCTACAAAACAGTGAAAATACAGAAGATTATCAATAGCTACTTTGAGAATCTTTACTCTCACAGAATAGAAGACACAGAAGAAATGGACAGATTCCTAGAAAGGTACAAATTACCACA
>NW_004524718.1:2752778-2775330 GCF_000260255.1 Octodon degus
CAGGTAGGATTCATGGCAGGGATGCAAGGATGGTTCAATATTTGAAAATCTATACCTGTAATACACTATATCAAGAAAGCGAAAACTAAAAATCACAGGATTCTTTCCATTGATGCAGAAAAAGCTTTTGAAAAAATCCAACACTCATTCATTTTCAAAGTCCTACAGAAAATTGGAATAGATGGCCTTTACTTCAATCTGGTAAAAGCCATTTATGAAAACCCAACTGCTAACATAATCTTAAATGGGGAAAAACTGAAATCTTTTATTCTTAGATCTGGTACAAGACAAGGATGTCCTCTATCACCACTCCTATTAAATATAGTTCTGGAATTATTAGCTACAGTCATTAGACAAGAGAAAGAAATAAAAGAAATAAGAATAGGCAAAGAAGAAGTTAAATTACCTTTATTTGCAGGTGACATGACACTTTACTGGGAATACCCAAAAAACTCCACCAAGAAGCTACTAGAAATAATACAGAAATTCAGTAGCATAGGAGGTTATAAAGTCAATACCCAAAAGTCAATAGCATTCCTCTAAACAGACAACAAACACACCGAAAGGGAAATTACAGGAACAATACCTTTTACAATAGCACAGAGGTAAATGAAATACCTTGGAATTAATCTAACTAAAGAAGTCAAAGATCTTTTCAAGGAAAATTACAGTATTCTGGAAAAAGAGATCATAGAGGATTTCAGAAAATGGAAAGATATTCCATGCTCCTGGATAGGAAGAACCAACATTGTGAAAATGGTCATACTCCCAAAATTGCTGTTCAGATTTAATGCAATCCCTATCAGATTACCTCTGACATACCTCACAGACCTAAAGAAATCATTCCTAAAATTTATCTGGAACCAGAAAAGACCTAGAATAGCAAAGGCAATTCTGGGCAATAAAGACAAGGCAGGAGGCATTACCATTCCTGACTTGAAATTATACTACAAGGCTACTGTGATAAAATCAGTGTGGTACTGGCAACAAAACAGACCTGAGGATCAATGGAATAGATTAGAAGATGCTGAAGCTCCTACGAACACACTCAGCCACCTTATCTTTGACAACAGGGCCAAACATACTCACTGGAAGAAAGACAGCCTCTTTAACAAATGGTGCTGGAAAAAATGGCTCTCTACTTGCTGAAAACTCAAACTTGACCCAGGTCTATCACCATGCATTAAACTAAGTTCAAAATGGACTAAAGATCTAACCATTAAAGCAGAGACACTAATCTGCTGGAAGAGAAAGTGGGAGGAACTCTTGAAGACAGAGGTAGGCAAAGACTTCATGGACACAAATCAAATCGCACGGGAAACAGTTGAAAGAATTAACAAGTGGGACCTGCTCCTACTGAGAAGTTCTTTCAAGTCAAAAGAAATTACAAACCAAGTGAAAAGGCAACCCACATATTTGGAAGAAATCATGACAAATAAGTATTCAGACAAAGGTCTGCTCTCTAGAATTTATAAAGATCTAAAAAAACACTACGGCCCCAAAATTTAAAGACCTAATCCAGAAATGGGCATCAGAAATGAACACATGCCTCTCAGAGGAAGAAATTAAAGAAGCGAATAAATATATCAAAAAATGCTCCACATCACTAGGCACCCATGAAATGCAAATTAAAACAACATTGAGATATCATCTCACCCCAAAAAGAATGGCTATCATAACGAAATCACCCAACAACAAATGCTGGAGAGGCTGTGGGGAAAACGGAATCCTTCTCCACTGCTAGACGGAATGTAGACTGGTGCAACCATTATGGAAATCAGTATGGAGACTCCTTAGAAAAGTGGGACTGGAAATCCCATTTAAACCAGCTATTCCTCTACTGGGAATTTTTCCGGAGGATCAGAAAACATCATATCATAGTGATATATGTGTGCCTATGTTTATAGCAGCACAATTTGTGATAGCCCAATCTTGGAGACAACCAAGGTGCCCATCACCTGAGGAATGGTTGAAAAGGATGGGGTATTTTTACACAATGGAGTAGTATTCAGTTATTAAGAATGATAAACTGCAAGCCTTTATATTGAAGTGGATGCCATTTGAACATATACTCATAAGTGAAATAAACCAGACACACGTGTGTCAATATCATATAGTTTCCCTAGTATAAGAACTCAAAAGAAGAAATACAAATAAAAAGATATAATACAAGTTAAAGGAAAGCAGGATCTCAAGGACTAGCTAATCAAGAGAGGGAAAGGAGAAGAGCTAGGAAACATGACAATGTCAAGCCATACGGTTATATGTAGAAGATGGGCAAGGCAATGATCCTGAGAATCTTCAGAAGATTTTTTAATCTAGCAGTTAACTGGAAAGACTTTCACCCTGACTAACTATATATACTGATAACTGTGAACTAAGCTACTGCACTGCAGATGGTAATTTGTAATAGTTTCCTGCTTGGAGTGCCTGTCATTCTGGTCTTCTGAATGTGGGCTGCTTGTCATGACATGCCAGTTGCTGCTATGATGTCTCTTGGGTACATGGTTGTTCAAAAAGAATGGGGTGGTGAATGAAAGCAAGAGACAGTAAAAGGTATATTGTGGGTCTGTCCTGCTTCAAGGTTGTATATGGTGAGATTTTTGGACTTATGTGTAGGCATAAGAAGTATATAATTCTTGATGCCTATATTTTAATTTTTAAATTTTTTATCATATTCTGTAGGGACTTAAAGTTTAACGCATCAATACTTGATGAAAAATACATGTGCATATTATGCCTAAGATGATTGGTATGCAGACAGATAGTGAGGTTAAGCTTAACAGCCTAAGTTGTATGGTAATAACAATAAGCTTGTCTTCTGGATGGGTAACAACCTAAGTTTGCAGACTAAAATTAGAGAAAAAGGAGGGCTGCAAGGAAAGCCAACAGTTTGGTCCTATCCTTCTAATGTCAATTAAGACTTAGGACATATGAGAACTTGTACTGTAATATCATGTAACTTGGTAGTGTCCCAAATTTTCTGGTCAAGGAGCCTATGGGGCCAAAGAGGAAAGTGATCGATGATGTAGAGTGTGCCTAAGGAGAGTCACATAGAGAGAAAATATTCTCTCAGTCTTTCTCAGAGAGTACATTGGCCAAGCAATGGCTGTGACTCATCCACATGGCTGACACTGACACAGGTTCTACAATCTGAGGTACAGGATCTCAGGATAAATCCTGAGGGGATTTCACTGACCTTCTCAGACTCAAAAGCTACAACTCTTGTTGCATAGGTCCTACTTTACCTTGGTCTTAACCATCCAGCAGAAAAGTATAAAAACGAAATACAAGAATTAAAGCCATGCTGTTATGTTGAGCTGTAAGGGACTCAGGTCAACAATTTCTGACATGGGCAGTCAAGTGGATGACCCAATACTATTGTGGGCTACTCAACTCTTTTAGAATATTTTGCTGAGTTCACACACCTATAATATTCAAATAACGGAACTTAACAAAAAAAGGGTATATAGATGAATGTCCATTTTGTATCTGTGTATTCAAAGCTGTTAGGATAGATATATAGTTACATTCTCTTAATGAATAGAGTGATTTGTTCTAATGGTGTTTGTAAATAGGATTTCATGTCCGCATCTCGTACAGCAATTAACCACTAGGAAGAAAGTATGCAATGTGTTAATATTGAAACTGTCCTACAAATTTGATTTGAAACTGTCTCATTGCTATTTGTTAATAAATAAAATTATGGGAAGAAAAGAAATATGATTTGGAAAAAAAGAAAAAATGAACTCCACTGCCTCTTCCATTATATTCAGGTATGGATTCAGATGTATCCATTTGAAGCCCTTTCTAGTTATATTTTTCTCTTTCAAAGCTTTTAAGAACTAATTGTACATCTTCTCTAGTGGTAGCTACAGTAAATTTTCATTATATAATTTTCAGAATGAGAAATATTGGTGAATAATGAAGTTGTAAAACCAATGCTGTGGTTACTGTAATTCACTAAATCCATTAAACCTGTTTCTTGTTGTTGGAATAAATAAATAAATAAATAAAATGTGAAAGAATTTGAGAGAAGTTAACCTGAAATACAAGTATTATGCCTTTTATCCTCCCCAGGGATAAATGCAATTCTTTTGTTTTGGTTAATCATTATCACTTTCCATTTTATTAATTCAATAAAATCAAGGCATTTGGGTTCATCAGTGACTAAATCTGACTAAGAGTCCATGTGAAGCAAATGTTTTCTTCTAGGTTAGTGACCAGCACAGCCATTGTTGTTTTCTGAGTGCCTAAAATTTTCTAATAATCTTGATAAGACTCATTATGTAAGATGAGTGGACACATTTAATATAAGGCCTTATTAGGGCCAGTGGTATAGCTTAGCAGACTTAGTGCTTGCTTATGCTAGAGCAGGGGCCAGAGTTCGATCTCTGGCACTGCATGCCACACCAGTCCTGCCCTGGGGAATGCTGAGCTGGCAATGGAGTCCAAGTCTGGTGGCACACACCTGTAATTCCATCACTAGGAAGGCAGAAATCAAGAGGATCTCTACAAGTCTGAGCTGCACAGTGAGACCCTTCACCCACAGACACACACACACCCTTATATAAGGTCTTACTGACTTTCTCATCACTGGAATAAAATACCCAACAACAATAGTCAAGAGGACAACAGGTTTCTTTTAGCTCGGGTCTAATCCCTGGCCCACTGGCTCCAGGCAGGAGCTGCATAGTGGAGATCATGTAGATAAAAATTGCTCATATGAAGTAATCAAGAGGCAGAGAGGGAGGGAGGAGCCAAGTCCATCCTTCTAGGTCCCCTGGAAGTGACCTGCGTCTTACCTGGCTCCACCTCCTAACTAGACATTTAGCTTATAACTCACCTGTGGATTAACCCACAAATGAGTACAGCATCCCACAGTCCACTCACCTCCCAGAAGCCCCACCTCTGAGTGCAAGAGAGTTTCAGGGATCCTTCTCAATCTAATCTATAACAACAGAAAAGTGAAAACATTGACTTCAGGCTTAGGAACATACTGCTTTCATTGGTGGCTCTTGTCCCAGGAGTAAAATACTTGTCATGGCTAAAGACTCTACAGTTACACTCATCTTAGCCCCATCACTGTGTACCTGGGTGACCCTGGAAGGCTCATTTCAATTCTACACCTATCACAGTTCCTGTACATACAACATAACGCTATGTATAGTACTTCACAGTTTGGTATCAAAATTTTGTAAAGCACCTACCATATTATTCACCAAAAGCAAGCAGTGATGGTATCATAGTAATTACTGAGCTGTATAAAGAGTTGGAAAAGTAATTCTTGAAAATAAAATAATTCAGGAAAAACACTAGTGAAGGAAGCTATCTCCTCTCATGGTTGAGGCAAAGTCCCCTGCTGCGTTCCTGTCTTTTCCCCTGGGCACTATTACAGGATTCCTATCTGACTTGCACACTTCCCTGATAGCTAAGCACAGCAGGAGAGGTCACCTCCCTCTCATTGTTCAGCATACAGCTCAGAGGCCAGACACAGTAAGTACACAACAGACTTCTTCTTAATCACTGTGCAGTCAGTCAAAGATCTGCAAGTTGGCCCATGCAGTCTATTTACATTTTGTAGTAGAGACTAAGTCGTGTTTAGACTTCTATAGGAATTAAGAAAAAGATGAACAGTCTACTTAGGAAAATTGATTCAAGGACAATAATTATTTTGGTGCCAGTTTCTTGAAAACCAAAGCACTATCACTTAAATTTTCTTATATCTATTGTGATTGCCTTAACTTGTTTGCTTCCTTTTGTTTTTCTTTCTCAGGGAATTGACTCCATAGAAACCATTATATATAAGAATACCAAAGAAGCCCTTATCAACTAAGAAAAGTAAAAACTTGCATTTCTAGAGATGAAAACTGGGTACACTAACTAGGAGCCAGGGATAGGCTTAGAAGACATGGATACAGCACTGTCATTGCTGGCCAGTCCTTGTGCTGTGCTGGTGAGCATCAAGGCCCGATGTTGCTGAGAACCACTTCACTAACCTCTTACAATCACCCAGTGGTGAAGTTTCTGCTAAGACCTCCATCCTGTAAAAAAGATTGAGGGTTAAGTTCAAAACTCTAGGCATCCACAAATATTAGTATCCCAGCTGGGATTCCAGCCAACTCCTGGTTATGAGCATTAGACTTTTGTTCACTCTTCTGAATGTCCTTTGGGGTTCCACATCCTGAGTTCAAACAGGAGCACATGCACACAATGAATATATTCATGAAGTTATCAAGATCCAAACAACAGATCTATAAGATATGATCAAAAATACACTGATTCTTCAGAATTTTAAAAGATCATAATAAAAGACATATTGTCATTAATCATCTTCAAAATACTCTGCATAGCTTTTAACACACTCGTCCCACTGTTCTTGCCATTGTCTGCAGCAGTTCTGGAAGTCCTGTTTCACAGCTGTCCTTGGTTGTGCTCTCAGAGTTGCCACCATGACCTGAATTAATTCAAAAAGTTTACTTTCCATAGTCACTTTGACTTTGTGAAAGAGCAGGAAGTTGAAAAGGGCCAGATCCAGCAAGTAAGAAGGATAAGACACAGCACTGTGCTTAGGAGCCTTCCTTTGAATTGGATGGCACCCAGCAGTATTTTTCCATATTTTTTTAAATCACATTTCACAAAGATATTTGCCAAAGAGGACTTCCATAACTACTTCATAAACTGGCAACAATGATGGAATAAGTAAAGGAAGGAGTTTTAGAGGGGGATTGATAGCAATGATTTTCAACATAATTAATTTTTAAAATATAAACATTTATCGTATATTTTGTTTTTTCCATAATTTAATTGAGAAATAAATATAAATGAGATAGTTTCAAATCAAATTGGTAAGATAGTTCCAAAAATTAACACATTGAATACTGCCTTCCTAGTGGCTATTTGTTGTACAAGATGCAGACACGATATCCTATTTACAAACACTATTAGAACAAATCCCTCTATTCCCTGAATTAAGAGAATGTACCTATATATCTATGCTAACCATGTTGAATACACAGATACAAAATGGTGACTCATCTATATCCCTTTTTTTTGTTTAGTTCCATCATTTAAATATTGTAGGTGGGTGAGCTAAGCAAAATATTCCAAAATAGTCCAGTAGTCCATAATAGTATTGGCTCTTTCACTTGACTGGCAATGTCAGAAGTTGTTGAACTGCGTCCCCTACAGCTCAATATAATAACATGGCTTTATTTCTTGTACTTCGTTTTTATACTTTTCTGCTGGATAGTTAAGACCAACATAAAGCAAGACCTATGCAACAAGAGTTGTAGCTTTTGGATCTGATAAGGTCAGTGAAAGACCCTCAAGATTTATCCTGAAACCCTGTACCTCAGATTGTAGATCCTTTGTCGGTGTCAGCCATGTGGATGAGTCATGGCCATTGCTTGGCCAAGAGCTCTCTGTGAAAGCCTGAGAGAATGTTTTCTCTCCATGTAACTCTCCTTGGGCACACTCTACATCATGAATCACTTTACTCTTTGGCCCCATAATCTACTTGATCAGAAAATTTGGGACACTACTGAGTTACATGATGTTACAGTACAACTTCTCATGTGTCCTGAGTCTTAATTGACATTGGAAGGCTAGGGTCAAAATGTTCACTTGCCTTGTGGTCCTCCTCCCTCTCCAATTTTTGTTATGCAAACTTAAGTTGTTAACCCTCCAGAAGAGAAACTTATTGTTAATACCGTATAACCTAGACTGTTGAGCTTAACCTCACTATCTGTCTGAATATCAAATATCTTAGGCATAACATGGAACAGGTATTTTTCATCAAGTATTGATATGTTAAAATTTAAGTCCCTTCAGAATATGACAAAAAAAATTCTAAAAATTAAAATACAGTTAAATAATAGGAATAAACGATTATATATGATTACACATAAGTCCAGAAATCTAATCATATAGAACATTGTTGCAAGACAGTCCCACAGCACTTTTTTTCATGTCTCCTGCCTTCATTCACCACTCCTTTCCTTTATACACAATCATCTACCAGAGAGACAACACAGCAGCAAATAGTGGGTCATGTTAAGCAGCACATATTCAGAAGACCAGAATGACAGGCACTGCAAGCATGAACCTAATATTACAAATTGCTATTTTCAGTGCAGTTGTTTAGTTCACAGGTATCACTATATATAGTTAGTCAGGGTGAGAATCCTTCCAACTAACTGCTAGATTTAAAAATCTGAAGATTCTCAGGATCATTGCCTTACCCATCTTCTATGTATAACTGCATGGCTTGCCACTCTCATGTTTCCAAGCTCTTCTCCTAGCTCTCCCTTCATTGTCTAGTCCTCAAGTTCTTTTCTTTACTTGTATTATACCTTTCTATTTGTATTTCTTCTATTGAGTTCATATACTAGGGAAACTACATGATATTTACACATGTGTATGTGGTTTATTTCAATTATAAATATGTCTTCCAGTGGCATCCACTTAAATATAAAGGGATTGAGTTTATCTTTTGTTATAGCAGAGTAATATCCCATTGTATAAAAATACCACATCTTTTCCATCCATTCCTCAGGTGATGGGCATGTTGGTTGTTTCCAAGATTTGGGTATCACAAATTGTGCTGCTATAAACATAGGCACACACATAATCCTATGATATGATGCTTTCAGGTCTTCCGGGAAAATTCCCAGTAGAGGTGTAGCTGGTTTAAATGGGATTTCCAGTCCAAGTTTTCGAAGGAGTCTCTACATTGATTTCCATAACGGTTTTACCAGTCCACACTCCCACTAGCAGTGGAGAAGGGTTCCTTTTTCCCCACAGCCCCTCCAACATTTGTTGTTGGTTGATTTCTTTATGATAGTCATTCTTTCTGGGGTGAGATGATATGGCAATGTTGTTTCACATTGCATTTCCTGGATGGCTAGTGATGTGGCGCATTTTTTCATATATTTATTCTCTTCTTTAATTTCATCCTCTGTGTCGTGTGTGTTCATCTCAGATGTCCATTTCTGGATTTGGTCTTTAAATTTTGGAGCCATAATGTTTTTTAGTTCTTTATAAATTCTAGAGAGCAGACCTTTATCTGAGTACTTATTTGTCAAGATTTTTTCCAAATTTGTGGGTTGTCTTTTCAATTTGTTGTAACTTCTTTTGAAGTGAGAAAACTTCTCAATAAGAGGAGGGCCCTTTGTTAACTCTTTCAAGTATTTCCTGTGTGATTTGATTTTTGTTCATGAGCTCTTTGCCTACACATATGTCTTCAAGTGTTCCTCCTACTTTCTCTTCCAGGAGATTTAGTGTCTCTGCTTTAATGTTTAGATCTTTAATCCATTTTGACTTTAGTTTAGTGAATGGTGATACACCTGGGTCAGGTTTCAGTTTTCAGCATGTAGAGAGCCAGTTTTTCCAGCACCATTTGTTAAAGAGGCTATCTTTCTTCCAGTGAGTATGTTTGGCCCCTTTATCAAAGATAAGGTGGTTGAGTGTGTTTGTAGAGGCCTCTGCATCTTCTAATCTATTCCATTGACCCTTAGGTCTATTTTATTGGCAATACCATGTTGATTTTTGTCACAGTACCTTTGTAGTATAGCTTCGAGTCAGGAATTGCAATGCCTCCTGCCTTGTCTTTGTTGTCTAGGATTGCCTTTGCCATTCTAGGTTTTTTCTGGTTCCAAATAAATTTTGGGAATGATTTCTCTAGCTCTGAGAGGTATGTTAGTAGTAGTTCCATAGGGATGGCATTAAATCTATATAGCAATTTTGGGAGTATGGCCATCTTCACAATGCTGGTTCTTCCTATCCAAGAGAATGGAATTTCTTTCTATTTTCTGAAATCCTCTATGATCTCTTTTTTAGAGTACTGTAATTTTCCTTGAAATATCTTTGACATCTTTAGTTAGATTAAATACAAGTTATTTCATTTTCCTCAGTGTTATTGTAAAAGGTGTTATTTCTCTAATTTCCCTCTCAGTGTGTTTGTTATCTGTGTAGAGGAATGCTGTTGACTTTTGGGTATTGGCTTTGTGTCCTGCTATGCTACTGAATTTCTGTATTAATTCTAGTAGCTTTTTGGTGGAGTTTTTGGGTCTTCCAAGTAAACTATCATGTCATCTGCAAGTAATGATAATTTAAATTCTTCTTTGCCTAGTCTTATTCCTTTTATTTCTGTCTCTTTTCTAATAGCTCTAGCTAGTGATTCCAGAACTATATTGAATAGCAGTGGTAATAGAGGACATCCTTGTCTTGTACTAGATCTAAGAGTAAAAGATTTCAGTTTTTCCCCATTTAGAATTATGTTAGCCATTGGGTTTTCACAAGTGGTTTTTAACAGATTGAAGCAATGACCACCTATTCCAATTTTCTGTAGGACTTTGAACATGAATAAATGTTGGAATTTTTCAAAGCCTATTCTGCATCAATTGAAATGATCATGTGTTTTTTAGTTTTCGCTCTATTGATATAGTGTATTACATTTATAGATTTTTGAATATTGAACAATATATGTATTCCTGGAATTAATCCTACCTGTTCATGGTGTATGATCTTCTTGATGATTTTCTGGATTCTATTTGGTAGGATTTTAGTAGAATTTTTGCATCTATGTTCATAAGTGAGATCGGCCTGTAGTTCTCTTTTTTAGTTGTGTCTTTCACTGGTGTTGGTATCAGTATAATTCTTGCCTCCAGGTATGATTTTGGGAGGATTGCTTCCTTTTCAATTTCATTGAAGAGTTTGAGGAGTATAAGGACTAAATCTTCTGTAAATTTCTTGTAGAATTTAGCTATGAATCTGTCAGGACCTGGACTTTTCTTTGTCAGTAGAATTTTTATTACATCTCATATTTTGTTGTCTGTCATTGGGCTACTAAGAGTAGTTAAATCTTGTTGATTCAGTTGTTGTAATTTGTACCTTTCTAGGAATCTGTCCATTTCATCTCTGTCTTCTCTATTCTATGAGAGTAAAGATTCTCAAAGTTGCTATTGATAATCTTCTGAATTTCCACTGGGTCTGTGGTAATTACACCCTTTTCATTCCTTATTGCTTGTATTTGAATTTTTTCTTTCCTCTTTTTGATGAGGTTAGTAGGGGCTTATCGATTTTATTTAATCTTTCAAAGAACCATTTTTTTGTTTCGTTAATTCTTTGAACAGTTTTCTTTGTCTCAATTAAATTAATTTCTGCTCTAATCTTTATGATCTTCCTGTCTTTGGGCTCGGGGTTTGGTTTGATGTTCCTTTTCTAGTTGTTGGATGTGCACCCTAGTTGTTAGGGTGTTTATTTGTTTCTGTTCTGTTTTCCTAATGTATGAATTCGCAGCTATAAATTTCCCCCTGAGAACTGCTTTCATCTCATCCCATAAATTTCAATAAGTCATGGTTGAAATTTCATTGAATTGTAGATATTGGTGGATTTCTTGTTGAATTTCATCTGTGATCAATTGGTTGCTAAGTAGGGTGTTGTTGAATTTCTATGTATTTAGGGATTTTTTTTCTGGTCTCTTTTGTCATTTATTTCCAGTTTCATTGCATTGTGGTTAGATAATGTGCATGGGATAATTTCTGTTTTCTTCCATGTACTTAAGCATGACGTATGGACCAGTATGTGGTCGATTTTACAAAACGACCCATGTGCAGCTGAGAAAAATGTGTATTCAGCTGTGTTTCGGTGGAACACTCTGTATATGTCCACCAAGTCCATTGGTTTCAAGCTCTGTTTCAGTGCTGTTATTTCTTTGCTAAGTTTTTTTCTGGTTGACCTATCTTTTGGATAAGGGGGTGTTAAGGTCTCCTGTTAAGGTTAGGATATTGGATATTAGATTTTTCATGTACATTAACATTTGATTTATATAGTTGGGTGCTCTTGTGTTTGGTTCATACATACTTATGAATGTTACCTCTTCTTCTTGAATTTTTCCCCTAACCATATAGAGTGGCCTTCTTTATTTCGCTTGATCATTGTTAGTTTGAAGTTGAGACTGAGAATCGGATTGCTACCCATGCTATTTCTGTGGTGCTGTGTCATGTAGTATTGTGTTCCATCCTTTGACTTTCAGCATATGAATGTCTTTATGAGTTAAATGTGTTTCTTGTATACAGCATATTGTTGGATTTTGTTTGCTAATCCACTGTGCCAGTTTATTTCTCTTAATTGGTGAATTGAGACCATTTACATTGATGGTTAGAATAGAGATGTATTGACTTATGATTGACATGTTATTTACCAGTTGTTGTTTACTCCTTTTTCTCTTGTGTTCAATTGCTTACCCTATTTAGTTGGTTGCTTCTGATCTCATTCATGGAGTTCCAATCATTTTGGTCCCTCTCTAGAATGTCTTTCAGTAGACTGTGTAGGGTTGGCTTTGGCATCATGAAATTCTTTAGCTATTCTTTGTCATGGAAGTATTTCACTTCTCCATTAAACTTGAAAGAGAGTTTTGCAGGGTATAGTAGTCTGGGCTAGAATTTTTTTCATAGAGGATTTGAAGTACTCTGCTCCATGCTCTTCTTGCCTTCACGATGTGTGAAGAGAAGTCGGCAGTAATTCTGACGAGTTTTCCTTGAATGTAATCTACTTCTTTTCTCCAGCGGCTTTCAGTACATTACTCTTGTTCTGGATTTCTGGGATCTTGACTATTTTATGTCTCGGTGTGTTTTAATTCGGTTGAAGTTACTTGGCTTTCTGTATGCTTCAGTTACCTGAATGTTAGATTGTTTCCTCATGCTTGGGAAGTTTTCTGCTATTACTTCTGCCCATATTTGTTAATGTCATTTATATTGACTCCTTCTTTCTCATTTGTACCTATTAATCTCACATTGTTCATCTTTGCATCATCTTGCAAGTGGTGGATTATTTTTTTCTGTATCCTAGTTGTTAAGAGATCTTTTCTTACCTTTCACTAGCTGCACCAGCATCTTCAAGATCTGAAATTCTATCTTCACTTTCACTCAAACGGTTTTGCAAGCTTGTGATTGAGATTTTAAATTCCTCTATGTCTCTTTGACTCTGCTTCATGCTATCTATTTCTTTCCTGTATTGCTCATTCAAGGAATCCATCATTTTTCTAATCTCCTCTATTTTTTTTTCAATGTCTTCTTTAGAAGCAGTTATTAATTCTTCTATTGCAGAGGTTTTTTCAGATTGGATTTCCTCCCTATGTTTCTGTATTTGATTCTTTACTTCAGATGCTATGAGTTCAGAGAATTCTTTTTTATTTCAGAAAACAATTCCACTCTGATTTCTTCTATAACTTTCTGCTGTTGCTTAGTTACTTTCGACACTATTAATTCATAGATTTCAGCTGAGTTTATATTCTCTGCACTTGTTCTGGATGGGCATTTGGTTTCCTCCTTATGTTTCTACATTTGATTCTTTACTGAAGGTGCTATTAATTCAGGATTTCTTTTTTTATTTCCAATCTGAGTTCCTCTATACCTTTCTGTAGCTATTTTTTATTACAGAAGCCATTGATTCTTTGCTTTCAGCTGTGTGATTCCCAATTTGTTCTGTGTTAGTGTCCTCTGCACTTGTTACAGGTGGGCTTGGTTTCTGATGTTACATTTTGTTCCTTCTTATCATTTTGTGTAGCACTGTCTTCTGAACTTTGTTGTACATCTTCATTGTAGTTATAACCTTAGCACTTACTGAAGTTCAGGTGCAGATCTACAAAGTTTGGATTCATACAGTTGTGCCTGGCTTGGGTCTGGCTGCTGTGCTGAGCTCCTTCCTGTTGTCACCTTTGGGAGTGAACTTGTTGTGACCCTCTGGCAAGATGTTCTGCTCTTGGCCTAGCTGAATGGTTTTGTCCCCTACTCTCTCTGCAGGGACTGCAGTTGCAGAGTTTCACCCTTGGCCTGTATGCCAGGCCTGAGCTGAGTCTCAAGTGGACAAGGTGGAGTAGGTGGGAGAGGAAACTCCCCCAGACATTCACCAGGCCTGGGCTATGGGTGGATCTGGTTGTCCCAAGAACACGGTAGAAGTTCTCAGTCACTGGGTGGGAGTCGTGGGGACTGCGGAGTGGTGGGTTGAGTCCCAAGGGTGTGGAAGAGGGTCTCACTGATACTGCACCTGGCCTTGGACCAGACAGGTCCCACCAGTGCAGGGTAGCCAGAAGCTCTCCCACACAGTCACCGGACCTGGGCTAGGGCTGGATCTGGGGCTCCCGAGAACACTTACTGTATATTTTGATCACCCCTTGTATTCTTAAAATTTTATTAGAATAGTTATCATAAAGAACAGCTTTAAAATTTTAACCTACTTTTGGGGAGAAATTTCTTTCTCCAATATAGTAATGTTAGAAATCTTCCATCCTTGCATATAGGAGGAAAAAATTATGCTAGAATATTATAAGGTATCACTCAGCACTAAGCACTGCTTCCCAAGATATTGAATAAGATAAAGTAGCGTTAACAGAAATGAGTATTAACAGTCAACATCTGGGAAATGTTCCCATATTGTTTTCAATATCCAACTAACAGCTGAAAAGTTGGTATATATAAACTATAATAAGTAAATTTATGTGTTCAGTGCTGCAACTGACACACTAATAAAAATGCTGGATTAAATTTAAGCAAGAAAAAATTCTAGTTCTGTAATATTTCTGGGTGGTAGGAAAAGTATTGGAAAAATGAGCTATTTAATTTCATAAAATCTAGTTTTAAGGAGTTCATAATAATTTGTAAATTATAATTTTAGATCTTCTTAGGAGTATAGTGGAGGAACATTACATTTGATTATTACCCATTCTCTTGGACAGAGAAAATTAAAACACAGCAGATGACAGTCAAATTGATGATTTTCTGTTGAGTTGGAAGTCAGAAAGCAGGTTCACTTTGCAGAAATTTCCCACCTCTCCGCCCATTATGTATATACACAAAAGCTACATTTTTTTCACCAACAAGCTATATCAGCAGTTCCTTGCTGTTGAAAATGGGGTTAAGGGCCAGTGAGATAGCTCAGTGGACTAAGCACCTGCTTAGGCAAATACAGAGACTGGGATTCAATCCTGGGCACAACACGCTACACCAGCTCCACCCCCAGGGCATGCAGAGCCAGCTACTAAATCGTTATGTGGTGGGGCATGCCCATAATCCCAGCTCTGGGGAGGCTGAAAACAGAAGGATCATTGTGAGTGTGAGTTGTCTAGTAAGACTCTGTCCCAAATACATAAAAAATAAAAGAAAATAAAAGAAAAAGAAAATAGGATTAAATGGTATTATCAAATAAAAGGTAGCTAAAACTCTTGTGTAGTTGATAGTGTAGAGGTGATATCAAATCCACTCAAAAGAAGACTAAGAAAAATTATGGAAAATGGAGATGGGAGATAAAAGACTGTTTTAAAAGTACAGTTGCTGCCATTTTGGCAAGTAACAGTTTCCACCTCCTTACCTCTGTGGAACAGCCTAAAGTTGTCCATACCTCCAATCATGCAGGTTACTAATCTGGGCCACACTACTACAAGTAAATGTTGGAAAAGATTTTCTTATAGAAAAAGGTGCAAGCAATAAAAGCAAAAGACTCAGATTATGCTCTTTGCTCAGATCTTTCCTGAGATTCTGTATGCTACTGCATGTTTTCAGTCTTTCTGCCAATAACACTTTGTAAGTTAACCAGGGACATTCAGGAGGGTGCAAGTGTAAGGGGGTGCATAGGAGTGTTTGCAGAGCAATCCCAGCCAACCTTGGCTGTCCTAGTGTTCTCCTGTTGGGCTGCACTTTGTGTTGAAACAACACAAAGCACAAGTTCTGGCTGCCAACAAAGGTCACCTTTCTTTGCCATTAGATTATAACCTTGTTTCTGTAAAAATGAAAGTTACCGTGGAGCGTTGCTGCCCTAAACTTTCATTACTAGAGACAGGCACTTCCCTCACCTACTCCTGGCAGAGATTTAGCATCTAATGAGGCCTTTATAGGGGATGGATTCAAGAGTCTCTCTATGGCTGAAGATTGCCCCTGTGCAGTTTCTGGTTGTAATTTCCATAGGAAATAAACAAGCCACCAACACAATAATCAGTAATGTGTATTCATGGAGACGAAGGTCATTTGACGTAGATATGCAACATCCTGTTGTGCCAGTTCGTGTGGCCTGGCTGACTATTTTTAGAATCAGGTGGTATCAACTCTTGATTTGTCAGAGAGCTCCGAGCAGGGTCGATGCCTGCCTGGGATTGCTGACAGCAGCTCCAGCCAGGTGACTGCCTCACAGCACCCCCTGCCAGCCGCATGACCGGCTTCCTGCCAGCCACACGCTCACCACAGCTGCCTCCTGGTGCTCCCAGCTGCCACAGGACAGCCCTGCCAGTTGCACCCTGGGGCTCTGCCAGCTCCACAGCAGTTCCAGTGTGCCATGTGGCAGCCAAGCCCTGTGCATCAGTCCTGCTGTCACATGCAGAAAACTCATTCAGTGAGTTGCCTAAAATTAACTCTTCCACAGAGCCCTTTGCCCTGCACATCAGGGTTTTTATGAGGTGTGGGCTCCTGGTCTTTCTTTCAGACAGCTTTCATAGCTCATGTGAAAGGATTCTTTGGCTCATAAGCAAAGCTGCTTTTCGAGTCACAATTTTGTTTCTCATACTTTTGACTGCTCTTTTCCTCAGCTTAACATCACAGAGCAAAAAGAAAGAAAGAAAAGGAGAGAGAGAGAGAGAGAGAGAGAGAGAGAGAGAGAGAGAGAGAGAGAAAGGGAGGGAGGGAGGGAGGGAGGAAGAAAGAAAGAAAACTAAACACAGGAAGCAAGACTCAAAACATATGAAATGTGAATGATCTCTTAAATCCCATAGATGCACAAATTAACGTAAGAAACATCAGGACTCATAGATTCTAAATGTTTCAAATTCCCAGAATATGTGTTTGGATAGATTCTCTAAGTTTTGGTCAATCAACTGGCAAAAAAAAAAAAAAAAAAAAAAAATCAACAACATGTAATCAAATATCACAGTGTTAATCGATACTAGGAAAAGCAACAAGAAGGATACAAAGTGCTGCTCTATAAAATGTTAAGATAGATGGAAGAAAAAGTGAAAAAGATCCGAAGTACTGGAGACCTGGCCTGTGTCCATAGCGGGGTTCAGTTTAAATTGTAACTGCAGTAGCAGCATTTGGGAAAGCATGTCACCCCAGCATTTCAACATGAAAAGACAAGCACACAGTTAACTGTGTACTGTGCATTATAGATTATGTGGGCAGTGACACGTGGTTAGGGAGAAGGAAGGCTGGTTACTTTACTGAGCTGTGAAGTCTTCTAAAGCAAGTAGATCACAGACTGAGCTAACAACCGGATAAAAAAATCCATGGTAACAAGGTTCTGTGCCTAGGGTTTGAATTCTTGAGAACGCTCAGGCTAAGGATTCCGGATTTTACACTGCCAGCCATAGAATGCAATCAAAAGTATTTTGGGAGGAGAAACAATAAGGTGAAATGTAGAGTAACCCAAACCACGTGAATTTTGCCCTTTCTCAAGATGGAGTAGTAAGAAAAATTCAAATATCATAAAGTATCACAAGCTCTGACATAGTATAAAAGGCACAGTGAAGAGAAAACCCCAGACTAGGTTTGGTTGCATTGTTTTTTGTTTTTGTTTTTTTTTTTTTTTTTTTTTTTTTTTTTTTTTTTTTTTTTGGCAGAACCAGGGATTGAACTCAGATCCTTGCATTTGCCAGTCAAGCGCTTATCCTACTGAGCCATCTCCCCGGCCCCTTGGTTGAGTTTTATTCCTGTAAACCTCTTCTTCTACTTGTCCAAATTCCTCATACTATCCTATTTTCTTTAGCAAAGAAGTGAGAAAAAATTTTTAAAAGTGAAAGATGACAGTGTGAAATAGAAGGAAAAAAGGGAATCAGGAAGAATCACAAAGCAACTTGAAAATTCTTTAACAAAGAAAAGGTAACTATATCTTCTTTAAAAGCTTTCAAGTAAATCCTCATTAATCTTCTACCTAGGGCACAGCCACTAACACAATCTGAAAAAGTTACATAGACAGCTTATTTATAGTTTAACAAAAATATAAATTGCCTTTTATGTTTTCCTTCTTTTTCTTCCTAAAATGTAATTTACATCTTCTAAAATAAATTTATTCCATGCATCTGGGCCCCGTGCAAAACTGGCTATTTGAAACTAGTCCATTAAGTTAAGATCATAACTTAACATTTAAGTTATGATCTGAGATTTAAAGGATGTTCACCTGTTTGTATTCAATACAGTGGAAGAGTCATAGTTTTCTGAGTTTCAGACACAGCAACTCAAATGACAAACACAGGTGACAAGCGCGATGTCTACTCCTTTGTGATCTTCACAGTTGGGATCGGTTTACTCCCAGCCCATAATCTGCAACCACTCTACCTTCCCAGGAAAGAATTTAAGGCCCTAGTTCATTTCCTCCCCCACCCCACCCCCGGCAGAACCGGGGATTGAACTCAGGCCCTTGCCCTTACCAGGGAGCGCTTATTCTACTGAGCCATCTCCCTGGCCCCTTCAAGCCCTAGTTCAGAGCCAGAGTCAGCAAGTTATCATGCTTTGTGTTGATCAGGTAGATGTCACGCAAAGTCTCCTGCTGTGACACAAACCCCAGGAGGTTCAGTCACCCCAGTTGAGTTCTAACTCCCCTCTTAGCCAAGCATCTCTGTGCTTCCTTCTTTTGGGTACTTTTGGGTACATTCTTGTCACAGATGAACAGGTTTCCCTCAGGGCCATTAGAGAAAGGATGCTATTTCCTTGTTCCTTTCTTTACAGTTTATTTTCTGAGCCATGTAACAAATAATGGGGGAATTACAAAGGCAGTATTGGCTATTAGAACTATAACCCTCCTGCCAGTTAAACTAGACTCAGATCTATTCTTGTTTACTTCCTATGCAGTTTTCTTGCTGACATGAAGTCATTCTGTTGCCAATAAATGTAGGGTACAGTGAAGTATCTGCTCTTCTTTCCTTCCTAAGAAAATACCAAGTTTCCTTCACTCTTAGAAGGAAGCTACAATTTTGGTCATTAAAATATCAAAAAAGATGATAAAAAATGATGGTTCCATTTTGTTAAAATACACACAAAAAATCATTTACATGTGTCAGGATCTCTGCCAACAACCTGTATTCTAATCTTTGATCTTTCATTGATTTTCTGTTCTGGGCTTCGCTTAGGAAGAAGCATTTCATCTTGGATTCATCTTCTGTGAGTCAAAACTCAAATTGTGAGAGGTTCTCAAAGGAAATAAAACTGAGTGACAAAAAGCTCAACATAATGAAAATCAGGAGTGACAGAAACTGTGATGATCAGAAGAACCTATCCTACATTAAAGAG
Organism: Octodon degus; assembly: GCF_000260255.1. Lineage (NCBI taxonomy): Eukaryota > Metazoa > Chordata > Mammalia > Rodentia > Octodontidae > Octodon > Octodon degus. The sequence goes on from NW_004524718.1 coordinate 2,772,047, forward strand.
GCCACAATTAATAAGAAAGGATTAATAATTATCATGTAAAAAGCTGAACTGGTGTTCCAAGACTTTTTGCATATTTTTAATTTGAGAAGCTGGCATATGCAGTAAATATTGTGACAATTAAAGAAAAGTCTTTACAACTATAACTTTAAAACATTCATTCTAAAAATAAGTAACTTTATGCATCAATTCAAAGAACTCGTATGTGACAGAGTTGGCAAAATTTTTCAATAATGGGCAAGATGGTAAATACTTTGGTTTTATGTATGTGTGGCCACTAGTCTTGGCCACTGGTGTCATAGTCAGAAAATAATAACTAAGTGGCTGAGGCCATGCTCCAGTGAAATTTTCTTTGCAGAAACATTGAGGAAGCAGATTTGTCTGAAGGTCACAGCTTGCAGATTCTGATCTACGCTCACCTCTGTACACACCTCTGAACCTCATGTCCTCACTGGGACAAGATGCCCCACACCCACAAAAGGAAGGAAGAGGGACATATTCAGGCTGACATCCTCAACCCATGAGCAGCTGGCTCCATGGCACAAACAGGATGAGGGGAAGGTCTGGGGGAAGAAAGATGCTTGCATTGTGGGGCCAGAGGAGGGAGCAAACAGAAGATCTGGGAAAGGATACACCTGCCTGCAAGGAGCCTTGCCTGCTAGAGGAAAGCCAGCCATGGTCTCCTCGGCGACAGAACCCCCAGAGGAGCCTAGCACCTGCAGAATATGACCAACTTCCAAGCACATATGGCTTTAGGGAGAAAGTGGAGACCTGAAGCATAAGGCTGTGTGTACAGAGAAACTTATGTAGTATGTATGTAACGATCTCTGCATTGCTCCTATCTCAGCATGTGCAGCGTTTGCTGAGCAAGATCTTTCCCAGGTTATATCAGATTAGGGTCTGAACTGTGGGTCCCTATTGTACCTGTACCTGTTCTCCTGCAATTTTATGCTTCTTACATTTGCTCTGTTTTTAGTAAATTGTAAGCATTGTAAAGAAAAAAATGTGTGGGCTTGGAGTCTGAGATTGCACTTTGCTCCTTCTCATTGACATTTTGTGTAGCACTGTCTTCTGACCTTTGTTGTAGAGCTTTGGTGCAGTTATAACCTTAGCACCTACTGAAATTCAGGTGCAGATCTACAAAGTTTGGATTTATCCTGCTGTGCCTGGCTTGGGTCTGGCTGCTGTGCTCAGCTCCTTCCTGCTGCTGCCCTTGGGAGTGATCCTGTTGTGCCCCTCTGGCAAGATGTTTTGCTCCTGGACTAGCTTGTTGGTTGAGTCCCCTACTCTCTCTGCAGGGATTGCAACTGCAAGGTTTCACCTCAGGCCTGTATGTCAGGCCTGAGCTGAGTCTGGAGGGGACAAGGTGGTGGAGGGGGGAGAGGAAGCTCTTCCACACACTCACCGGGCCTGGGCTAGGGCTGGATCTAGGGTTCCCCCAAATGCGGCAGAAATTCTCACTTGGCGGGCAGGGTGGGGGTGCTGTGGAGTGGTGGGACAGTGCCCAGAGGGTGGAAGAGGGTCTCACCCATGCTGCGCCTGGTCTGGGACCTGCAGGTCCCACCGGTGCAGGGTAGCCGGAAGCTCTCCCACACACTCACCAGGGCCTGGGCTAGGATTGGATCTGAAGGGGTCCCCACAATGCGGCAGAAATTCTCACTAGGTGGGCAGGGTGGGGGCTGCTGCTGAAGCTACTGGACTCTTTTAGAATATTTTGCTAAGTTAACACACCTATAATATTCAAATGACAAAACTAAACCAAAAAAGGGATATAGATGAATGTCCATTTTGTATCTGTGTACTCAAAATGGTTAGGATAGATACATAGTTACATTCTCTTAATGAATAGAGGGATTTGTTTTAATAGTGTTTGTGGATAGGATATCATGTCTGCATCTTGTACAGCAAATAACCACTAGAAAGAGAGTATGCAATGTGTTAATTATTGAACTGTCCTACCAATTTGATTTGAAACTGTCTCATTGCTATTTGTTTCTCAATAAAATTGTGAAAAAAATTAAAAAATGATTTTTCTAGTCCTAGTACTTGGTGACTTTGTTGATTGGTACATACATTGTAATAATTTAATATTTTTAGTGCCTTTCCTGGCTCTCCTTCTAAGTTATCTAAACTGGAATTTCTCATTTTCAGGAGAAGGAAAGCACAAGATTATTAAGTGTTTAAATGTCTTCAAAGTTCCTCTTTCATATCTTTGCCACTTTACCATTTTTGTTATTATTTCTCCAATTTCAGTCTGTTTGTACTGCTATAAAATCTGATAAATAAATTTAGTAAATCATTTTTAAACAATTTATTTTCTCACAATTTTGAGTGCTGCTAAGTTCAAGAACATGATGGCATTTGGAGTCTGCTCCTGCTATTGTGTCCTAGAAGGGGACAAACTCTGTGTTACCACATGTTAGAAAGCAAAACAAAAGGCTGTGAGACACTCCCCTTTTCATAAACACCTCAACCCCCATTCACAAACGAGGACCTATCATGTCCTAATCTCCCCTTAAAGAACCTGTCTCTTGACACGGTCATTCTGACAAGCGCTGAATTTAAGACTGACTTATTCAATTCATAGCATCCCCACTTCCCTTTAGCTGTTTCAGAAAAGAAGATGAAGGGAGGAACAAAGAAATAGCAGTCCTTTCTGTGATGACCAATTGGAAAATATCCAGCTAAGAGGGAACAGTCATAGAAACTTTTGGTGAAAATATCATTAATGTTTCTATAAAACACACATTTCAGTAGTATATATTTTAGTACGAGGAAGTTATGGAACTGATTGGAGAAATTCTTCAAGGATGATATGGGGATGGAGAGTCAGACTCTGGGTTGTAAAGCTCATCTCCACAACTTACTGCATTACTATGTGAGTTATTTGGGCTTTCTGTTAACTTGATGTCTTTGTCTATACCTTGTGGCAAATGCTCATAACTTCTTCATAGAAAGTTAACACATCTAGAGTTATAGGAGAAATGTATTCTAAGTGCAGGATAAGTAGCTGCCAAACTTTTTCTTTTCTGGTCTTAAAATCATTCTTCTATCTGCTATGGGATCCTCTCCTTCCATGCAGGTGAGCTTGATCTGGGCCACACTGGGAATACTTCCATGATGGTCGGTCACCTGTGATCTCCAGATTGCCACTTCCAATATTGATGTCTTGTTACTCATCTCACTAAATAATATAAGCAGAGTGAGTGAGATAACCTGGGACCTGGTGGAATCCTGAATAGACCCAGCATGCAGGCCCAGCATGGAACCCTTCAGCAGAACTCCCT
>NW_004524718.1:2777076-2780866 GCF_000260255.1 Octodon degus
ACAGAGGTTTGTACCTATGTTATTTATTTATTATTTCTTGCCTATATCTTGTAATATGAGAAACTACTTTGGCAGTAACAATACACAATGTACTAACCATTGTTACTCTTAGGAGAGTAAAATCTTGTTTTGAGATTTTGTACCATTGTTTTTGTTTTTTTTTTCTTTAAAATAACTGATGTCAAAAAAAGAAATAAAATGCAATATAACCTAATATATATTATATATATGCAGTATTTTGACATCTTTCTCCATGAAAACCATGCCTCATCCTGTCTGCAGATCATTACTTGCTTTTATAGCTTGTGTTCCCTTTGCTAGCCACTTCTTAGTCTGTCTCTCCATTCCCTTCTCTCACTCTAGTCTGACTTTAGCTTCTCAGACTTTAATCTTCTCAATCTGCATGCACTCCAAAGTGATCTCATCCACATCCATGACTTTAAATACCATGTAAATGTTGATGGTTTGCAAATTTATTTTCCAGTGGCAAAACTCCCGAGTGAAACCACACTGACATGTACAGCCCCTACACACCTTTCGACTTAGTTGTCTCATTATAACACCAAACTCATTAGGCATAAAACCACAGTCTTGGAGGTCTCTCACTCATGCTCATGTGCACACATATATACTCTTCTATTTTTCCAGTAATCTTCTCCAATTGAACAAAAGACAGCTCTGCCCTGTCAGTCATTCAGAATCAATGTTAAACCTCACTGTAATGTCCACAGCTCATCTACTAACTCTCTCAACTCCACCTTTGAGAGACATCCAGAATTCAAATGCTTCTCATAATGCTCATTGCCTTCTTCCAGTCTGAGCCTTATGCTCTCTCACATGCTGTGTTCCAGTAGCTTCAGGACTCTGGGCTTGTTTACAATTTTATCCTTCCAATGGCTGACTTATATTCCACAGAGACAGTGTAATCCTTGAAGAGGGAAACCAGACTATGACCCTCTTAGGCTGAAACTCTCATGATTGTGTCTCACAAAATAACCCTTAAAATCTAAGAAAACTGTCCATGATATGCCTCTCTATCCCTATCTCTTTCTTACTCTCCTCATCCTTCTCTCAGCTCTGATTCCACCTAGTGTTCCCTGTAAACATCAACTAGGCCCCGGCATTGTGGCCTTTTCAGTTGGAGGTTTCTTAGCCTGGAATTCTCTTCCCTAACCTGCCTGCCCCTTCATTTCCTTCTTGTCTCCACTCAAGCCACATTCGGCCCAGGGTGCCTCCCTGCACCAGTTCAGCAAACCAAGGACAGAAGCTTTGTCTTGTCACCTTTGGAAAAAGTTGTGAAAGGAATAACAACTAGGTTCAAAGAAGAGGGGCTGCTTCTTCAGTTTCACCCCAGTAGTGATGCTTCCCACACTACACTTAATGTTTTCCTGCTCATCATTTCATTTCTTTCCTAGAATACTGAACAGTGCTTCTAACCTGATGTGTCTTCTTGTCCTCACATGAATATTAGAGATAATCTTGTAATTTCTTGATTATTTCAAAAGCCCAGAAAACTATTGGAAACTGGCTCCACAGGACCTGACATACAAGGCAATTTTTCTTGGTCACCTTTGGAAATCCAGCCAGGCTACTCTTCTCCCTCTTCAACGTTAAATTTTCTACAAATAAACACCTGAAAATTATGATTTTTATATTAATTTATGGTATCACATGTTTCTAGGAAAATTAAATTTAGGAAAGTTAAATTTAGGAAAGTCAAAATCTAGGAAAGTTAAATTTAGTTTCACTGAAGGACATGGGCTGATTTGTGTATTCACTTTGTTAGGACTGTCCATATTTATTATTCTATTATTTAAGCCTTTGTACCTTGCCCAGAATAAAATTACTGATTAACTTTGGAGAATATATTCTGGGGACTATGCTTAATTTCTCTGCATAATTTTAATAATTCTTATTTTATAATTAATAACCACCCTAACAATACCTCTAATTCAAAATGCTATTTCTCTAAGTACTTTTTTTTTGTACTTAGTACAGGGTTTACAGGGTCTCATTATATAGATCAGACTGTAGTGATCCTCCTGTTTTCAACCTCCCAAGTCTGGGATTATAGGCACACCTACCACACCCAGTCTCAATGGCCATCTCAGCATGCCCCAGGGGGCTGGGCCAGCTTGGCATTCTGGGGATCAGACCTTGGCTGCTGCCCTCTGCTCAAGCAAGGGCTTTAGTCTGCTGAGCTATCTGGCTAGTCCTCTCTAACTACTTTTTAACTAATCTGTCAAAATTGATTTCCTTACCACTCAGACAACTCGGAATATTGTAATGTTATTTAATAATCAAATATTATTTCAGATCAGAATCATTTTTAAAACTTTATCATCTTTTTTTTAATTAAGCTAAATGATTTTGAAGTGTTTCTACTATTCAAGTATACTTTCAGGAAACAAATATGAGTCACTGACAATTCAAAAAATAGCAACTCAAGTCAAAAATAACTTTAGTGACAGGAAAGCTGTCAAGAAAAGGCGCCCTCGAACCCACACAAGACCACACTCACATTAGCTGATGAAAGGAGAGGTTTATTGATGGTAACTAGCATGTGCTAGGCTGCTGGGTGGACCTGAACAGCAGCTATGGCTGAGGAGGCAGGGATTTTATAGAAAAATGAGCGTGTAGAAATGGGGGGAAGGGGAGTCATCAAGTGTTCCTGGCTGGTCCAGGGTGTGCTGGGCACAGAGCATAGAGTCCTTGAAGCAAGCTGAAACAAAGCTATATGTGTAAGCAACCAGACACAGACAGCCAAGGTTAAACTTCTGCAACACAGTTGTGGTTGACACATCCCGGAACATCAGAAGTGGTACGGGGAAAGAGGGGCCATGGCTGGGTGCCTTAACATTTAGTAGTAGACGTAGTAGGAATAATACTCCTAGCAACCAAGGAATAGTAAGTGGTATTTACTGAATAATTAGTATTTTCTAGTTATTGTGTTAAGTATATGTAATCTTCAGATCCACCCTGAAGATAGTAGATAAATAATAAATGGGCTTAGGGCTTAGTAATTTTAAGTAACGTAACCAAGTCTCACTGCTAGCAAATTGCGAAGCAGGAACCCAGTGCCTGTGTGAATTCATTCTAGAGCCTACCCTCAGAACAGAGCTCTACCATGTCTCTAGTCTCGCACTACTGGGGGACAGTCAAGGGCAAAGGCTGGCTTATTCAGTTCTAGAATCCTCATCATCCACTGTGGCTGCAGTGTTAGGGATAGAATGGAGTTGTGGACTGAGGCACTGTGGGAGCTCAGAGATCAACTGTGAAACCTAATCCCCAGCATTTGGAGGTACAGGTTTGGAAGATGACTTGGTCTGTAGGGTGGAGACTTCATGAATGTTGTCAGAGTCCTTACCAAAGAAACCCCAGAAAAGCCCCTGTTAAGGGATTATAGCAAGAAGGTGGCCTTCTATGAAAGAAGAAGCAAGTCCTCATCAGGCTTGGGAGCAGCCAGAATCTTTGCCTGAAACTTCCTGCCATCAGGAACCATGAGAATTAAAGTTCTGTGTTCATAAGCCAGTCTACCTCTGCCTGAAGAGACTATGACAGGAGGATGTAACAAAGGTAATGTCAAGCTTTCTTGTGAAACACCTCATATGTCATGTTATTTTTTTTCTTTGGTAAAACACATTTTCTATTTATTTTCACATTCCAAAGAGGAAAACAAATACATATGATAACAATAAAAATCTTCATAGGAAAATTTGCATGGGTTTAGGTACACAATTTCTGTATAAGTATAGGAAGACATCATCAGATTTTTACTATCACATACATA
>NW_004524718.1:2787826-2826984 GCF_000260255.1 Octodon degus
GGCAGAAATTCCTACTGGGCCGGAGGGTGGGGGAGGTACGGCGGAGTGGTAGCGGGCAGCCCGAGGAGGTGGGAGAGGGTGCGGCCCACGCTGCGCCTGGGCTGGGATTGGTCCCGCCGGCGCAGGTTAGCAGGAAGCTCTCCACACACTCACAGGACCTGGGCTAGGACTGGGTCTGGGTGTTCCCGGAAGTCGGCAGAAATTCCTACTCGGCGGGAGGGGTTGGGAGGTATGGCGGAGTGGTGAGGGGCGACCCGAGGGGTGGGAGAGGGTCTGGCCCATGCTGCACCTGGGCTGGGACTGGTCCCACTGGCGCAGGTTAGCAGGAAGCTCTCCACACCTCATATGTCATGTTAAAGTCCTTCCATAGTACACAAAAAAGAATAGAATTTTTAGTCAGAATAATGACAAGATCTAATGTGTCTCAAAAAGACAAGTTTGGGAGAAGGGAAAGTCACTGAAGTGACAAAACATAGAAAATTTGGTTAGAATGCTACTTTTAGGCTAGAGTTACTAAGATCTTGAATAAACTGTTGACCAATGAGAATAAAATAGAAGGAACTTGACAGATAGATATGTGAGAGATAGACAAAGATCTAGGAATGATGAGATTGGTACAGAAAGATGGATAAGCAAGGGAGAAAGAGTCTGGAGTATAGTTTTCACTCCTGAGAAAAGGATGATAATATTGGCTAAGAAACTATAGACAAATTGCATGCCAGATTCACAGGGGAGAGGCTCGGAAGTATGGTCTAATAATTGCTAACTGTGGCTCTAACTTTCCCTGTCATAATGATAAGGGAAAATTTGGGAAGAAAAAACTTAGAAATATTGCAATTCAAGGATCTCACATGAAAATATTTGAAAACTTTAGTAGAAGTAATTAAGTTGGAAATGTGGAATTGAAAATTAGATTATAGAAATTAATAGTAATCTGTTCCTGTCTGGACTGTTGCCTCCTATCAGAAGCTTCATAATATTTCTTGTCCCTTGTTCCTAGAGATACATGCATACATAGAATAAAATACAGAGGCTATTACTCAAGGTATATTGATCATTTAACCAAAAATAGTATGTTTTATGCTGGATGCTAAGTATAACCATGACTTCTGTCCTCGCCATTCTTACGTCACTTGAACACAGTGCTGGGGGACCTTTCAGAGCCTTCAATAATAACACCTGGCCCACTGCAGGACAAGTGCTTCTGGTTCTCTACCACTGTCTTAGCATTTCAAATAATAATGAGAAACTCTGACTACTGTTGCTATCCTTCAGCTTGCCCCAAGAAGCAAGATTTACTGTGGGACTGATAAAGCCATGGTGATTCTTTCTAATCACTTTATAATCTGAAAAAGAGGAAGGAGCAGAAAGAACAAAGTAAAAAGGTCTTATTCATGAGCATCAGATGGTTTTAACACCAGGTATTACAATGCCTTTCACACAGTGAACCTGAATCTCTACATATTCAATCACTGACAAAGTCAATAGTATATCCTGGGAAACTATCATTCTTGTGTTACATTGTATGGTTTGTTGTAGCAAGAATGTTTTGGCCCAGCTATCGTCTCAGCTTTAATTCTATGTTTGCTTAGCATGCCAATATTTCCACATATATTCAGAAATTTGAGAAATTATGTCCTGTAAAATGTTAATAAAAACTATAAAGTACAGAAGTAGCTTATTATAAGAGACAGTTTCATGAAAAGAAAACTGGTATAAATATTGCCAGACAATTATTGTGCTATTGATCTTCAAAATATCATATGTAATTTTTGTCCTGATACTGAAAATTAGACTAAAATAGATCACTTCATAAAAGCTTTGTCTATGCCAACAAAAAAATGAGAATTATAAAATATTGGGACCCTAACTGTGAAGTTCATGACATTATTCTCTGCCTGGAATGCTTGTGGAAACCAATTCTGATGTATAAAAAAATGTTCTGATGAAATTATTTATTTGAAGACATCTAGAGAAAGAGAGCTATTTATTTTAAAATTATGCCACTACATCCAGACAGTGAACTGTAATAAAATCTCTCTAGAATTCATTCATCGCAATTACATCTGATTTTCTTTCTTAATGTTTAATTTTGTTAACTATTACAATAGATTTTAAAAGTGAAGACTCCCCAGGTGTGAGGAGTAATTTCAGCACTCAAGAGGCTGAGGCAGGAGCATCGCTGCGAGTTTGAGGCTATAAGTAAGTTCAAGACTAGCCTGGACTCCATAATAAAACACTGTGTTTAAAAAAAATGAGCTGAAATAAATAAAGACTTGGAAATTATGAATCATGCATGAACCGACCTAATGAAAACTAAGCTTTGTGCATAAGTTTTTTTGTAGATATTGGATGTGAAATCAAATATAATTGGTTTTTACCAAAATGATTTTCTTTCATATTTGGGTTCATTGGATAAAAGAAAGATTTGTGTTTACTAAGGGAAGACATTAGGGGGGGAAAGTGCTAAGAAACCTCTGAGCAGACTAGATGGGCAGTGCCTCAGCCACTCGCACCCAGCCAGAGCACAGGGAGCCTGAGCCTGTGCTCTGGTGGAGAGGAGATGAGATGCTCAGGCAGGTGCAGAACGAATGGATCAGCTCAGGAATCACTAAAATCCCTTCTGAGCCTGAGGGGAGCGGGAAGATAACCTCCACGACTGCCTCCTCCCTCCCTTCCATCAGAGCCTTGACATTACTAGGATTTTAATATAGTGAAACTGACAGGAACAGACAGATAATGTGTTCTGTTTGTTCCAAAGCTAAATCTGTTTTAATGAGGTTTGCTTTTAAAATGTATTTTTAGTTTAATGCTTATTCAATATACAGCCAGTGTGCTCATAAAACATTTCAGTAACTTTGAACACTGAGAATATATGTCTCGACATGAAAGATTTGGTTCATTTGGAAGCCACGTCTTCTCTATTCCATGCAAAGAATGGTAGAAATAGGCAAAGGCAGAGCAAACCTCTGCCTCCTCTGATTTAACTGTCAGGAAAAGAAGACTGATACACAAATAGGTGGTTATGACTGAAGAATTTAAAGGTGAGAATATAAAAGTATCTTTTTTTAAGTCTTCCAACACTTTATTAGAAAGAATGTAGACATTTAAAACAATCCCACTGTCATGAACATAAACTGAGCTTTTCATTCATTCACCACACTGACAGTTCAAATACAGATCTACAGGCTCCCAAGCAACAAAATACAGCTTTCTTCATCCTCCATGCTAAGAGATGTAAAAGCTTAAGGGCCAAATAACACCAAAAGTATAGGCTTCAAAAACCATCTAAAAGAGCCAGCCAGATAGCTCAGCAGACTAAAGCACCTGCTTAGGCAGAGCACAGTGGCTGGGTTCGATCCTCGGCATGCCGAGCCAGCCCCACCCCCAGGGCACACTGAGATGGCACTTAAGACTGGGCGTGGTGGGGCATGCCTGTAATCCCAGCTCTTAGGAGGCTGAAAACAGGAAAATCTCTACAAGTCTGATCCACACAGTAAGACCCTGTAGAACCTGTACTAAATACAAAATTTAAAACAAAAAAAAAAAAAAAAACTAAGTTAAGGGCATTCACTAGTTTTAGCTAAGATACATCTGGAACACTGACAAGTGATCACTTACACACAATAATGTAAAATAAGTTTCTTGAAAAGTAAACTTTAATGCAACAGTCCTGAAAGATGCAGCAGAGGAATGACAGGTTATCAGTGTAATACACCAGCCAACATGAGTTCATGTCTAAAATCTAAAATTTAGTTGCTTTCCCTGCATGAGAACTTCCTATCAAGTCAGTAACTATGTTATGAAGTAAAAGAGAATTAAGTGAAATTTTTTTTTCAATCACAACTGTTGCATCGTCTCTGACCTCAATAGCTCATGTAAGTCTGGGAAATGTTCATGCATAAGGATAATCCCGTGGGTGACTTGAAATTGCCCCCTACAATGGTACATCATCAATCCTTATGGAAGCCTTAAAAAAAAGTTTGGAAAAATGGGTCAGAGGAGGCAAATATAGCATCTACCTTTAGAGCTATTAACCAGGAATTCTCTCAGTTAAGAAATCTTGCAGTGGAGTTATTTTCTTTTTCAAAATTCAGGTGATGATATTTGCTTATTCCAGCTCTGGCATGTTTTTATCATCACCGTCTTGTGAATCATCATCTGCTCCACCTACTTCTGGTAAATCTACGTCCTCACCACCACCCATGTTGTGCATCATCTCAGAGAATGATCAAAATTAGACATGTCTTCATCAGAATCATCCTCCCAGTCTTTCCAACAACTGAAATCCACAGTAAGCCCATTAAACTTTGCCTTTTCTTTTTTTAACGTAGGCCAGGACTGGCCAGATTTTCCTTTTCATAAACAGCATAAAATTGATTTGTCTGTTCTTTTATGCTTGGAATCACTTGGATCAATACCATGAAAAGAATCAATTTCATTTAAATGTTTAAAATTTTTCCTCCAAGACAACTGAAAGTAAGTTTGGATTTTTCAAAATTTACATTAACATCTTTACTGTCTTCAACACAAAATTCAATGAAGACACAGTCCCTTTAATCATACCACTTTGTGGAAGCAAGCTGCATTGTGAATGGCGTGTGGTACAGGGGAGCGGGTGGGCAGACCTCTTGCTGGGGCTGTTTGGAACTCAGCTTTTCTCTGGTGGCAGCTCTAGTGTCTCCTTGTCAAGGCCTTCCAAAAACATTGTTTGTTATCCTGGAGAAAAAAAAAAAAAAAAAGGCTGAGTCCTTGGTCAATATTTGAGATGAGTGTAGGGGGCCTGGCCCTAGCTCAGGCCTTTAAGTGGCTGCTTCCACAAAGCTGTCAGCCTCAGGTTGCTGGAGTTCGAACCTCACACCTCTCCCGCTGGCCAAAAGTGCCCTGAAGGCATTCGAGGAACAAATATATATATATATATATTTGAGATGAGTATAGAAGGCTGAATAAGAGTTTCAGGCAGAGAAGTCAGAGAAGGGCATTCCAAGGTGACTGAATAATATGGAAGCCAAGAAAAATATAGTCCATCTATTATTTGGAGTAGTTGGTGAGTGCTCTTAGAAAGGCAAACAAATGAAAACAGATGACTCTTTCTTACATAAAACAGATGCTCCTATGGGAAGGTGAGACTGGGAGGCCCCTTCCATCATGAGCCCTGTCATATCTTGAGGGTGGTTGCTTTCCAATCCACTTGGCAGGTGGGGTAACCTATCTCAGAATCATGTCTGCTAGACCTGGACGGCTCTTCACACCTGTTTATGTGCCTCTTGGAAGAACTCAGTCATGGTAATGGCTAGCTCTGTAGGAAACTGAGACTACAATCTACCTGAACATATATTAAAAAAAAAAAAAAAACACTTTTAGAACCCTCCACAGTTCACCATAAATGTTTCCTTCTTGCTCATGTTTCCTTATAAGGGTGTGGAAGGAGGAAGTGCTGTGTGCTGTGACTCAGGAGCTACCATGCTTCCCTGTGTTCTTCAGCACTGCTCTGGGGCCTCGGTAAAGCAACAGAGAATCCAGTGAGGGGTCAGGCTCAAGAGTTCTGTAAACAGAACTTAGATATCTGAAAAGCTAGAAAGTAATGACTAGCTGTTTGCTGAATAAAAGAAATTTGGCAGCAACTAGCCAGTACTTGACATCATTTGACTTTGAAAAAGCCATTTAAACTCAACACTTAGAGACCAGTGTGGCTGTCCTCTTTGCCACTTGCCTGAAGGAGTTGACCAAATTCCCATCCAGACTCTGCTTTAACTAAAAGTATGGAATCTCCCAACACGTACATAGGCTTCATGCACAAATGCTACTCCTAGCAGTGTATAAAACAAGCTTGCTCTGATGTTTCCCCAAAGCACAGATCACATACATCTATATAAATGGGAAGGTGGCTTTAGTGAGGCTGAAGTTTTGGGCCAACATGGCAGACGAAGTTCTTTGCCTGCAGTTGGGAGAGGTTCCAAATTAGGCTCTGGTAGCAATTCTTCCTTTTCTCTCACCCCCAGGGGTGCCTGACTTACTTCTTAGGTGAGTCATTCTCCAGTGGGGAAAATGCTATCCTTTAGTGAAGCCAACTTTCATGTCTCATTGACTCCTGAATAGGTTTAGAGCGCCAAAGTTGGCTTAACTGTTTGGCCACTCAAAGGCAATTTTTCTTCCTTGACATGGTTCCATTGGCAGCAGAAGTTCCTCAAAAGGTTGTCAGGCTTCTCGTTTATTGGCTTCTGGTCACCTTCATATGCCAGCCACCATACTCAGAGTGCTCCTGTAAACCTAGTTTTATTTCTGCATTTTCTCATTCCTCAAATCTTGTCCCTCAGCTTGATATGGCAGAATGATGCCAACTTGAACAGCAGACCTAAGGGAGCTCACCTGAATTGGATTTTTCCGTGTGACTAAGGAACTGTCTTCACCTGAAAAGTCTCATGGAACACTCTGTGTTCAAACTCTTTTTATAGCTCATCCTTTATGTCTCTTATCCTTTGAAGTTCAGAGCCAACTGGCTTTCCCACCTTAGCAAGACGTCCAGAATCCTCCTGTCCCCTTTTTGGCTAATAACTAGGCCAACTATTTCCCGAGCTCCTCTCTCTCTCACACAATTCCTTGCCAAAATTCATCCAGTAGCAACCAGTGGTCTGCCTTTCTACTTGTGCAAACTACACTTGAAACAAATATTTTACCATTAAAAACATGAAAATCAACTGTTAAACTATTGCATCTGCTCACTACAGCTAATACCCAAACCATTAAGCCAACAACACAGTTTTGGTAATTTGGTTTTGTTTTGCTTTTGTGGCAGTGGAATTGAATCACAGACTTTGCACTGAGCTTTATCCCTGGTTTTATTTATTTGTTCATTAAGCGGGGTGACATTGAGTTGCTGAGTTGTCCAGGTCAAGATAAAGGTTCGTACTGTTGCACCTGGTTATTCTTTGGGTTTTGTCATAACAGCAACCTCTCTTAGGTTTCTGTGTTAAAATAACAACAAACAATTGTTGTTATGTTAGAATTAACAATTAAGCCCTAATTGATTACCACACATAAACAACTTCTTCTTGCCTATATCACACTCTAAGGCATACTGGGAGGGTGTTACCTTGTGTAATCATCCAGGGACCCAAACTCCCATCATCTCAAGGTTCTGCCATTCGTAGAAGCTCAGTGTCTTCTACTGAGGTACCCACATCTGGCTTCACATGAGGAGGAGAAAGTGTAGGGTATAAGTCAGGCAAGGGCCAGGCCTGAAATGGGTGCTTGCCACTGCTGTGTCCATTCTGCTGCCCAGCATTAGGTCCATCTTCTTGCAGAGGGTGAGAACAGATAGCTGAAAGGGCATCAAGCAAAGAAATCGCAGATGCTGACTCCAGCCAGTCAAGTGTCCACAAAAGAAAAAAGGACACTAGGATTTTTGTGAGAGCCGGCAATTTCTGCCTTGACTCATCTCCTGGATATCACATTGCTTAGAAATTAAGCCATGTGGCTTTAACACCAGTGGGGGTATCACACCTTGTGCCCCAGAGAAGCTAAAAGATAGAGAGGCCATCTCATGGATGGCCTCTGCTGTCGCAGCAAAAAATTTCCTTTCCAGTCTAGAGTCATAGTGTCTGAAATTCTTTTTTTCACACAATGCAGTTCCCATTATAGAATGGGTAGAAGAAAGAAAAGTAGGACACCATTTAGTCTCATGAATTAGCTAGGTGTTATTTCATTTAACTCTAGTAACAATCTTATAAATCAAATGATTTTATTGTGTCTTATTTTGACAGGTAAGGAAAGTTTAAACTCAGAAAGCTTTAATTTTCTTTTTTGCTGCCCTATAGTAAATCTCAAAACCAATATGCAAACTGTGAAATATCTGACTCCAGAATCCCATGTTCTTTTTAAATTAATTGCAAATAATACTAAAGATATGAAAACCTTTAGAAAATTATTTCAATATATCATCCAAAGATTAAGGTAAGTAAAAGGTCAAAAATTATGAGGAAGAAAGACAGTAACCCAACTGAAAAATATTTTGAAATGATAACAGATAGGACCTGGTCATCCATTGTATGAGAGAGAAAAATTAAAAGTATCTCTTATCTCTAGCTCAAGAGAAATGAAGTATTGCAGGAGACCTATGTTTATGGAGAATAATAAGTTCAGTTTATTTTTTATCCTGAGATGACTGGATTCATCCTACTGAGATACTAGACCCATACTAGATAATGAAAAGTAAGATCTGAAAATAAAAATAGGATTAAAATGAAAAAAGTTCCACTCTGCAGCAGAACTTGTGGACAACCGTTGGCTAATTTTCAATTTTCCTCTAAATGGTCCCTTCTCTTCTTGCTCAAATCAAAATCAAAATGGAGATCTTCTGTGAATGTTGTGTCCTTTGAAACACCTCATATAAAATCTGATTTTCTTCTCATATCTCTTGTTCTCTTGGCCATGTAAGTGAAATCAAGTAAGCTTGGTTCCCATCATATATTTCAGACCATTCCTCTCCCTCTCACCTGAAAAAAATAGAAATATTTAAATATATCTCTGAATAGTCCACTGTAAGCTGTGATTATTATTGTCATCCGGTGTTCTTTGATATAATAGATTTCACTGCATAATGTGATATAAAAAAATCTGCAAAGATATTTACTTACTTTTCAGGCATAGGTATTTGAGTTGACTCTAGTTTTATTGGGATAAGCAGAATTCACCCTGTGTAGCTTACCAGTAACTCTACTACCCAACGTTATAGATTACTACCAGGTCTGTTCCACATGTCCTAGTGTTCTAGGACTCAAGCTGAATGAGCAAGTACTATCTTAGCCAACAACCAAATGCTCACAACTGAGGTTAGCAGGAGCACAGAAGGATCAGCCAAAACTTGTGATAACTCTTCAAGCCTCCGTTTTTATGAGACACATTTTCATTATCTATACATTCCATTGGCCAAAGCCAATTACAAGAAAAAGCTTGATGTTTGCCAAGCGATAACAAAATCTTCCACAGTGGGTCACTATGCTTCATTCATTAGATATTCTATCTCAGGAATCTCTAAAACTCAACTTTGTATTTTCAGAATATTATGGAAATTTTAGCAAATCTTTAAATATAGTCATTTCAAAGGCATAGTCATTGTATTCCTTAGGTTAGTCCCATGCATTAAAATAGCTTACATAGTCAACTTCTACTTTCTCTTTAATAAATAACAGTTTCGAACTTCTTCTTATGGACATCTCCAATTATTCCTGTAACTACTGTCAATATCTTAGGTCAGGCAGAATGTCAGCATCTTCATTCCTGGTCTGTTATGTGGCAAGAGGGAAGTAGGGCTATAAATGGGGCTGTGACAGTCAATCTGCTACCTTTAAAATACGGATTTATTCTTGCTCTAAGTGGGTACAAGAGTCTTTAAATGAGAAAGAGGGAGGGCAGGAGAGTCAGAAGCACAGAGAAAGAGAGCATCTCCAGAGATGGGCAGAGCTGGAAGTGAAGATGAGAAAGGCTGTGAGCCCAGGAATGGAGGAGCCGCCCTGGAGAATGCAGGAAGTGTGTTCTGGGCTGGAGCTCCTGGGAGGAAGCCCAGGCTTGCCACCGTCCTGGCTTAGCACAGTGAAGCACTTTCACATTTCTGAGACCCAAGATTGTGAAACAAAAATTCTATGTTTTTATAAACCAGAAACTAAAACATATGTTTTTATAAACCTTTAATAATACCCACTAAACTGCTATATTTTTCTGGCTCATTTACTAATCTACCCTTCTTCATAATTGCCAGGTACCTCTCTCCTCAAAACACCCACGCCAATTGCCCTATCCTTTTAACTGATGACTTTATTTCATTAACTGAAAGGACACAATGTAAGGTTCCAGCCACACTCTCCCACCTCCAGAGCTATTCTGCTTCCCACCTGCTTGCCCTCCTCTCTTACTCAGAATGGCTTGACTGCACTTTTAATTAATGATAAATCTTTCTCCTCATGCCCTATCACCTTTCGTCCCATCCATATCGCCAGCCCGACACTCTCCAGTCTTTCTCAAGTCTCAGTTTTCTCCTCCCCGTACATGAACCTGCTGTTAAGTACACAATCTTAACATTTTTCCCTGGGCTTCACAGCCCCCTCCAAGATTACGCTGTTTCGTTCCTTACAGCTCCATTTCTCAGGAGAGCTGCCTACACTCATAATCATCGATTTCTTATCTCTCTTCACCTCCAATTCTTTATTAAAACTGTTCTGATTAGATTTCGCCTAAAACATTACAAAACAACAGCTTTTATTAAATCACCAGTGGTTATCCTAAAGGCAAAAGACAATCGTCAGCTATCATTTTGCTTAACCTATCAATGCCTCTGATACGGCAGACACTTTCTATCTTAAAGCACTTTCCCCGTGGGTTCCAGGTCACCCTCCTTTGCTCATTTTATTCTGAACTCAGTGGTCTCTCCCTCTCCATGTCCTTTGCTGCCTCCTCAGAGCCCAAGCTTCAAAGAGTAGGATGTGTCCGCTCTCACTCCTGGGGCTCCTTTTGTACTCATGTCTGCTCACTTAGTCACCTCATGGCTTGAAAGAGCAGGAAGTCCCCACCTTTATGTCTCTGCCCAGGAACTCTCTCTGAGCTCCAGTTCACAGTCAGGACTGTGTGCTGTCTGTTTAGTAGATATTTAAGCACCTCCTGCCTCCCCTCTTTCTGTATGTGCGGTCTCTCTTTCGCGCTCATGCTCGCTCTTGCTCTCTCTCTCTCTCTCTCTCTCTCTCTCTCTCTCTCTCTCTCTGCTACATTTTAAAAGGTTTTACTTATTTATTTATTTTTAAAGAATACAGAACGGTAATGAAAAAAAAAAATTACCAATGATACAAAATTTCCCTAAACAAAGTAATAGGAATTCAACAACGGTTGCTATATTCCATGATGTTCTCTTCAAATTACTTGTTTAGGTTACCAGATATAAATGTGCAAGATTTATTTAAAGAAAAATCAAAACAAAACAGTAACAAAAAAAGTTATGTGAAATTCAAAACAAAAAAAAGAGAAAAAAATTAAGCATTTAACAGCTCCTTTGAACCCTAAAAATAAATAAATAGACCAGCAGAAATTGGTAGTATAATTATTCAAACTATCCTGCATCTAAATATATCTGTTTCCCTTCTTTCACTTGTCCTTTTCCTCATCCCAGTTTTTCCTTCCCATTCAACAAATTCTTTCCCTTTCACAGTATCTATTGTACCTTCCTAATTTTATTTACTCTTTCAGGTTCTCACACTAGGGAGACAATACAGTGTTAGCACATGTGGATCTGATTTATTTCACTTACCAGTATAGTTTCTAGTTGCATCTATTTGTCTCAAAAACCTCAAATTTATCTTTTTTATAGCGCAATAATGCTTAATTGTGTAAAAATTCCATATCTATTTTCATCCATTCCTCAGTTGGAGGGCCTTTGGGCTGTTTCCAAGATTTAGTAATGACAAATTGTGCTGCTATAAACATGGTTACACATACATCACTATGGTATGATGATTTCAGTTCTTGAATTTTTTACATTTCATATTCTAGGAGCAACGACTCACATTCAGGCCAAAAACTTTCATATGACAATCATGACCTTCCTCTGTCTTTAATGTCTACATTCTGCTTGTTCTGTTTTCAGAGTCTGACTGTTCCACATCTGACTGCTTCTCTTCCACACCCACTTCAGTCTCACTGGTTATTGCTTGGTTAGGGTAGTCATACCCTAACTTCCCTCAACTCAGGCACTATCAGTCACCTTTTATCCCAATGGAAGGAAAGTGAAGTCAACACTATGATTTGGCCAAGGTTACTCCACCTGACTTTTGTGGGGCGTAGTACTGGGGAATGAACGCACAGCCTTTACACTGAACTACATCCCCAATCCTTTTTTTAAAAAGTTGGGACGGGATCTCACTAAGTCACTAAGGCCACTCTCAAACTTGAGATCCTCCCAGCTCAGCCTCCTGGAACACTGAGACAACACATGAGAACCACCACTCCTGGGATCCATTTGATCTTTGACACAAGACATAAACCATCTCTCTCTCTCTCTCTCTCTCTCTCTCTCTCTCTCTCTCTCTCTCTCTCTGTCTTCTGTTAGTCCATTACAGTGTGCAACTTAGCATATTAAGAATCCTCTCCATCTGCCCCGGATGACAGGGGCCTCTGTACCTTTGCTCCTCCAGAACTCCCTGCTTCTTTGCTGACTTATTTTTCTCCATGGCATATTATTTGCACAACTCACTTGTTTATTTTTACTATTTTCTCTCTCTCATCCCAAGAATTCAAGCTGTATGATGACATATTGTTGGCTGTTTTGTTTACTGTTTCATTATTAGTGTGTAGGAAATCTGCCTGATGAACATTACAGACAGTTATATTTTTTGAATTATGTTTCTTGAATAAGAAAGAATGCTTCAAATGAGAAAACACTGACCAGTGCAGACAGAAAAGGACTCTGAGAGGAAATGGTTAAAAACAAGTGATTTTGTTTACTTCTTTCTAAATGCTAAATAATTAATTGCTTAATGTGGTAATATAAATCATGCAGGTGATTGTTGTTAAATTACTTCTAAAATACATTATACAGGGATTCTGTGTGACTGTGTGTAAATTCAAGAGGGAGCTAAAAGAGGAGGAAAGATGGCAGTTACAAATGTAGTCTTACCTTCAGAGATCAGGCATGTTTTAGAATTCACTTCACTTGATAGACTAGTGAGTATATTTAGAAAATCCCAGGTTAAAATAAAGGAAAAAATGCTCAGTTTCATTCTAGTTTATCTTTTCTCTGAGTACTTTGAATCTCTCTCAAAGGACCAAGCCACAAGCAGTAGAACTACATGTCAAATCAAACAACCAGCACTCGATTTCAAAAGTAAAAAATAACCCTTTGTCGTATCATTTTGTATAGGGACTCTAAAATTTTAACTGAAAGTTTTTTACGGAAAGTTCATTTATTTGTATGAAGTGTGGTTGAACATGGGGAGTGTTTAAATTTTAAAATACTACTCAAGTTACTGACACGTTGCAACTAATCCGCCTCAACATAGATCCCTGCTTTAAACGTACTCATCTCATCATTCTTGCCACTTTCTGAAGCCTTTCTGGAAGTGCTGTTTTGTGAGCATCTTTATGGTGCAGGATAAAAATTACAGTGACTGCTGCTGCCTTGTCCCATCCACTGGAAAGTCAGGCTCCTGGAAGCGTTTGGTTGCGTCATCATCCACCATCCATCCAGGCATTGGGTCTGGTGCACATGTGACTTTCAGCTCTTCCCTAAAGTCAAAATGACCATGGAAGGTAAATGCTTTGAATTGTTTTATTTTTTGAAAAATAAGACAAAATTTTATAACAAAATAATAAGAGAATAAAAAGAGTTAATACATTATGTGTCATTATCTTTAAAGTAGTCAGTCAGAGTAGGATACAAGGACAAAAAATATATTCTCTTATAAATAAGAAACACATAACAAAACAAAACTTTCTTTGAGGAAAAAAAATTGGTAATATAAATGAACAAACTAGCATATATGTGAAAGGACTTTTGAAACAATGGGATAGGTAATTTAGGGGAATTATTTGAGCTTCTCTCTTGCTGCTTATCTATATTCTACTTTATTTACTATTTGTATGATGCAAATGTGTGCTTTCACATTCTCACATAAAAGAAACCAATCCACATATTGAGTTTTCTACACTTATTATTGATTTCTTACATCCATTGTCCCCAACTGTTTCTTGAAACTGTTCCAATTAGATTTGGCCTCACACATTGTAAAACAACAATTTTTATTAAGTTTACAAGGTAAATATTTTGAATGGGTCCAGGACATTGAGGCAGCCATGACAGCGTAACTATAGACACTCACAAAACAGGACATCCAGGGCTGATTCAGAAAATGGCAAAAATGGTGTGGTACAAAGCAGGGCAGGAGGGTATTTTGGAAGAGATTGGTGGCATTGAATCCTTTATTATAATATTTTTTAAAAAATTTAAACATTTACCGCACACCTCAATGACATCTTTTACCAGTAGATTTTCATGGTTCTGAATTATTTTAATTTGATTCCAGTGCAGTCAGTCCACAAAAATATTAGAAACTTTCAAAAAAGTAATGCTCTTGCTTTCTATGCTCCCATATTTTTCACCTCTTGGAAGCATCCCGTCCTTTTCAATGTGTTTTTACAAACTGAAGATGCCCACTGCACAGGAGCTTCATGAGAGGCAAGGAAGTGTCTCCCAACTGCACAATCATGAGCGTGATGTATCAGGTCAGCTTCTTTCTGTGGAGACAGCCATGATTCTTGGTCCTATAGTGCCAATTCCTAGGTTTGTACTACTGGGTATTGCTGTGTTACTTGCTGAAAGGATTCTAAAATCACGACTCTCTTTCCTGCGACTAATAGAGTCCAACCGCTACTATACCGAATGCCGAGAAGAGCCTGCACTGGCGTCTCTCCTGTATAGCAGCCTGCTCAGCCCAGTTTCTTTCTTGCCCTTTCCATTTGCCTAACATTTGTCCTCTTCCCTGGCCAACTTGCTAAAAATTAATTGCTTAGAAATGGCCAAATAACACTCAATTTATATGGAAAGAACTCAATTATCATTTTCTATTTAAAACTGCTTATTTGGATGCCAGTGGAATACCCATTTCTGACAGGACTAAACAAAAAAAAGGTGATACAAAGGAAGGATCATTTTGTATCTGTGTATGCAGAAGAGTGAGAATAGCTATACAGCTACTTTCACTTAATTCAATGAGAAGAAAGATTTGTACTAATAGTGTTTGGACAACATATTCTGTCTGCATCTTGTACTACAGGTAACCACTAAGAAGATAACAATACACAATGTGTTAATTATTAAAACTGTCCTATTAATTAGTTTTGAAACTGTCTCATCGATATTTATTTCACAATAAAATAAAATAAGAAAAATAAATAAATAAAATTGCTCATTTGAACAAATCATTTTTATTAAAGGGGGAATAATTGGAAAAATTTGAGAGGGGAAAGTTCCAAGTGACATGAAGGAATTACAATGTTCAGACATGATACTATTATTTTCAGTGTAGGTATCCTTAATCTTTAAAAGATACTCAAGCAAAATACTTAGAGATATAAAGTGATCATGTTGGCAATTCATTTCACAATAGTTTAGCAAATTAAAATGGTCATAAAGTAAAATCAAAGCCATCACTTCCCACAACATAATTAATCATTTTCATTAACTCTGATGTTGATGTATATGATTCTAGTTAGGAAGTATTCACTACCAAGTTGTAGTCATTGAGTGCTTACCATGTGCCAGGCACTGTGCTAATGGTGAGTTATCCAGTGAACCTATGTGCTAAGCAGTACTGTTCCATTTGAAAGTGGGAGTGAACCTCAGAAAGATTAAATAGCTTAGGTTACACAGTTAGTATCTGCACTAGCGTTTTCAAGAAAACAGATTTAATGCAGAGCACAGAAACTTATGAGTATGAGTAGCCTACATATTTGCCCATGGAGTCAAGAATACAAGAGATCTGTCCTCACACTAGAGATCCAAAGAATCCAGCCAAGGGCTGGGTACCAGAGCAACTCCCATTTGAGTCCAGGCCAGGAGGCTGATGAATCCACTGGGGAAGACCAAAGGGCCTCTGCCAGGAAATTCCAGGGTTCCAGTAGGCTGAAAGACCAGTGCTAGAAGCTAAATAGTCTGTGCTGAGGACCAACGGATGACGCCCACGATGAAGGCAAAGACAGAGCTCCACCCAAGAGGAGAGCCCTATCCTCAGCCAAGGCAAAGACCAGAGCTCAGCCAAGTAGAACAGCCCAAGCTTCTCTAAAGTGAAGCAGCCAGAAAGAAAATCAGCAGCAACGAAGCTCTTCCAAGGGAAATGAGAATGAAATCCTTCCCTCCTGCTCTCATTTTATATTGTTCCAACAAAAATCCTCCTTATGTGGGTCTCCCAGTCCTGGAACTGTGCTGACTCAGTTCAGCTGGGCTCCGCAGTCATGTTGACCCCCACTATTACTATCTAACAAAACTGATTAACTCCCACTCTTACTATCCAACAAAGCTATTTAAAATATGTTAAAGAATTAGAAACACCTAGATAGATAGATAGATAGATAGATAGATAGATAGATAGATAGACAAATAGAATTAAAATAATTAAAGAACAGTAAGTGAAAGAACTTTGGAATAAAGTGGAGCCAGGAGTAATTTTAGCAGAATAATTCATAGCTTTGAAGTTGTACACACTTGCAAATAAAAACACATATGTTTGGCTCTCAGTTTGTCAGCAGCCTACACAAAAAGGAGAATGCTACCACTTACAAAAGTGGTAGTATTCTGAAAGTTTTTTTAAAGTTATTTAATAAGAGCATAGCTATTAGTATGTCCAAGACCAAATTCAGAGAATAGTTTCTGTTAACTCTGTAGGATACATGTTAATTAAAAGAAAGTGTCCCTTGTATCAACAATATCCAATAATAATTTCTCATAGTGCTCATCTAATTTTAATACAGGTTTTTCCTATACTTCGTTTCTTTACCTGTAGACCATCCCTGCTATTGACCTCATGAACTTCAGTGGGTGCATTTGCTGCAACAGAGGAACCTATCTTGACTTCTTGTTATGTAAAGTTCATATGGTACATTCCATTAGTGTCCTCTGTTAGTGCTGTACATTCAGCAGATTTTGACAACTGTTTAGATACATACCTTTATAGTGTCACAGTAGTCATTTTACATTCTCCATAGGTTTGTCATTTCCAAAAGGTTGAATATTTGGAATTATACACTATGTAGCTTTTCGAGATCAACTTCCTTTATGCAGTAATGTGCATTTAATGATTTTCTATATTAGTCATCAAATTTTAATAGAATCATGAGCTTCACTCCCAGGTATGATGTTTTAGTAAGTCTGAGATAGAGCCAATGATGTGCATTTCATAGGATTCTGATGCAAAGGTAGATTTATCAGCCCTTGACAAACACTATTTCAGAGATAGTAATAGTAAACACATGATGTTCTTTCCTTAAAAGGCAAGTCATGTGGCTAGCAATATGCCAAACACTGTGACACAAAATAAATTACATGCTTCGCTAATAGGCTACAGTTCTGGGCAATGTGGCTATTTAGAGATACATTTTTAAATACTTAGGTGTTGCCGAATAGAGGTCTAAAGTCACTTTCTTTGTTTGATTTATGCAGTATTTTATAAATAGATTATATTTGAATAATGTCTTTGAGAAATATGCATCTTCTTTCCATGTATGTGTGTAAATATATATCACACAATATGCAGATAGACATCGATGTGACCTCTCCGAGTATATGACATAGACTCATTACTTTCACATAAGTGAGCCCCTCAAGACCTTTGGTCTTGCAACCCTTATCACAGCAATCATTCTTACATTCTTCGTTGTATAGCTGTGGGTTTCACTGAAGGCACCAGGGATCTCATCTCAGTTAACGGAGAATCCTGAGGTAGATTTCTTTTAAAATCCACATTATTTGTTGAGCTGTTTTGAAAAATCCCATTAGAAAAAAGTATTCTGCCACTGCAGGAATATTTGAAAAACACAAATCTAGCTGAGTGAATGGATAATACCATCTTGATTCAGTACTCTGCAACTATTATACATCTCAGGAAAGCTTTTGGAGGCTGCTGAAGGCCAGCAAGTCAAGAGTAGACTCTTGGACAGGACTTCGAGCTCAGTGGCTTTTCCTGTGGGCATTAAGTGTGGCACTGCATGCTTCAATAAGATGTTGGGCTGACATCCTCTTATAAAAATTAGGAGTCCTCTAAAGGGCATGCACCTGACTAGCTGGGTTACTCCTCTCTGTTATAAGGTAAGCCACGTAATACCCTAGGCTAGGAGTACCATTAGCATCACATAGCAAGTTGGGGGTGCACTTATACAACAGCATCTGCGGAAGCTAGCTTCACAGTTCCAAGCCCTGAAGCCTACCTGCAACTTAAATCACTGAAAAACACTGAATATACCATGCATGGCACAAAATGAGCCTGCATATGCTAATAACTACATGCTAATGGTCACAAGTAAAAGTTTAACTTGCTACAGTAATATCCATTTTATAATACTTTATTTGCAGCTCTTCTTTCTTCTAGGAAATAGAGTTATTCTTTATTAAAACCTCTACTAGATCTTGATAGTAATAGTAAATCGTTTTCACAGAAGAGAATGCTTATCTCTCAATTGTCTATAGAAAGGGAAAGAATATTCATCTAGTGATATAAAATATTTATAATGCATGTTGAAATGAGGGAAGAGAGCTACCAGAGCACACTGCTTTTGTCCTTACTCTACAAGGCGTTGGCTTATGTAACAATTTCCTATTTTTCCTCTTTGACTCCCTAAGTAGTATTACAAGGTAAATCTTTGCATAGTTAGCCAGTTATTGATAAGTAAGATGATAGTATCCCTAGTACTCTCTGCCCACAAGTTGAAAGACTGAAAAGGCCCTTATCTTGGATGACTACGGAAGCACTCTGGTGATAAATAGCACAGAATGCAACCACAGCTGGCCCTGGAGTATCAATGGCTAAGTACAGGCCCCAGTTCCTACACTATAGTGTTCTGAGATATGCATAGTTATATGGAAGAGAAAAACAATATATAGGTTTCATTCAAATAAAACAGCTACCATTTAAAAATAGGACAACCTGCAATGAGTCTGTATTCAGACTGCATTCACTTGTACCAAATGGAAAAATACTAGTAATATGTGTTTATTATAGCCAGGGTCCATGAGGGAAACAATAAAAGACACATAATTTATAGGATTCTTTTATAATAGACACCAAAGAGCCAAATGCAAAGAGAGTGCAGGAAATCTATCTACACACTGAAGATGCCCTGGGAGCCTGGATTCTATGCCAGTGTCCCACACGAGTCCGGCTGAAGACCTAGAGCCCATGACAACACCTCACGCAAGTCTGCTTCATGGATTTGAGCTGGGAAGGCCCCAAGGTCAGTGGTGGAAGCTAGAAAGTCTGTGCCAGAGGGAGGAAAGATCTATGCCAGCAGGCTGAGGGATCTGTACTGGAACCAGGAAGCAACGCTCAAAGAACCAGAGCTCCCCCAAAAAGAACTACAGCCATCCTCAGCAACACAGGAGCCCTGAGCTCCTCTGATGAGAGCCGCAGAGTTCATATCAGAAAAGCTAGTGTAGCAAGCTTCTCCAGGACACTGCCCACCCCTCTGGAGCCAGGAAGCGATGCTCAAAGTAAGGACCAGAGCTCCCCCAAAGTGAACCACAGCCATTCGCAAGAAGATCCTTCGACACTGAGGAGAGCCAAGTTCCTACTAGGAAATCGAGCATGACAAGCTCCTCCAGGAGGACTAACAGCCCCAAGAGAAGCAACTTGCTGCTCACTGACATGACCTCTTGCTCTCCAGTCCTCCTCTTTGTGCTGCCCAGCCCTCAGGGGGACTCTGCACACCAGCACAATGCTGGCTCAATGATCCTAGTGCTACAAGTTGACCACCAGTTGTCAGTCCACCACAGCGTGTGTATGAAAAATCCTTTCACAGCTCTAAAAGAAAGATCTCTTGACAGCACCACTGCTATTCCCTAATGTATGATAAACTGCTTGATGCAAATTGATTATTTCAGCTCCTTTGTGAATGTGTATTCAAGCTTGAGCAGCTTGCTCACCAAGTTTATATTTGGCTAAGATGTCTCTTTGCTTACCTTCTTGCCACTAAATTGTCCACTAAAATTGGCTTTTCCCCATGGATTATTTCTAACTCAATTATAAAGTGAATATACTCACTTTTGTTTCAATAAGATCATGAGTAGCTGCTTCCAATTTTTATCTTTCATGTCAGCTTGTTAATCTGATTAGTTTTGGGGATGTCTAACCTTTGTCAAGAGTAGATATTAACTCAGAAACTTCTCTCCTAAGACATAGAACATGAGCCACTACAGTGCTGAAAGGAAAAAATTCTTGTTCAATTTCTGCGAGTTTTCAGTGGGCTTTGAGAAACAGGAAATCTCAAACACAACCTGAAGGTCTGCTGTTCCCCTCAGTGTTTTCTCTGCCTAACCCCATCTTGTTCATTTGAAATTGTAGAGACCCAAGGCCAAAAACAAAATGTGCTAGTTAAAATTACATGTAAGATCTCCCAACACGCTCATCTGCTCCTGGCTCGAATAATGTAATGTCTATATTAAAAAAAAAAACATAAATACACACTTGCTATGTGTCTAGCACACAGGAATAATCCAATGCTTAAATCTTGATTAATAGAATTATGGAATAAGTGCAAAAATCTGGTTAATTCTGGGTTTCTGTCCCAGCATTTACAACCTTCTCTCACATAATCCCCCTGCCTTAAACTTTTATTTTTCATTAAAATTTCTACAATAGAAACAGGAAGAAAAAAGAAAAAGATAAATTCATATCCTTAACATGCAAAAAATCAAAAGGCAACAATTAAAATATAAAACGAACACAGATAACATCATGTTAAATATTTACATTAAAAAAAACCTTCAGTAAGTTATGGATATGAGAGTCACATACACATTGTGTACTTAGGGTTACACTGCTTAGCGTTGCCTTCATTGTCAGTCCTCATTCTGCATTTTTATTGATTGGCTTGGCGCAGGTTCCCTGACATTAGTAAACATAGTTTCTATGGCAGCCACAAGTTTGATTTGTCATGGTGCTCATCTTGTTCATAAAACATAGAAGGAAACAGAAACATAAGAAAGTGATCTGCCCAAAATCACTAATCTGCCCAGAAAGTCCCACTACTGATAGAGCCAACACTATGCCTAGATCAGAGCTCTTGTTTTCTTGTATTTCACTGTTTAGTTTATCTGTTCTGTGTCCCTGCATAGATAATTGAGCACAAGATTTCATTTGCTTTTAAGAATAATTCTATGAAATGATTTTGTGTGAAATAGAGATATCTATGTGCTCTAGTAGCATCTTTCTATGGTTGTAAAAAGTGTATCTTGATTTGTTTCAAAATTCTTTTGTTTTTCTTATTTATGTATTTGATGCAGGGTCTCACTATGCAGGTTGGATACATAGCGATCCTTCTGTTTTCAGCCTCTGCAGTACTGGGATTATAGGAGTGTGACACCACATGGAAACTCATTCATCAACTCAGCACATCCTAGGGTCAGGGCCGGTGTGGCATGCAGGACCAGGGCTCGAACTGGTCCCTGCTGTTTCACAATTCTTATGCCCTGTCAAGGGTACATGGATTACCACATTGTTCAGGTTTCTTCCTGTTATAAGGAACAACAAGCATACACATATCTCAAACTATTTATGTTTACAGATGAATGGACCAACCTCTATAACAAATGTATCACTACTGCTGCTTGCAGATGGAGCTGGGTCCATGGATGCAGAACCACTGGGTCTAAAGCTTGGCCTATAGGATTACAACCATGGCAGGGTCTGAAAATGTACCTCCTTCTAGGTCTTGTTCCAACTCCTGCACTTATCACTGTAGACAAGAATAAGTAACTCAGACTGGTCAGCTCTGTGTGACAGGCATGTGCCTGCCAGTGAGAAGAAGGATTTCCCCACCTGAACTGTGTAGAACCCCACAAGGCGCAGTTGGTTCACTGTCAAAAATGAGGAGACTAGATGAATGGGAAGCACATGTGCGTACACCTGCATATGCACATGAAGATACCCATTCTGGGAATGTGTCCAACATTTTTCAATATGGCTCTTGATATCTCCGTGAACATTGTCTGGATTTTGAATAAGAATCTACTCAAGCCTGCTCAGTAGTATCCACATTGCATGAGAAAACTGGCTCAAGTGCTGATTTCCACTAATACCAATGTTATTTATTTTATTTTCTTATGCCAGGGCCTTCAACACGAGAAACACATGTTCTACTTCTCTGCTACATTTATTGACTTACAAGTGGCTTTTAAGAAGCACTGGTTAGGATTTATGAACCAGCACTAATTGCTTTGCCATTTTCTGTCCATTGTTAAAACACAGCTCATTGTGCAATATTAGGAAATCAACCCTACATTGATTCAACCTCACCTTGCAAAGTTATAGGGAAGAACAACATGTGTTTTTCAAGCTAATTTGTGTCATGATATAATTATATATAGGCACATGACTTTTAGCACCTTAATGATCATAGCCTCATGAACAAAGACATATTTGCTTGCTCTAACTTTCTAATGATCAACTACAACCAAAAATTACAAGTCAAATCTTTTGACATATTATACAACTACATGGAAAACTTCAATACTGTTTTGAAGGGACAACGCAGACACACAAATTTATGTGGCCTAAAACTGAATGAATTTTTTTTTTTGAGACAGGGTTTCACTGTATAGTCCAGGCTGGCCTTGAACTCACAGTGTTCCTCCTCCCTCAGCCCCTCCAGAGTGCAGGGACTACAGATGTGCATCACCACTGCTGGCAAATTAATTCTTCAGTGTGGCAAATTTCTTAGAAATGGGATAAGCAAGCTTTCTGGTTCCTTAAAAGAAAAAGAAAAAGAGAAAAATAAGCTTTAATTTCTCTCTCCCTTGGATGTCAGTATTGTGCCACCAAAATATCACTGGCATCTTTTCCTACCAAAAGGAAAAATAAATCCTGAAGATCCTTATAGTTTACTGGGAAGTTCAAAGATCAAACTGTCTCACCTAGAATCTAGTTAATGGAGTTACTGTTTTGCCTGGTACAGATGTTTTTATGGTACTTCTCTTTCCATGACAACAGAATTTCACTGGCTCAAAAGTGAATGCGTTTGAAAAACAACTTGAAAAATGTTACTCCCACTCTGAATAACCTTCAAAACTGCATACAGGAGGTCAGTACTTTGTCTGGGTTGGTGCACAAGTGAGGAGGATTAATTTTTTAAAAGGGTAATAATTTAATTTTAAAAGATACACAGTTTTTCACCTTGGGAGCAATAGCCTATTTGTTCATTTGGAGGTAGTTGGCAGGAAGCTACACAGTGATTCTAGAGCTGCAAACGGAGGTACACAGCGGATCATAATATATTTATTAAGGGCTAATGCAAACCACATTGAGTTATTGGGAGGAAAATGTATTCCCAAGTGTTTTGAATTTACTGAACACAAAGAATTCGAATGAGACTCTTTAGCAAGGCAGAGAATTTCCATGCCTACCTCCCCAAACAAATAAATCACTGCTCATATCCTAGAGATGTTTTCAAATAGACAATGTTTAATGATAAGAGTAGTATTTATAACCAAGTTTATATTCACACACCTTCCCTGTTCTATTTTTCAAATGTATACCTTAGACTGGGACTGTGAATACAAACATACATTCAAGATGTAATATTAGGCTGCCAAGGTCACTTGCTTTGAATCAGTTTTTTGTGTGTGAGCATGTGTGTGGGGTGTGTGTGTGTGTGTGTGTATGTGAGTGTGTCTGAGCATATGTGTGAGCATGTGTGAATGGGTATGGAAGACCATGTGTGTGAATGTGTGCATAAGCATGTGTGTTAATGTGAGAGTGAGTCTGTATAAGCATGTGTGAATGTGTGAGTGTGAGTGTGTGTGTGAGTGTGTGTGTGTGAGCTTGAGTGTGTGCATGAGTGTGTGTGTTTGTGTGTGCGTGTGTTAAGACAGCAGCAGAGTCTTACGCGCCTCCCTACAGCACAGAATCATCTCACAGGACAACTTCAGTCTATCTTTAAAACCATTCTTATTCCATTCCAGAAAGGACAGGATGGTTGCTAAACTAAACAGAGAAAGAGTTGCTTTCTACTCTTGCCATCTGCTTGGGCCATTTGTTGAAAACCCATTTGTTGTTGCTCTGGAGTCAGTGTTTTACTGCTGACTGGTGAGATGGTTAATAAAAGACACACTCAATAACCAGCCATGTAGCCTTTAATGGGGAAAAGGACATACTGAGAAAATACACCTGGGCTTCACAGCCCCTGTGTGGTAGATGCGAGATCAGACGTACAAGGGAAGACTTGAACACGGGAAATCTTGGGCTTGCAATGAGATGAACAAAGGAGAAAAGTGTAGAAGACTGACATGTGGACCTGATAGCATAAACCTGAGCATCAGTTTACCAGACAACAGAACTTACTAAAGTTACAGCTGTTCATTCAGTTGGTCACAGCACAACAGGCAAAGTATGTGATCATATGAAACCTGAACAGTAACAAAACTGGTTGCCAAACCAAGACACAGATATTGGTCGTGTTCCACACAAAATTTTCATATGGCAAGGAAAGCATCAACATGTCAGAGTGAAGGAACTCATATAATAAAAGACTACTGCTGTAATTTATTTAAAATTTACAAGTGAATTAGTTTCAGCAAATAGTTCATGTCAAGTACAAAAGTTAACTTACGGATTAAATACAAAATATTAAAATGAAACAGCATCCAACTAAAATTAAAGCTAAGTTTCTATCAACAATTCAGAGGAGACAGGTGAATTTTTAAGTCTGAAAACAAGGAAAGAACTAATGAAAGAATGAGATGAGAAAAAATATTAAAGTGTTCTAGAGGAGCATTTCAAAGCAAGTGGTACAGTAGGAGATATATTTGCCAAAAATGTCAGCTTATGTGAATCTTGAAAGGACTTAAAGGGCTGAAGAGATAGCTCAAGGCATAAGCACCTACCTGGCAAGCACAAGGACCCAAATTTGATCCCTGGATGTGGGATCAAATTTGGCCCCGGATTCCCAGGTGTGCCATCCAGCCCCAAGATGTGGACAACCACCATGTGGCCCCAGAACTGGGTGTAGTGGTGGATGCCTATAATCCCAGCACTCAGGAGGTTGAGCCAAGAGGATCTCTACAAGTTCGAGACCAGCCTGGAGGCTACAAAAATGAGCACAAGGCTGACTCGAACTGCATTGTGAGACCCAATCTCAAAAAAAAAAAAAAAAAAAAAAAAAGACAATTCAGATAAAGGAATGTATACAAACATTTTTGTTAAACAAAATTCTAAACTAAAACAAGCAAACTTCTTTTAGCAACACAGAAAAGAAGAAAAAGTTTAACTCTTTATAATTAGAAATATTAGACACCAGAAATATTGAAAACATCAAAGTCATTTCAGAAAGCACTTGACAATACTTATCAGGAGCCAAAAAGCTTTCCTACTCTTTGTGAAATGGAACATCATTTTCCAGTAGTAGCGTAAGAAAACCACAGAAGGGCAGGGGAGATAGCTCAGCAGCACAAGCACCTGCCTTGCAAGTGCAAGGTGCTGAGTTCAATCCCTGGTACCCCAAAAAAAAAAAGTGTGTTAAGAGAAAGAAATACAAACCCATCACTTTAAGGGCTGGCCAGAGAGCTCAAGGGACTAAAGTGCCTGTTTAGGCAGGTACAGGGACTGGGGTTTGATCCACGGTGTGCAGTGCTGGCCCCATTCCCAGGACACACTGAGATGGTGACTGAGACTGGGCTTGGTGGCACGCACCTGTAATCCCAGCACTTGGGAGGCTGAAAACAGGAGGATCACTACGAGTCCAATCTGTGTAGTGAAACCCTGCAGACCCTGTACTAAATACATAATAAAATAAAATAAAATAAAATAAAATAAAATAAGGAAAACCATAGAAATTTCCCAGAAGGAACCAACACAGTGTGCTCATTGAAAGCATTTTTTTATATGTATTTATGACAGGGTGTATAGGGTCTCACTGCATAGATCTGACTCGTAGTGATCCTCCTGTGTACAGCCTCCAAAGTGCTGGGATTACAGGCATGTGCCACCACACCCAGTCTCAATCACTGCCTCAGTGCACCCCAGGAGCAGGGCTGGCACAGCACACCGGGGATCGAACCCTGACCACTGAGCTCTGCCTAAGCAGGCTTTCTAGTCTGCTGAGTAATCTGACCAGCCTTGAAAGCATTTTTTAAAACAGTAAACAATGAGGAAAAAACACAACTGAGTAGATTTATTCAGTGTACCTGGCACATAGCAGACACAAGGTCAATATTTCTTTAATAAAAAAAAAACATATTTCTTTAATAGATTAGTAAAAGGAACCGGCTGAAGTTCTGACCATATGTTTCAAATATTTGATCATTTGTTTACAAGATGATTAATGCAAGGGGATTTATCTAGTGTTTTTTTAAAGCATTGTGTTTAACCTGGGCCCACAGCACTTGGGTTATTGTGTACTCTCTTACTACTTTTCTGTCATTTCATAGGGCTAAGTTAACATAAGTGGAAGCTAAACGTTCAAATTAATCAGTATAGACACATTAATGTGGGTAAATGACACTATGAAAAATTGGATTTGGATTTAAACACCTAAAGTAATTAAGTTAACTGGATAATTAACAAAGTCCCAACTCCATTTGTAACATGTAGACACAGCTGTTAAAAGTAGAACTTTTTGCTTCCTCTTTGGTAGAATTTTGCTCGGCAGGCAGAATACAGCAGACAGACAAAATAAGTTCAAGTTTATCTGATCCTATATTTTCTTTCTGAAGATAAAATTTGGTTTTTTTCCCATAATTTTATTGAGAGACGAATAACAATGAGACAGTTTCAAATCAAATTAGAAGGACAGTTTCAATTAATTAACACATTGCATACTGTCTTCCTAGTGGTTATTTGTGTACAAGAGGCAGACATGATATCCTATTTACAAACACCACTAGAACAAATCCTTCTTTTCAATGAACCAAGAGAATGTAGCTTTATATCCATCCTAACCATTTTCAATACACAGATACAAAATTGTCATTCATCTGTATCCACTTTCTCTGATCAGTTCTGTCATTTAAATATTATAAGTGTGTGAACTCAGCAAAATACTCCAAAACAGTCCAGTAGTCCACAGTAGTACTGGGTCTTCCACATGACTGGCAATGTCAGAAGTTGTTGGCTTGAGTCCCCTACATCTCAACTAACAACATGGTTTTACTTCTTGTACCTCGTTTTTATACTTTTCTGCTGGATGGTTAAGACAAGACAAAGCAAGACCCATATAACAAGGAATGTTTGTATCTGATAAGGTCCTGAGATCCTGTACTACACTTTGCAGATCCCGTCAGTGTCAGCCATGTGGACGAGTCCCAGCCATTGCTTGACCAATTTGCTCTCTGTGGAAGCCTGAGAAAATGTTTTCTGTCCATGTGACTCTCCCTAGGTACACTCTACATCATCAATCACTTTCCTCTTTGGCCCCATAATCTCCTTGCTCAGAAAATTTGGGACACAACTAAGCTACATGATGTTACAGTACAGGTTCTCATATGTCCTGAGTCTTAATTGACCATGGAAGGCTAGGGCCAAGATGTTCGCTTTCCTTGAGGCCCTCCTTTTTCTCTAATTTTTGGTCTGCAAACTTAGGTTGTTAACCCTCCAGAAGAGAAGCTTATTGTTATTACCATACACCCTAGGCTATTGAGCTTAACCTCACTATCTGTCTGAATATCAAACATCCTCGGCATAACATGGAACAGGTATTTTTCATCAAGTATTGATATGTTAAAATTTAAATCCCTATGCAATATCACAAAAAATAAAAATTAAAATATATTTAAAAATAGGAATAAACAATTATGTATGTTTACACATAAGTCCAGAAATCTAACCATATACAGCACTGTAGCAGGACAGTCCTGCAACACTCCTTTTCCTGTCTTCTGCCTTCATTTACCACCCCCTTCCTTTTTAAATAATCATCTACCCAAGAGACAGTACAGCAGCAACTGGCATGTCATAACAAGCAGCAGGTATCAGAAGACCAGAAGGACAGGCACTCCAAGCATGAACCTACTATTACAAATTGCCATCTTTACTGCAGTTGCTTAGTTCACAGGTGTCAGTATATATAGTTAGTAAGGGTGAGAATCCTACCAATTAAGTGCTAGATTTGAAAATCTTCTGAAGATTCTCAGGGTCATTGCCTTACCCATCTTGTACATATAATTGTATGGTTTTGCCTCTGTCATATTTCCTACCTCTTCTCTTACTCTCCCTTCATTGTCTAGTCCTCAAGTTCTTGCTTTCCTTTTAACTGTATAATACATTTCTATTTGTGTTTCTTCTTTGGAGTTCTTATACCAGAAAGAGTATACAATATCTACACATGTGGGTCTAGTGTATTTCACTAACAAGTATATCTTCAAGTGGCATCCATTTAAATATGAAGCATTCAAGTTTATCATTCTTTACAGCTGAGTAATAATCCATTGTATAAAAAATCACATCTTTTTCATCCATTCCTCAGGTGATGGGCATCTTGGTTGTTTCCAAGATTTGGCTAACACAAATTGTGCTACTATAAATGGAGACACACATATATCACTATGATATGATGTTTTCAGATCCTCTGGGAAAATTCACATTATGGGAATAGCTGATTCGAAGGGGATTTCCAGTCCAAGTTTTCTAAGGAATCTCCATACTGATTTCCATAACGGTTGCACCAGTCTGCATTCTCACCAGCAGTAGAAAAGGGTTCCTTTTTCCCCACAGCCTCTCTAACATTTGTTGTTGGGTGATTTCTTTAGGATAGCCATTCTTTCTGGGGTGAGATGATATCTCAATGTTTTTTTAATTTGCATTTCATGAATGGCTTGTAATATGGAGCATTTTTCCATATATTTATTTGCTTCTTTAATTTCATCCTCTGTGTAGTGTGTGTTCATCTCAGATGCCCATTTCTGGATTGTGTCTTTAAACTTTGTGGCCCTATTGTTTTTTAGTTCTTTATAAATTCTAGACAGCAGTTCTCTCTCTGAGTACTTATTTGTCAAGATTTTTTCAAAATTTGTGAGTTGTCTTTCCCTTTGTTGGTAATTTCTTTTGATGTGCAAAATCTTCTCAATAAGAGGAGGTCCTAGTTGTAAATTTTTTCAAGTGTTACCCTTGCGATTTGAAGTTGTTCATGAACTCTTTGCCTACCCTATATCTTCAAGAGTTCCTCCTACTTTCTCTTCCAGGAGACTTAGAGTTTCTGTTTTAATGTTAAGACCTTTAATCCATTTTGACTTAAGCTTAGTGCATAATGATAGACCTGGGTCAAGTTCTAGTTTTTGGTATGTAGAGAGCCAGTTTTTGAACACCATTTGTTAAAGAGGCTATCTTTTTTCCAGTGAGTATATTTGGCCCCTTTGTCAAAGATAAGGTGGCTGAATGTGTTCATAGAGCTTTCAGCATCTTCTAATCTATTTCATTGATCCTCAGGTCTATTTTGATGCCAGTACCATGCTGATTTTATCACAGTAGGCTTGTAGTATAAATTCAAGTCAGGAATTGTAATACCTCCTGCCTTCTCTTTGTTGCCCAGGATGGCCTTTGTTATTCTAGGTCTTTTCTGGTTCCAAATAAATTTTAGGAATGATTTCTCTAGGTCTGGAAGGTATTTTGGTGTTACTTTGATAGGGATTGCATTAAATCTGTACAGCAATTTTGGGAGTATGATCATCTTCACAATGTTGGTTCTTCCTATCCAGGAGCATGGAATATCTTTCCATTTTCTGAAATCCTCTACGATTTCTTTTTTAAGAGTACTGTAATTTTCCTTGAAAAGATCTTTGACTACTTTAGTTAGACTAATTCCAAAGTATTTCATTTTCCTCAGTGCTATTGTAAAAGGTATTGTTTCTATAATTTCCCTCTCAGTGTGTTTGTTATCTGTGTAGAGGTATGCTATTGACTTTTGGGTATTGACTTTGTATCCTGCTATGCTATTGAATTTGTGTATTAGTTCTAGTAGCTTCTTGGTGGAGTGTTTGGGTCTTCCAAATAAAGTATCATGTCTTCTGCAGATAATGATAATTTAACTTCTTCTTTACCTACTCTTATTCCTATTATTTCTCTCTCTTGTCTAATGGCTCTAGCTAGTGATTCCAGAACTATATTGAATAGGAGTAGTGATAGAAGACATCCTTGTCTTGTACCCGATCGAAGAGTAAAAACTTTCAGTTTTTCCCCATTTAGAATTACATTATCCATTGGGTTTTTCATAGATGGCTCTTACCAAATTGAAGAAGAGGCCATCTATTCCCATTTTCTGTAGGACTTTGAACATGAATGAGTATTGGACTTTGTCAAAAGCCTTTTCTGCATCAATTGAGATAATCATGTGGTTTTTAGTTTTCACTCTATTGATATAGTGTATTACATTTATAGATTTTCGAATGTTGAACCTTCCTTGCATCCTTGGGATGAATCCTACATGGTCTTGGTGTATGATCTTCTTGATGATTTGCTGTATTCTATTTGCTAGGATTTTATTGAGGATTTTTGCATCTACGTTCATGAGGGAGATTGGCCTGTAGTTCTCTTTTTTAGTGGTGTCTTTCCCTGGTTTTGGTATCAGTATAATACTTGCATTCAGGAATGATTTTGGGTGAACTATTTCCTTTTCAATTTCATTAAAGAATTTCAGGAGTATAAGGATTATATCTTCCATAAATGTCTTGTAGAATTCAGCTGTGATCCATCCAGACCTAGACTTTTCTTTGTCAATAGGGTTTTTATTACATCTCATATTTCATTGGCTATTATTGAGCTATTGTGAGTGGTTATATTGTTGGTTCAGTTTTGGTAATTTATACCTTTCTTGGAATCTGTCCATTTCATCTCTGTTTTTTATTTTGTGAGAGTAAAGATTCTTAAACTAGCTATTGATAATCTTCTGAACTTCCACCCTTTTCATTCCTTATTGCTTGTATTTGAATATTTTCTTTCCTCTTTTTGATGAGGTTAGCTAGGGGCTTATTGATTTTATTTAATCTTTCAAAGAACCAGCTTTTTGATTCATTAATTCTTTGAACTGTTTTCATTGTCTCAATTCAATTAATTTCTGCTCTAACCTTTATGATTTCTTCTTGTCTTTGGGCCCTGGGTTTGGTTTCCTCTTCCTTTTCTAATTGTTGGAAGTGCAGCATTAGGATGTTTATTTGTTCCCATTCTATTTTCCTAATGTGTGAGTTCAGAGCTATAAATTTCCCTCTGAGAACTGCTTTCATTGCATCCCATAAATTCCGATAAGTTTTGCTTGAATTTTCACTGAATTGTAGATATTGTCGAATTTCTTGTTTAATTTCATCTGTGACCCATTGATTGCTGAGTAGGGTATTTTTTAATTTCCACGTACTTAGCAGGTTTTTCTGATTTCTTTTGTCATTTATTTCCAGTTTTATTGCACTGTAGTTCTTTACTGAGATGCTGTGAATTCAGATATTTCATTTTTATTTCAAAAATTAATTCTGCTCTGAATTCCTCTATAACTTTTTTCTATTGTTTTACTTTCGATGCTTTTAATTCATACATTTGAGCTGAGCTAGTGCCTTCTGCATTTGTTCTGGGTGGACATGTTTCTGTCTTTGATTCTTTACTGCAGATGCTATTAATTCAGAGATTTCTTTTTTTATTTCTGATCTGAGTTCCTCTATACCTTTCTGCAGTTGTTTCTTTATTTCAGGAGCTCTTTATTCATTGATTTCAGCTGTGTGATTCCCAATTTGTTCTGTGCTAGTGTCCTCTGCACTTGTTATGAGTGGGCTTGGGATTTGAGATTGCATTTTGCTCCTTCTCCATGTCAATTCGTATAGCACTATCTTCTGACCTTTGTTGTAGAGCTTTGGTGCAGTTACAACCTTAGCACCTACTGAAATTCAGGTGCAGATCTACAAAGTTTGAATTTATCCAGTTGTGCCTGGCTTGGATCTAGCTGCTGTGCTCAACTACTTCCTGCTGCAGCCCTTGGGAGTGAACCTGTTGTGCTCCTCTGGTGAGATTTTCTGCTCCTGGACTAGCTGGGTGGTTCTGTCCCTTACTCTCTCTGCAGGAACTGCAGCTGCAGTTTCACCCCAGACCTGTAGTCCAGGCTTGAGCTGAGTCTGAAGGGGTCATGGGGCAGTAGGGGAGAGGGGAAGCTCTTCCACACACTCACTGGGCCTGGGCTAGGGCTGGATCTGGGGGGTCCCAAAAATGTGGCAGAAGTTCTCACTCATTCGCTGAGCATTGGGGGGGGCAGAATGATGAGGTGGTCCCAAGGGCGCAGAAAAGGGTCTCACTCACGCTGCATGCCTGGGTTTGGACAGGACTGGTCCCAAGGGAGCAGAGTAGCCAGAAGCGCTCCAACGCACTCATCAGGACTGGGCTAGGGATGGATCTGGGGGTTCCGAGAAAATGGCAATAGTTGAAGATAAAATTAGGAAGCTTAGCAATAGTCAATATTCATCCCAATACACAAGAAACGAGGTCAGACAAGCTTCAGCACAGTGCTTCTGCCACCAGAATAGGTGGACTCGATGTTCAAATGAGGGGATTTGTTAAAATATTTATAGAATTGTGGCCCTTGAGGCATAGTAGAATGC
Organism: Octodon degus; assembly: GCF_000260255.1. Taxonomy (NCBI): domain Eukaryota; kingdom Metazoa; phylum Chordata; class Mammalia; order Rodentia; family Octodontidae; genus Octodon; species Octodon degus. The sequence continues at coordinate 2,820,129 of NW_004524718.1, forward strand.
AAACATTTTATGTTTTGCCAAGTTATCTTGCTTAAAATGCATACAAAACGGGAAAGTGGGTCAACAAAATTTGCTGCCACGAAGCACTTCAGGCAGTAATTTCAGAATATATAGGTATATCTCACAGTATGGAGATAGAAAGAGGCCTACGGGGCCTCTCTTGAGCCCCACTTAAATTGGCTTAAAAGCCAGGCATGGTATTGCACATCTATGATCCTGGGAAGCTGAAGCAAGATGTTCGCTAGCCCAAGCCCAACCTCAGAAATACTATGTCTTGCAAAACTCCACCTTGGAATAGGAAGTTTAGAAAGAGGGACACTGCTCAGGAGAATGGCTCGGGCCTGGGTTCAACCCCTTGGGAAGCCTGCACTACAGAAATCACACAGTCAGAGCAAGCAGGTGCTGTCCTTCTCCCCAGACATTAGGCCAACGCCCAAAGTTAGGATAACTCTAAGATTAAATGCAGTCATAATCTACTGGACAGATTCTTTCAAAATTTACTTTCTACAAATCTTGAACAAAAAATAAGTATAAAACTTCAGTACATTTTGCACTTTCTCTTCAGAATTTCCCTTTTTTTAACTGGCTTTAATATATTTTGGCTGAAACAGTTTACTAAATAGCTCCATTTGTTTCCAATTTTCAATTCATCTTAACATTTCTCAAAATTATGTTGAAAGTCTATTAAACTTTGAAAAGACTGAATACATTATATTTCACCACTAGATGGCACCAAAGACTGGTTCATCATTAGACACACGTCTTTTTGCCTCTGATCAACTTTTCATAAAAATTAGCCCATTTCTCAACATAATCAGATAATGGTAATTTTGGCAATGTGTGAATCACAATTTCTAGCTTCTCAGCGTTTCAGGAATATATTTTATATGTAACAATATCTTGATAATATATAAAATTAACTCAAGTATTGAGAAGTCACTGTATCATTTCTAACTTGTTTTAAGAGACACTAATGCTGAGTGTTGTAAACAAATTATTTTCATAATTATTGTATTATTCATAGTAAATCTCTTTGCATATTTCTCTGCAGTTTTTGTTTAAGAAACAGTATAGTTTAGCCTCTTTTCTCATAAGATACTGCATTGAAATGGAAAATTATAATAATTTATGCAGTTAAAACTGTTCAAATAGGGCTGCAGAGATAGCTTGGCAGTCTAAGTGCCTTCTTAGGCAAGCACAAGCACCCGGGTTTGATCCTGGGCACTACCTGACACTCCAGCCCAGCCCCGGCATGGTGAGTCCAGGTGTAGTGGCATGCACCTGTAATCCCAGCACTGGGGAGGCTGAAAACAGGAGGATCATATGAGTCCAAGCTGCATAGTGAGACCCTGTACCGAGTATATTTTTTAAAAACTATTTAAATGGTATATATCATTATTATGAGGGACCCATTGCAAATAATTGAATAATTAATATTATGATTAATTTGTGACAAATTACTTGAATATACATTGAATTTCATAGATATATAAAGTATATAATGTATATAATGTAATGATATATAATGTGTTTTGTATATATATGTATAAAATGTAATGATATATATATATTAGGGTGTAATTATAATTATATAATTATGTAATTATAGTGCAAATTATTTGAATATATATTGAATATATATGTATATATTAAAACTATTATATGTATACATATGTATGTATGTATTTATTCCCAAAATAATGGAATAGGAATAATTTTGCTTCTTAAAGTTTTATGGTAAAATTTCTTCCAAATGCCAGATTCCATACCACATGCATAATTTTATTTGGGGTTTTTTTGCTTCTGTATTTTAGAGAAGGGTCTACAGGGTGTTCAGGGTCTCATTACAAGATCAGACTCCTAGTGATTCTCCTGTTTACAGTCTTCCAAGAGGTGGGATTACAGGCACGCACCACCACGCCCAGGCTCAATCCCAGTCTCAGCGCACTCCAGGGGCAGGGCCAGCACAGCAGGCCTGGGGATCGAATCCTGGGCCCTGTGCCTGCTTGTAGGCACTTTAATCCACTGAGCTATTTAGCCGGCCTGTATACTTTTATTTGAATATGGTCATTGAAAATGACTTTTTAAACCCCTTGTTCTGAATAAATAACAAATTCCATATTATTTGGTCCAGAGGGTACATAAATATTTTATAATACTTTTCCTCACTTTTCATTTACAGGATAGTCTGTTAGATGTTGGTCAACCCTGTCAGCACCACCCATAAAATTATTACAATGATTGAGCTCTCCTGGACTTTTTTGTTTCATTTCTTCTTTCAAGTTCTGTCTTTTCTGCATTATAAGGAGTGGACGATAGGAGATCTCTTCATGCTTCCCCTTGGATGACATAGACTTTTCCTCTCTGATATTCTAATGCTTTTTTCGTTTTTTTTTTTTCTCTCTTTGTAGATCTTTTGGCAAAGATCTTCCTGTTTCTGTGCGTGGCATTACTGTGGTGAGAGGGAAGAGACCTGATGCTGACACATAATTGGTTTTGAAGAAGGCTGGACATACGACATTTCTCACAAAGGAAAGCTATCATTGTGTCCCAAAGGACACTTTCCTGTTTCTTCTCCTGCTTCAGTGACTGCTTCAGTAATGCCACACACAGAAACAGAGGTGCTTTTCATGAAGTTTGTCCTTTTACAAAAGAGGAGACTAAGCTGGTGCACATCTGTAACTCCAGAACTCTGGGAGATGAGGCAGGACGATCACAAGTTCCAGCCCAGCCTGGGTGTGCTAGTCGTTTTCGTACTGAGACACAACACTGGACACTTAGAACTTAAAAGAGGAGAGATTTACTCTGGCTCACAATTCCAGCCCAAGCACAGAATGAAAGCAGAAGAAAGGCTGCTCATGTGATGGAGGTCAGGAAGCAGAGAAGGAAGGGAGGACCATGGAGAAGGCGCTGTGCCATGCGCACCAGGTCCCTGGTGATTCGCCTCTTCCAGCCAGGCTCCACCTCCTAATGTGACATTTAGATCTAGCATCCCCATGATTTCATTCACCTTTCAAAAGCCCCACTTTCAGCCTCTTAAAAGTCTTTGTTGCTGGGAAAAAATACGTGACACTCCCAAATTAAAGGAGGAAAGCTTTATTTTGGGTCACAGTTGGTAGAGACTTGTTTCTGTCATCACTCTCTGGCTGTGAGTAGGAGAAATTCCATTTTATGTGTATGATGCTTATCAAGTCATGATTTTGGGTTGGATGCCAGAGTGCTGCTGCATATGAAAGACTCGGGTTCCATTTGAACCCATAAGCCTTTGCCTGAGTTCCAAGAACTGAATTGCACTAAACTGTCCTTTGCTATTCTCCAAGCTGCCCCCACCCCAAAAACTACCCCCCAGTTCCTGAGTTTCTCCTCTTATTCCATTCCTCTGGGACTCTTGCCATTCGTACATTCTGGTATTTTATATTTAGCTACAATCTCTCCTGGATTTCTCCTAACGGTTGGCTGTTACTTGGTTTCTTGAACATTTAAAGTCACCCTTTTGAGTTTTTTTTCCTTCTTTGTCACCATTACTATCTTATAGAGTTGAGAAAAAGTACTGTTAAGAATTACACTTGAGGACCCAGTCTTAGCCCAGTCCCAGTGAGTGTGTGGGAGAGCTTCCGGCTACCCTGCGCCAGCAGGACCTACTGGCTCCAGCCCAGGCGCAGAATGGGTGAGACCCTCTTACACATCCTTGGGATGCTCCCTACCACTCCCCAGCACCCCCCCCTTACCTCGCCCACTGAGTAGGAATTTCTGCCACATTCTGGGAACCCCCAGACCCAGTTCTAGCCCAGGCAAGGTGAGTGTGTGGGAGAGCTTCCAGCTACCCTATGCCGGCAGGACCTACGGGTTCCAGACAGGTGCACTGGGGATGAGGCCCTCTTCCACCCCCTTGGTATGCCCCCCACCGCTCCACAGCACCTCCCCTAATCTGCCTGCCCAGTAGGAATTTCTGCCGAGTTCCAGGAACCCCCAGATCCAGTCCTAGCCCAGGACCAGTGAGTGTGTGGGAGAGCTTGCAGCTACCCTGTGCTGGCGTGACCTACTGGTCTCAGCCCAGGCGCAACATGGGTGACACCCTCTTGCACCCTCCTGGGATGCCCCTCCATCACTCCATAGTACACCCCACAACCTGCCCACAGAGTAGGAATTTCTGTTGCATTCCGTGAACACTCAGATCCAGTCCCAGTGCAGACCAGATGAGGGTTTGGGAGCACTGCCTCTCCGCCTTACTCCAACTTGTCCCCTCCAGACTCAGCTCAGGCTTGGCATACAGGCATGGGATGAGACCTGCAGCAGCAATCCCTGAAGAGAATGTAGGGGACAGAACCAGCCATCTAAACCAGGAGCAGAACATCTTGCCAGAGGGCCACAACAGGTTCACCCCCAAGGGGAGCAGCAGGAAGGAGCTGAGCACAGCAGCCAGACCCAAGGCAGGCACAGCTGGATAAGTCCAAATTTTGTAGATCTGCGCCGTTTTGAACTTCAGTAGGTGCTAAGGTTGTAGATCTTTGCAACAAAGATCTACAACAAATATCAGAAGACAGTGCTACACAAAATTAAAACGAGAAGGAGCAAAATTCAATCTCAGAACCCAAGCCCACCCATAACAAGTGCAGAGAACATGAACATGTAACAAATTGGGAATCACACAGCCGAAAGCAATGAATCAATGGCTTCTGAAATAAAGAAACACCTGAAGAAAGGTACAGAGGAACTCAAATTGGAAGTGAAAAAAGAAATTCCTGAATTAATAACATCTACAGTAAAGAATCAAATGCAGAAACATATGGAGGAAACCCAACGCCCACCCAGAACAAGTGCAAAGGACACTAGCTCAGCTCAAATGTATGAATTAATAGCATTGATAGTAAATAAGCAACAGCAGAAAGTTATAGAGGAACTCAGAGCGGAATTCTTTTCTACTAGCTCAGCTCAAATATAAGAATTAAGAATGTCGATAGTAAATAAGCAAAAGCAGAAAGTCAGAGAGGAACTCAGAGCGTAATTCTTTTCTACTAGCTCAGCTCAAATATACGAATTAAGAGCATTGATAGTAAATAAGCAACAGCAGAAAGTTATAGAGGAATATAGAGCGGAATTCATTTCTGAAATAAAAGAAGAATTCTCAGAACTCATAGCATCTGAAGTAATGAATCAACTACAGAAACATAGGGAGGAAACCCAATCTGAAAAAAACACTACTGTAAAAGAATTTATAACTGCTTCTAATGAAGACATTGATAAAAAAAAAAATAGAGGAGATTCGAAAAATGACAGATTCCTTGAATGAGCAATACACGAAAGAAATAAATAGCATGAAGCAGAGTCAAAAAGACATAGAAGAAATTAAAATCTCAATCTCAAGCTTGCAAAACCGTTTAAGTGAAAGCGAAGACCGAGTTTCAGATATTGAAGATGCTAGTGCAGCTAGTCAAAAGGTAAGAAAGGATCTCTTAAAAACAACTAGGATGTAGAAAAAAAAATCCATCACTTGCAAGATGATGCAAAGATGAACAATGTGAGACTAATAGGCATCCATGAGAAAGATGGAGTCAATACAAAAGATATTGAAAAAATATGGGTAGAAGAAATAGCATAAAACTTCCCAAATATGAGAAAACAATCTGACATTCAGGTAACCGAAGCATACAGAACGCGAAGAAACCTCAACTCAATGAAAAACACCAAAACGTATAATGGCCAAGATCCCACAAATTCAGCACAAGAATAATATACTGAAAGCTGCTAGAGAAAAGAAGCAGATCAAATGAAAAGGAAAACCCATCAGAATTATGGCTGACTTCTCTTCACAAACCATGAAGGCAAGAAGAACATGGAGCAGAGTACTTCAGGTCCTCTATGAAAACAAATTCCAGCCCAGACTACTATACGCTGCAAAGCTCTCTTGCAAGTTTGATGGAGAAGTGAAATACTTTCATGACAAAGAACAGCTAAAGAATTTCATGATGACGAGTCCAACCATACACAGTCTCCTGAAAGATGTTCTAGAGTGGGAACAAAATGATTGCAACACCAAGAATGAGATCAGAAGCAACCAACTAAATAGGGCAAGCAATTAAACACAGGAGAAAAAGGAGTAAATGACAACAGGTAAATAACATGTCAATTGCATCTGTACATCTCAATTATAACCATCAATGTAAATGGACTTGATTCACCAATTAAGAGAAATAAATTGACACAGTGGATTAGGAAACAAAATCCAACAATATGCTGTATACAAGAAACACATTTAACTCATAAAAAAATTCATAGGCTCAAAGTCAAAGGAAGGAAAACAATACCATATGCCCCAGCACCTCAGAAAAAAGCAGGGGTAGCAATTCTATTCTCAGTCTCAACTTCAAACCAGAATAATCAAGCAAAATAAAGAAGGCTACTATATACTGGTTAGGGGAAAAATTCAAGAGGAAGAGGTAGCACTCATAAATATGTATGCACCAAACACTGGAGCACCCAACTATATAAAACAATTCTTAATGGACATGAAAAATCTAATATCCAATATCACAATCTTAACAGGAAACCTTAACACCTCTTAATCCCTAAAAGATAGGTCAACCAGACAAAAACTTAGCAAAGAAATGACAGCACTGAATCAGAGCTTGAAACAAATGGACTTGGTGGATATATGCAAAGTGGACATATCCAACCAAACACAGCTGAATACATATTTTTTTCAGCTGCATATGGGTCATTTTCTAAAATAGACCACATACTGGTCCATAGGTCATGTTTAAGTATAGGTAAGAAAACAGAAACATTATCTGACCACAGTGCAATGAAATTGGAAATAAATGACAAAAGAAACCAGAAAAAAACCTTAAATACATGG
>NW_004524718.1:2827109-2829205 GCF_000260255.1 Octodon degus
GATTAGAACAGAAATTAATTCAATTGAGCCAAAGAAAACAATTCAAAGAGTTAAAAAAGCAAACAGCTGGTTCTTTGAAAGATTAAATAAAATCGATAAGCCCCTAGCTAACCTATCAAAAAGAGGAAAGAAAAAATTCAAACACAAGCAATAAGGAATGAAAAGGGTGTCATTACCACAGACCCAGTGGAAATTCAGAAGATTATCAATAGCTACTTTGAGAATCTTTACTCACACAGAATAGAAGACAGGGATGAAATGGACAGGTTCTTAGAAAGGTACAAATTACAACTGAATCGACAAGATATAACCACTCTCAATAGCCCAATAACAGCCAATGAAATACGAGATGAGATTAAAAACCGACCACAAAGAAAAGTCCAGGTCCGGATGGATTCACAACTGAATTCTACAAGAAATTTACAGAAGATGTACTTCCTATACTACTCAAACTTTTCCATAAAATTGAAAAGGAAGCAATCCTCCCAAAATCATTACTTGTATTATACTGATACCAAAACCAGGTGAATACACAACTAAGAAAGAGAACTACAGGCCAGTCTCCCTCATGAACATAGATGCAAAAATCTTCAATAAAATCCTAACAAATGGTATACAGCAAATCATCAACACCACGATCAGGTAGGATTCATCTCAGGGATGCAAAGATGGTTCAATATAAGAAAATCTATAAATGTAATATACTATATCAATAAAGGAAAAACTAAAAACCACATGATCATCTCCATTGATGCAGAAAAGGCTTTTGACAAAGTCCAACACTCAATCATGTTCAAAGTCCTACAGAAAAGTGGAATAGATGGCCTCTACTTCAATCAGGTAAAAGCCATTTATGAAAACCCAATGGCTAACATAATCCTAAGTGGGGAAAAATTGAAATCTTTTACTCTTAGACCTGGTACAAGACAAGGATGTCCTCGATCACCACTCCTATTCAATATAGTTCTGGAATCATTAGCTACAGCCATTAGACAAGAGAAAGAAATAAAAGGAATAAGAATAGGTAAAGAAGAAGTTAAATTATCTTTATTTGCAGATGACGTGATAGTTTCCTGGGAAGACCCCAAAAGCTCCACCAAGCTACTAGAATTAATACAGAAATTCAGTAGCATAGCAGGTTATAAAGTCAATACCCAAAAGTCAATAGTATTCCTGTACACAGAAAACAAACACACTGAGAGGGAAATTATAAAAAGAATACCTTTTCCAATACCACCAAGGAAAATGAAATACTTTGGAATTAATCTTACTAAAGAAATCAAAGATCTTTTCAAGGAAAATTATAGTACTCTGAAAAAAGAGATCATAGAAGATTTCAGCAAATGGAAAGATACAGAGGCCCTGAATTCAATTCCTGGTACACGGGGAAAAAGCCAGCATTGGACTCAACATGGTGGCATACATCTGTAGTCACACTGCTTAGAAGGCTGAGGCAGGGGGTTGCAAGTTCCAGGCCAGCCTGAGCTACATAACAAAGACCCTAGGAGCAGGGTGTGGTGATTCACACCTGTCATCTCTGTATTCAGGAGGCTGAGGCAGGAGGATTCACTTTGAGTTCAAGGCCAGCCTGGGCTCCTGAGTTGAAGGCAGCCTTAAGTACACATAGTGAAACCCTGTCTCAGAAAGAGAAAAAGAAAAAAAATAAAGGAAAAAGGAAAAAGAAAATGGAAAGGTATTCCATGCTCCTGGATAGAAAGAACCAACATTGTGAAGATGGCCATACTCACAAAATTACTGTACAGATTTAATGCAATCCCTATCAGACTACCACCAACATACCTTACAAAAGTAGAGAAATCATTCCTGAAATTTATCTGGAACCAGAAAAGACCTAGAATAGCAAAAGCAGTCCTAGGCAATAAAGACAAGGCAAGAGGCATTAAAATTCCTGACTTGAAATTATACTACAAGGCTACTGTGATAAAATCAGCATGATACTGGCAAAGAAAAAGATCAATGGAATTGATTAGAAGACGCTGAAGCCCCTACAAACACACTCAGCCACTTTATCTTTGACAAAGGGGCCAAACATACTCACTGGAAGAAAGATAGCCTCTTTAACAAATGGTGCTGGA
>NW_004524718.1:2829770-2846962 GCF_000260255.1 Octodon degus
GGCTGTGGGGAAAAAGGAACCCTTCTCCACTGCTGGTGGGAGTGTAGACTGGTGCAACCATTATGGAAATCAGTATGGAGACTCCTTAGAAAACTTAGACTGGAAGTCCCATTCAAACCAGCTATTCTTCTACTGGGAATTTTCCCAGAGGATCTGAAAACATTGTATCATAGGGATATATGTGTGCCTATGTTTATAGCAGCACAATTTGTGATAGCCAAATCTTGGAAACAACAAAGATGTCCATCGCCTGAGGAATGGATGGAAAAGATGTGGTATTTTTACACAATGGAGTATTATTCCGCTATTAAGAATGATAAACTCGAAGCCTTCATATTGAATTGGATGTCACTTGAAGATATACTCATAAGTGAAATAAACCAGACACATGTGTAAATATCATATATTTTCCCTAGTATAAGAACTCAATGGAACAAATACAAATAGAAAGGTATAATACAAGAAAAAGGAAAGCAGGATCTTGAGAACTAACTAATCAAGAGAAGGAAAGAAGAGCTAGAAAACATGACAATGTCAAGCCATAAAGTTATATGTAGAAGATGGGCAAGGCAATGATCCTGAGACTCTCCTGAAGACTTTTGATCTAGCAGTTAATTGGAAAGATTCTCACCCTGACTAACTATATATACTGCTACCTGTGAAATAAGCAACTGCATTGAAGAAGATGGTAATCTATAATAGTAGGTTCATGCTTGGAGTGCCTGTCATTCTGGTCTTCTGCATACGGGCTGCTTGTCTTGACATGCTAGTTGCTGCTGTGCTCTCTCTCAGGTAGATGATTATTCAAAAAAAGGGGGTGGCAAGAGACAGGAAAAGGAATATTTTGGGACTGTCCTGCTTCAAGGTTGTATATGGTTAGATTTTTGGACTTATGTGTAAACATAAGAACTATATAATTCTTTATGCCTATTTTTAAAAATATATTCTAATTTTTAAATGTTTTTTCATCATATTCTGTAAGGACTTAAAGTTCAACACATCAATACTTTATGAAAAATACCTGTTCCATGTTATGCCTAAGATGTTTGATATTCAGACAAATAGTGAGGTTAAGCTTAACAGCCTAGGCTGTATGGTAATAACAATAAGCTTGTCTTCTGGATGATTAACAACCTAAGTTTACAGACCAAAATTAGAGAAAAAGGAGTGCGCAAGGAAAGCCAACATTTTGGCCCTAGCCTTCAAAGGTCAATTAAGACTCAGGACATATGAAAACTTGTACTGTAATGTAATGTAATTGAATAATGTCCCAAATTATCTGATTAAGGAGATTATGGGGCCAAAAATGAAAGTGATTGATGATGTAGAGTGTGCCTAAGGAGAGTCACATGGAGAGAAAACATTCTCTCAGGCTTTCACAGAGAGCACAATGACCAAGCAATGGCCGTGACTCATCCACATGGCTGACAATGACAAAGTTTCTACAATCTGAGGTACAGGATCTCAGGATAAATCCTGAGGGGACTTCACTGACCTTATCAGACCCAAAAGCTACCACTCTTGTTGCATAGGTCCTGCTTTACCTTGAGCTTAACCATCCTGCTTTACCTTGAGCTTAACCATCTAGCAGAAAGTATAAAGACGAAATATAAGAAGTAAAGCCATGCTGTTATGTTGATCTGTAGGGGACTCAGGTCAACAATTTCTGACATTGCCAGTCAAGCAGAAAATCCAATACTATTATGGACTACTGGACTCTTTTAGAATATTTTGCTGAGTTTACACACCTATAATATTCACATAATGGAACTTAACAAAAAAAGGTGATACAGATGAATGTCCATTTTGTATCTGTGTATTCAAAGATGTTAGGATAGATATATAGTTATATTCTCTTAACGAATAGAGTGATTTGTTCTAATGGTGTTTGTAAATAGGATAGCAAGTCTGCATCTTGTACAGCAATTAACCACTAGGAAGAATGTATGCAATGTGTTAATTATTGAAACTGTCCTACCAATTTGGTTTGAAACTGTCTCATTGCTACTTGCTTCTCAATAAAATTATGGAAAAAAAAGAATTACACTTGAAATCTTAGTCAAAATATTCACTTGGCATCAAAACTACACAAAATTCCTACTGTTGGCCTCAATAGACAGTATGATCTTGGTACCAAAGACGTTGCCTCATTCAGTGCGGCCTCCACATTAACTACTCCCACACCTAGCACAGACTGGGTACCCATTATTTCTTCAAATGAACACAAAAGTGAATTCTCCAGCCCAGAAACCCAAGCCATCCACAAGGCTGGCACTATACAAGAGGGGTAGAGGGAACACTGGCCCATGAAAGCAAGGGACCTTTATTGTGTTTACAACTATTAAGAGTACAAGTTGACTGTCCATTGCAGATCATCTCTGAGATGAATCAATGATTTACTAAAAGGCAAAAGATGTATATAATCTGAAGAAAAACAGTATGAATAGATAATTTAGACCTGTAATGTATGTCGTTTTTCAGTACCGGGGGTCAAACTTGGGACCTTGCACTTGCCAGGCAGGCGCACTGCTGCTCAGCTATCTCCTTGGTGCAATTTGTGTATTGTCTAGATACACTATGCTAAGTGTGGGACTTTTCACTTTCTTGTGTCTTTTAGAGCAGATCACTGACTGTTTTTCATTATGCTTACAAGCACTCTTCCACAACCAACATAACACAATCCTAAAGATAGAATAGATGTTGGAACATTGGAATAGAAACCCAAGATAATCATTTCATAAAGAATCTTAGGAGGGGCTGGGAGTTCAATCCCCAGGCTCGCTGCACCAGTCCTGCCCCTGGGGCGCACTGAGACAGCTATTGAGACTGAGCGTTGTGGCACATACCTGTAATCCCAGCACTTGGGAGGCTGTAAACAGGAGAATCACTATGAGTCCAATCTACATAGTGAGACCCTGTCGACCCTGTACTAAATACAAAAATGAAAGAAAGATCAAACAAGAATCTTAAGGTCAATTTTGTAATTTGATAGAAATCTGTGTGTCCAAGCATGTCACACAGAAACAACTGAAGAAGTGAGAAATGGTCCTTCTTCACCACTGGCCTTACGGTAATATTAGCCTACAAATACCAATGGTCAAGATTTTAATTATATGTTGCTATTTGGATCTAAAATACTTTGGAGATATGGGGAAAGTGAGGAAAGTTTATTCACTATAATTTTGAGTGCTATAAAGAAAGTATAGTTTATTCTACAAAGTGGAAGCACACATCATACCATTTAGGTGAGTAGTGGTCAAGTTCCATAGGTATAAAATCAAGGTATATTAAGGCTGTGAGTAAAACAGCTTACAAGATTTTTGGCAAAATCTCAAATTAACTAGATATTCATGAATAACATGTTAATACTCATTCATAAAAAGATAACAAAGCCTTCCAAAATGGGAAATATGTTGCCTAAAACACTTTAGAAAATGATTGTATATTACCCACCTTTCTCAGAGTCAAGTGACTATTTTGAGTTTTTCATTTGGGTTAAAGTAATATACTTGCATGTGTTAGTATTTGATATTTTATGGTGCCTGCCAATTAGCTCAGTTGTTTAAGTGCCACTTAAGTGGAGGCAGTCAGCCTCAGGATACTGTGGTTCGATCCCCAGATCTTCATGCCTTACCAGACCTGTCCTTAAGGCATCCAGAGTCAGTCCCCCAAAAAAATTCTTCTGTATTTGGTGTTCTATTTTATTTTTATTTATTCAAATTTTTGAAGGGAAATCATAGCTTCATTTATTTTCACAAGAGACAGGCTACGAGTGAGCACATGACGTAAAAGCTGTCATCATCAAACTGCTAAGGACATAGCAAGAGGTCACGCGGGGAGGCATCTGCATAACATCATCATCTTAGCATCAGATGGTAGGAAAAATACTTCTTTCAATAGTCCTGTTTATATTTAGGAAAATAGATTTGATAAACTGGACAAGTAGACATTTGCCCTTCTTTATGATAAAGTAACATTAACAAAGAATAAACTGAGATTTTAAAAAATCCAAATAAAAGCCAACACCATTATTAAGGGTTTTCTTTTAATATTCCATGAGATATCTTGATTGTATATTTTCCAAGTACTTCCCAGTCACATCTCCCACCCTTCCAAAGGAACCACCAGTCTTTCAGTGCAGTAAAAGATGCTACCTCATAGTTCTATTCACCTCTTTTTTGAAAGCAATATAATACTAATGACTTAAATGATAATACATTCTTATCTAATAAAGGAAAAACATTTACAAGTATTAGAAGTCCAATTTAAAACATCTGCATTAATTTTGAATTGAATCAGCATTCTGAGAGGGCTTTTTTGGTTTGTTTTGTCTTATCTTTGAAAGGCAGCAGTTCTGACTAACTTGCTGACAAACACATTTCTGCTGAGGACAGAAGAAGAAAGAGGGGAGAGAGGGAGACAAATGCTGTATTTTTCCATTGGCCCCAAAAGTGCTAAATTCAGAATGGCATACATCAAAGCAAACATGCAATGGTTGTTTTAAATCTTTTACTGCAACATAACAATGAAGTAAACAGTAATTAGACACCTACTAATTTTTCCTCAAAACAAAAAATGTAAACAAGAAAATAACTGCCTATACTTGTGCAGCTTCTCAAATCAGGTTAGAAGGGTCTCACACATTCAATGATCAAGAAATTTTAAAATAGCAATAACTTTATTTAATAAAAAGTTCCCTTTTTATTTAATAAAAAGTACCCACACCCCAAGTATTTAACATGAAAGATTGGGCTTCCTTACACAATACTTTTGTACTGTTGTGGAGCAGTAACAATGACCACTGATAATTTGATATTTCTTCTTAAAGTTGCTCCAAAGCTCTTTAATTTCAAACAGCCATTATCCAGCATTGTCATGAAATATACTGTAGATTCTAGATAGCAAGTATTTGTTCAGACCAATGTTAGGTCAAAGAAATATAAAGCAGGGCATTGAAACTGTCCTACCAATTTGATTTGAAACTGTCTCATTGCTATTTATTTATCAATAAAACTATGTCAAAAAATAAAAAATAAAAAATAAATAAATAAAGCAGGGCATTACACTAAATTTCTGGATCTAGTACACTAAGAGTGAAACCTAGGAAAAGTCGCCTATTGCTTTATAGAAGAAATAAAGACCTGCAAAAGCTGATTTTTGGTTGTATATTTTACACCCTGTGAGGATTTGTGTCATCTACTAATTGAAGCAGACATGCAGTGTAATTTATCCCTGCCCTGTATCCTAGATCCCACCTACCCCACCTGTCTCAGTTACTCTTCTCTCATTGTTGGGATGAATACCCAACATCCAAATTGAAGGAAGAAAAGGTTTTTTTAGCTCACAGTCACTGGAGGTTTCAGTCCATATTCAGCTGGGTCCAAGGCAGAGCAGGCGCAAGGCAGAAAGCAACCTTTCATGACAGTGGCAAAGAGCAAGTGCTAAGGGAGAGGTAGCAGAAGCTCAAGCAGCTAACTTCTCTTCCCTCCTTACACTGAAATGCAAACTACCTGTCCCAGGGCAGGTGCAGCATCCACACCCACAATAATCAATCACAAACTCCAGAAGCTGCCCCAAGACTGCATGAGGCTTTAGGGGGACACCTATACACAAACCATAACATTCCACCCTTGGACCCCCAAAGACTCATGCACATCCCTTTATGCAAAAGCCATTCTAGTCCATCTCTATGAGTTGCCAAAGTCCCAACAGTTTCAACATTGCTGAAAAATCCAAGTCCCAAGATTCCTCCAAGCAAGATCCAAGGCAAACTCTCAACTGTGAGCCCCTATACAAATGAAAACTTAAATACTTGCAACATTCAAAGGCACAAGATAAGCATTGCCATTCCAAAAGGTACACAGAGCAGGATACCAAGCATTGGGTCCAAAACAAGTCCAAAATCCAGCTGGGCAAACATTAAGTCCTGCAGTTCCACATGGGACATCTGAAGCAATCTGTGATGAGTTGTGAGCTCCAAAGGCCTTACATGGCTCTGCCCCTATGGCATTCATGGTAGCTCCTATGGCTTCTCTCTTAGGCCAGCTTTGCTCCCTCCTTGCAGTTTCCCTTAGATGATCCACATTCTTGGCTTTTCCAAACTTCTGGGGTTTCCACTGAATAGGCTTCTCACTCACTGCTTCATACACTGCCCTCTCAGGGCACACTGCCTGGCCTCCCAGACTTTCTTCTGAAATCGAGGTGGAAGCCTTCTTAACCTCAGAAGTCCTGCATTCTGAATGTGCCTAAAACCAATGCCACATGGATGATGCCAAGGTCAGCTGCCAACTGGAGCAGTAGCCAGGCTTTCCTCTCTCTTGGTTGTAAGGGTTGAGTGCCTGGATCACTGAGCACTCTGACCCTGATTCCTGGGAACAAATTCACCATGCTGGCGCCATTATGGAACCTGGTGCAGCTGCTGCTGTCATTCTGTAACATGGGGTTCTGCAGCTTTCCCCTCAAGGCAAAGTTCCTGACCTTTGCAGTTCTGAGGCTGCAAAGAGTGGAGACCTGCCTCCTCCTGTGATGCCCTCAGGCCATCCTTTCCATTCTCAGGTTCCTTCCCAGCAATGGAGATCCTCTCCGCTCCATCTTTGCAGTCCACAGCTTTATTGAAACTTCCTTTCTGGCCAAACTCACAATATTTTGGCCTATCCTGCTGGGCTCCTTGCTCTTCATTCTCAACATAAATCTGGCTAAAAGTCTCCAGCAACAACCAGGCCACTGCCCCAATATTTGGCTGCTTTGAAATATCTTTTGCCAGATTGATCAGTCCACAATGCTTAAACTGTCTCAGGCAAAGTGTCTGGACATGAGCAAAATGCAGACAAAGCTCCTGCCAAGCCATAATAGACGTTGTCCAGAGCCCAACAACCAATGCAGTCCTTCCCTCCAGCAGAAACCTCTCCAGCCTGGTTTTTACAGGCCAGCTTTCCATCAGCCTTCTGGTCTTCTGAGCTCTGACCAGAATCTTCCTCACAGAACAGCAGAAGCTGTTTCAGCACTTTGCTTGTAGGTGACATCTCTGAACCTTTCCTGTCTCTCCCCCATAAGCCAGTCCCAAAAGCTTGTAATCCACGTGGTCAGGTTGAGCCCCAGCAATGACCCCACTCTTGGTACCAAATTCTGTCTCAGTTACTCTTCTCTCATGGCTGGGACGAATACCCAACACCCAAATGAAGAAAGGAAAATTTATTTAGCTCATAGTCACTGGAGGTTTCAGTCCATATTTAGCTGGGTCCAAGGCAGAGCAGGCACAAGTCAGAAAGCAACCTTTCATAGCAGTGGCAAAGAGCAAGAGCTAAGGGAGAGGTAGCATCAGCTCAAGCAGCTAACTTCTCTTCCCTCCTTACACTGAAATGCAAATTACCTGCTCCAGGGCAGGTGCAGCATTCACATCCACAATAATCTCAAACTCCAGAAGCCACCCCAAGACTGAATGAGGCTTTTGGGGGACACCTATACACAAACCATAGCACCACCGCAACAATCTACTATCATATACCAAGTATTGTGGATATGAACCCAAGTCGTCCCAGATAATCCAGTAAACAAAGTTAGTGTAATGCACTGGTGTGAAGTGTGATATACAAAACAGTCCCTTTTAATCTTCATCAAAGTTTTGCTGTAGAAGAAAATTGGCAGCCAAATTATCATTCTTCTCACAAGCAAAATATGCTTGTATCACAAGTCCTTCAGAAAATGCTAATGCCTTTAACCTTTTTATAGCTTCCTTCTCCTGAGGTATTACTTGGGTGTAGTTCATGTGCCCACTTCCAGCTTCTGCAATTCGTCCACTGCCACTTCCGTCACCTCTGCCTTGACCACCAGCTTCCTGAACTGATTCATTCAACATCTGAATAAAATGCTCCTGGTATGGGCTAATTTGCTGCAGCAACTGAGGATCATCTTAACCTATCTGTTGTAGCAATGCTGGAAGCAGGGAAGGATTTTGTTGGATAATTTGTCTCATCTATTGATACTGAGGCTGATTCTGTAAAAACTCAAGGGGATGTCCTCCAGAGCCTGTTGTCATTGTCGCTGCTGCAGCCACTGTAGTGACCTGAGGCATCCCAGTACTAGCTGCCTGAGGAGGGTCAACCACAGCCTGACTTTCTCTATCTCCAGGGATTCCCATTAAAAGATATTGCACTGCTCTGTCAGGGTTGTTGAAACTGGCTCTCAGGGCTGCAACTACTTGCTCTTGTTCATAGCCCATAGACATGATCTCAGTTACCATATTCTCATAAGACTGACCTGTCACAAGTGCACTGTTGGTTTGACCGAGAAGAATCTCCTGATGTACCGTCAGTTGATGTAGGGCTGCTAGCTGGTGGTATCTCTGCTGGCTTTTCTGCAGGCTTCTCCTGCTGAGCTGCACTGGCAGGCACTGGTTCAGAAGATGCCGTTGTCACTACTGGGAGTCAAAGCAGGGGCAGGGGTTGGTGCCTGAGCCATAGCTGTTGCTGTGGAGGAACTAACAGTGATGGTGCTGGCAGGACTCGACTGCTGCATTGTAGCTGGTGCTGGTGTGGTCACTGCTTTGGGATTTGTCACCATAACCACCACAAAGTTTTTCTCATTGATTTTATATTCTTTGAGAGCAGAATCATCATTGTAGATTTTACCAGCATAAATTAATTTTTGACCTGCTACTGGGAAGGCATCTTTCCCTTTTACAGATTCAATATTCTCTTTCAGTGCTTTCACTGTCTCCTCCGGGTTGATATCGATCTTGAAAGTCTGCTGCTAGAGGGTCTTCAGGGTGACCTGCATGGCGCCACTTCAGCTCTGCTGCCGGGCCTGCCGCCGGGCCTATTTAATTTTTTAATGTATTTGGCTGTTGCAGGGCCTCACTACATAGCTCAGACCTGTGGTGATCCTCTTGATTTCAGCCTCCACAGTGCTGAGATTAAAAGTGTTCACCACTACGCCTGGACTCTGGCCAGCTCAGCCTGCCTTGGGGACAGGACCGACGCAGGATGTGGTACCTGGGATCAAACCACAATCCCTCAGCTTGCCTAAGCTTGCCTAAGCAGGTGCTTGAGTAAGCTGAGCTATCTCATTGGCCTATGTTTGGTATTTTATTTTATTTTTTAAATTTGCATTTATTTTATGCTTAATTTATTCCCATGCCATAACTTTTTGTTTCTTCAGTTTCTTCTGGGATATCTTTTTCTTCTGTGCAACTTCCTCCTCTGGTTTGGGAACAATTTGTTCCTTTTCAGTAAGGATCATCTCAATATGGCAGGGGGAGCTCATGTATGTGTTAATCCAGCCATGAGCTCTATAAGTACGGTGGTGCATCTTGGGTGCTTTGTTCACCTGGATATGTTCAATAACCAGAGAATCTACATCTAAACCTTTAGGTTCAGCATTACTCTCTGAATTTTTAAGCATGTGCAGCAAAAATTCATCACTTGCTTTGGGCCACCGACCCTGTGTCCAGCCCACTATTTGGCCTGGGCACACCTACCAACTCCACCATTGTAATGCCAGAATGGTACACATTGCTTCTTTAATGTGACATCCTTGAGATACTTGGTGGCCTTTCGGATATGCATACCCTTGATGGCCTGGGCAGTTTCAAGTGTGTTCTTAAAGTGAACATGAAGATTTGAGCCTCTTGATTTGCATGATTTTGTGGGGTTTTCTGGGTGAAGAGAGTAGTGAACCATTTTCACAGGTCACCTAAGGCTGCTCACAGGAAGAGCCTATGTTTGGTATTTTAAAGTAACATTTTTGTTGAATCATAATCCATTCTCCATATATTTTAATACATAGGTTATGAATAGTTGTATAAAATCATTGTATCAATAATATTTTAGATTCAAATTTGACATTAAGTATGGAAAACTGCTGGGATTTTGCCTCAGTTCCTAACATCTGTATCTTATTCAGAGCAACAGGGTAGAAAGGCAGCTACTAAACGAAATGTTAAAACAAGGTTGCTTTTGAAAAATACACACTGAAGAAAGAAACAAAATCATTTTTACTCCTCCCCTAGGCTTCCTATCTAAGACAATCAATGACTTGGTGACTTCAGCACTTCTCCTTCACTGGAAATCCATCCTGTGCCATTCACTGACTGCACATCGCTGAACAACACTGAGGAGACAGGAAAAGGTGCTAGTAAAGGAAAGCTAGCACAGAGCTCGCACTCCAGGCATGCGGGCAAAGAAGGCCGGTCACATGTATTATGCCTCAACATACACAGGTGCAGCCTCACTCGCACCCCGAGTTCTCACCCCTACATCCTGACACATGCAAATCCCAAAGCAGTAAGGCAGTAAAAGAGCTAGAACTTTTGCTCAGGCAGCAAACAGTCCATGCGTGCATCTTATATCTCAAGTCTGACAACACGGCTGGGACTGAAAATGGAAGAACCAGTAACGCAGTCTTTGTTGAAGACAATATGTAAATAATTATGAAGAGTAGCCACAAGCAGTGTAGACAACCGGACTAGAGGATACAAGCCAGGTCGAAGGGTTTTCTCTGGAAAGCAATTTCAGAGCTGTGATCTGAACAGGAAAGAATAATTTTTAAAAGGTGTGGATATGAAAAGGTGAGGTGAGGGGAAAAGTTGAAAATAGGAAGAACTCCAGAAAATAAAAATATGCTAAAGCTTGTGATCACTAGAAAGAGTATAACACACATGAAAAATTTTAAGTAGTTCTGTTGAGCTGGAGGGAAGGGAATAATAGGTAGTGAGAAGTTTTTGGATGTAATTTAGCTCCAAGTGATAAATGGCCTTATATGCCAGTCAGGGTTTTATCTTTGCGAATGGGGAACAACTTGAAGACTCACAAGCAGGAGGGAAAGTGGTTGTAGGGCAGAAAGTCTAAGAGCAGAGTTTTCAAGTAGGAGACTGAGCTGCAATACTGGCAGACGTAGACGAAGATAAGATGAAGGATGATAAAGAGCTGAACAGGGAAGGTGGTGGCCAGAGAGTGGCTGGAGCAAGCAGAGTTGGTGCCTGGATAGAGCTGATGGATGCTATAGCGATCCCAGTGTAGCTCTCTCGAGTGACTGAATGAATGCCCTTGTCACTGCTTAAGAGAGGAATTGAAGCACAGGAAGAGGATTGGCGAATAGGAACAAAGAACTACACTGCTAGTATTATTATAGGTCGTGTGCCATTCACTGTACTTCGGCCACAATTTAATTTTTATTTTACGTTAAAACCCAAACATGAATCCCCAGCCAGGCTCTTTGCTGAGTTACTGACCTGGGTACCCAGATTCATCCTGCTTTCCACTACCACAAAAATAAAAAAACTCTAGGGAGGAATCTAACTAGAACAGATTTAGATGCTAGGAATAAATGTGTCATTTTTGTGTTGGTAATTTTTCACTAATATTTTAAAAAGAAACAAAAAGTGCCGACCAAATAGCTCAGCAGATTAAAGTGCCTGCAAGCAGGCACAGGGCTGGGATTTGATCCCTGGGCCTGCCATGCCGGCCCTGCCCCCGGG
Source organism: Octodon degus (assembly GCF_000260255.1). Classification (NCBI taxonomy): domain Eukaryota; kingdom Metazoa; phylum Chordata; class Mammalia; order Rodentia; family Octodontidae; genus Octodon; species Octodon degus. The sequence goes on from NW_004524718.1 coordinate 2,841,244, forward strand.
GCGTGCTGAAACAGCAACTGAGACTGGGCGTGGTGGCGCGCGCCTGTAATCCCAGCTCTTGGGAGGCTGTAAACAGGAGGATCACTATGAGTCTGATCTAGTAGTGAGACCCTGAACACCCTGTAGGCCCTTCCCTAAAAAAAAAAAAAAAAAATACAAAAAAAAGAAAAGAAAAAAATTGTGGATACAGATAACTTAAGAAGGTGGCAATATAGGCATTATTGATCTTAGAAAATTAATAGATGAAACTGAAACTGATGGAGATAAACTGTCAGATAAAATAAAACGGTAAAGGCTTAAGTTAGCTATGGAAAGTAAGAAGGGGAGTGGAAATGATTGAGATGACAAAACCACTTAAGATGAATGCCTTGGGTTTTTTTGTTTGCTTGTTTTCTGGCCCTAAAGGTTGGACCAAGGGTGGAGCAACATCTTTAGCCCTTTTCAAATTTTTATTTCGAGTCAGAGTCTCATTCAGTTGCCTGAGCTGGTCTTAAACTCACAGTCAGCATGCACCTGGCTCCCGGAGTGCTGATGCCAGTGAGCCACCAACCTCTATGTAAACCCTGCTTTTTCAAGTAGCATCAGTGCTGTGGCTCTTTCACGTTTGCTTGTGTTGCTTAGCAGTCCAGGTACCCACACGGAGAACAGAGAGGGCTGGGTGGATCTGCTACTCAATTTTCCTGTGTGAACATAAGCAGGACAGCAATGTACTGTAGGTGTAAACAGCGAAACTATTTAAATGAAGGGTTGAAGGCCTGGATTCATATTGAGAAAATGGAAATCAGGTGCTGTTATTACAGGCAGCTAAGTGGAGAGAGAGGGGATTTGGGTAGAATAGCTCAGTAGTGGAGACTCCAAATTGTAGAAAGTCCCAGATTTGACATGGAGGAAAGCACTTTAAAGAAAGAGAGGGATGTGGCAATCAGACGCTAGTTTGTCAAATGGCACAAAGTTTGGAAGGACTTTAAAGGGCCATGTGTCTGACCTCCTTAAGCAAATGTCCATGAAGCTTAGTCTTCCAGAAAGCTGTAGTCCTAATAAACTGTCACTGACAACAGAACATCCTCTATGAATGACAGCTCCACTTCTCTAGAGCAGCTAGAAGTCAGTGATTTTTTTTTTTTTTTTTTTTTTTGCTATTACTTATATTCAGTAGGTTCTAGGATTTTCACATTTTCTTTACCCAGAAGCAAAAGAAAAAAAAAAATGGTTGGGATCGCTTGGAGAAGACACTTTTGGTTTCCTATTGGACAAAAGCAAAAGTCCTGGGAAGGGAGCAGCAGGGATACAATGCCACTTTCTTGGAGTGAAGTCTGAGTCACTGTTCTCTGTGCAGCAAGAAAACCTGTCCAATCTCTCACCTCCCCTTGGGACGCTCAGCCAGTACTATAATCTTAAATCTGTCTCCAGATAAGCAAAACCAGTTTGTTTGTTTTTTTTTAAATCTTCACCTACATATAGCTCAGATCTTACTATGGATCTAGACACAGTTCAAAACAACATTTTCAGGCCCGGGAAATAGCTCTGTAGTCCAAGCACCCGCCTGGCAAGTACAAAGACTCAAGTTCAATCCCCAGTACCATATGCCATGTGGGCCCCAAAACAGGGCGTGGTGTCGCATGCCTATAATCCCAACACTGGGGAGGTTGAGACAGGAGGATCACTAAGAGTCTGAACTATGTAGAGACCCTGTATCAAATAAATAAATAAAAATCTAAAAAGAAAGTAAAACATTTCCTTGTCCCTTATTCCCCAGGAGTAGAAACCCTGTGTATGACCAGCTCCAAGCACAAGTAGGGTCCTCTGGCTATAGCAATCTCATCAAACGTGGGTCAAGGGCTTAGGGGTTCTCTGCCAAGGCTACACCCACAAATCTGAAAATGTCCTTTTCCCACAATTTTACCACTGTGTTCTTTTTTTTTTTTTCCGTAATTTTATTGATAAACAGATAGCAGTGAGACAGTTTCAAATCAAATCGCTAGGACAGTTTCAATAACTAACACACTGCATACATTCTTCTTAGTGGTTAATTGCTGTACGAGATGTGGACTTGAGATCCTATTTACAAACACCATTAGAACAGATCATTCTATTCATTAAGAGAGTGTAACTATATATCTATCCCATCCACTTTGAATACACAGATACAAAATGGACATTCATCTGTATACCCCTTTTTTCCTAAGTTCCATTATTTGAATATTATAGGTGTGTAAACTCAGCAAAATACTCTAAAAAAGTCCAGTAGCCCTTAATAGCAATGGGTCTTCTGTTTAACTGGCAATGTCAGAAATTATTGACCTGAGTTCCCCACAGCTCAACATAACATCATGGCTTTACTTCCTATATTTCGTCTTCATACTTTTCTGCTGGATGGTTAAGACCAAGGTAAAGCAGTACCTATGCAATAAGAGTTGTAGCTTTTGAGTCTGAGAAGGTCAGTGAAATCCCCTCAGGATTTATCCTGAGATCCTGTACCTCAGATTGTAGAACCTTTGTCAGTGTCAGTCATGTGGATGAATCACGGCCATTGCTTGGCCAATGTGCTCTCTGTGAAAGCCTGAGAGAGTGTTTTCTCTCCATGTGACTCTCCTTATGCACACTCTACATCATCAATCACTTTCCTCTTTGGTCGCATAATCTCCTTGTGTTCTTGATCCACTTGCAATGGTAGAGAATCTCAGCAGAGAGCTCACAAATTAATATGCAAATGCCCCAATTTCTTCATTTACCACACTCCATGGTTACACTCGATTCCTTCAACAGTGCTGAAGTTTGGTTTGCATTCTATTCCCTGCCATACACTGAGGCAGATCACAAAGTCACACTGGATTTGATGTGTGGATCTGGGCTGGATGTCCAACCGTGTGCTTTTGGCAAAGGGAGATTCCTAAAGACAATAACGACTGCTAAGAAAAAATAAACCCAAATCACAGAAAGAAACCACATGTACAGATTGGGTAATGTATATGGTTACATTTAAAATCTCTAAGTTACATGACATTGCATTGTCATATTTTTTATATACTAGCTCTTTCCTGTAGTAATTCCTCTTCTAAGACAAAGAACATCATATAGCAATCTATGCAGGCACACATAATTCGTGACTACTTGGAGAATCATAATCCTTACTGTGTCTCTGGTGTTCTGTGCTGTCACTCAGTACTTCTAGGCATTGTTTTCATCACCATTTTAAGTAAAAGCAATAGTTTAGTTTACATATTGTTGCTTTTGCTGAATTTTTCTACACCAGAGCATACTCTTTATATTTTAAGGTTAGAATTTTTCATTTTTTTTTTCATTTAACTAGATGTACACGGCACAATTGTTTTTACAGTTTTCATAAGCCACGTACAAGTAACCTTAGTCTGTCTGCACACAGTTCAGCTTTTACGTGTTATCAAATGACCTGCAATACAAGAAGTGTGACAGTATCAATTTTTAAGCAATAGGCACCCCACAATTGAGGACTGGACACAGTAGGTAAACAGGCATCCTGGGGAAAGTTACTGAATAGCTAGGACTGGCAGAGAGCACTTCACAGTGATAAGCCAGAGAGCCTAAGGCAAGGCTGATGTCAGGGAGAAAGTAGGCCGCTTTGTTTTCTTTAGCATAGTGGTCATTGCTTCCCTATCACACACATGCCATCAGAACAAACTCTGCATGCTCCTGATGGGCACACTCTTCTGTAACTCAGTGCTCTGGCCAAAGCGGAATGCCTTCCAAATCCACCTCTGTCCGCTTCTCTGCCTGGTGAATTTCCACACATACCCTGTGAGTCCGCTAAAACCACTTCCCCAGGCACTCTCCCCCATCCTGTCTCAGTGGCTTCAAGTCCATACACATTATACAACACACATCACATCGTCTTCTGAAAGTGCTTGTTTCCCCGTGAAGTCAGAGACTATGGCTTCTTTACCCTTGCACGACCAGTACCACATATAGTGCCTGGTACTTTAGAAACCTAGAAAACAATGTTTGTTTGTGGTTTAATCAAGGCAGTACTTAGAGCAGTGACATCAGGAGGAGCATACTGACAAAGGAATATTGTCTAGTGGTGCTGCAAGTGAAGAAACAAGATTTGCTTATGTGTGAGCTAAAATAAATTAGATGATGGCATCTACTTAGGAGCATGGAGTCCTCACTATGTTCAAAACCAGTATCAAAACGGTAGGGACCTTTTGCTATAATCTTTAAAAACTTAGTTTAGGATTCCTACATCCTGTTACAAAGGCAAGCAAGGTATGTCAATGACTTTCAATACAAAGAGAACTGAAACTACTGTAGGTGCAATATTTAAATGACAATGGAATACCCATCTCTAACAAACTAAACAAAAAAAAGGGGATACAAAGGAAGGACCATTTTGTATCTGTATATACAAAATAGGATAGATATACACCTACTTTCTCTTAATTCAATGAGAAGAAAGATTTGTACTAATGGTATTGGGACAGGATATCATGTCTGCATTTTGTACTATGAATAACCACTAAGAAAATAACAATATACAATGTATTAATTATTGAAACTGACCTATTAATCGGTTTTGAAACTGTCTCATTGCTGTTTCTCAATAAAATTAATTTTAAAAAAGAGAGAGAACTGAAACTTAGCCAAGTGAATGTTTTTGGAACAACCTTGGTCGAGAAAGAGAATCTGATGAATATATCAAAAAAATTGCAGAGTAAGCAAAGGAAAATATTCCATTAAAATGCTTATATGCATGAAGCAAACAGAAAATAAAAACACTGAGTTTCTGGTTTAACACTGAAACAATGAGAAGACAGATAATTACTGAAGTCCAGGATCAGATAGTTTGGAATAAATACATAAACCGAGTGGTGAAAGTGAAGTGAGGGACAGTTGAATTAGCAAAGAGCTGTACAGCAAGATGCCAAGGCAGGAGGTGAAACTTCTCGAGAAATGTATGAGGAACAAAATGAATAGCCCTGTGAGGAAGAACTGCCCTTGTGATGACTGAATGGGCTGACCTAAAGTTAGAATTGAGATACACAAAGCTCTGCATTGCCATAGAGTTTCAGATCCTTTTCTATGGTTCTGACAGCACAGCAAATGGACATTTAAGTCTACAGTGCAATACAAATTCTTCCTGGAGAGGAGACCCCAGAGTCATTGGTGCGGTTTCATGCTGATCACAACTAGGTGTACTCCCCCCTTGAGCTCATGAGGGCTTCTGGATTTACTACCAAGAGGACTCAACGTGTGCTCAGGTGACAGGCGGCTGTGAACTGAGTCCTGTATTACCACCATAAGGGAATGAACCCAGCTTTCCAATTTCTGTATATTACTTCATCTTCCTTTGTACTTGTAAGGATCTGAGGCTGATGCTGTCAACACCGTGAAACTTTAAAATTTGACTACTTCAAGATGATTACATAAGAAAACTAGGCAGCTTTTTATTTCATAGAAATAAAGCAACATAAATAACATTTAAAAGTGTAAAATATCCTTTGACGTTAATTTCCCTCATCTGCATCTGTTCTAATTAATTTCCTTGACCTGTTGTATAACACTTTGGTAAACTTTGCCCAAATATCTAAAACAGTGTCTTTCTACACTTTTTTTCTTTTTCTTTCCTTTTCCTTTTCTTTTCTTTTCTTTTTTCTTTTCTTTTCTTTTCTTTTCTTTTCTTTTCTTTTCTTTTCTTTTCTTTTCTTTTCTTTTCTTTTCTTTTCTTTTCTTTTCTTTTCATGTG
>NW_004524718.1:2847182-2854851 GCF_000260255.1 Octodon degus
AGTTTCAAATCAAATTGGTAGGACAGTTTCAATAATTAACACATTGCATACATTCTTCCTAGTGGTTAATTGCTGTAAAGATGCAGACATGATATCCTATTTACAAACACTATTAGAACAAATCCTCCTATTCATTAAGAGAATGTAACTATATATCTATCCTAACCATTTTGAATACACAGATAAAAAATGGACATTCATCTGTATCCCCTTTTTTCGTTTAGTTCTGTTACTTGAATATTATAGGTGTGTTAACTCAGCAAAATATTCTAAAAGAGTCCAGTAGTCCATAATAGTATTGGGTCTTCTGCTTCACTGACAATGTCAGAAATTGTTGACCTGAGTCCCCTACAGCTCAACATAACAGCATGGCTGGGGGCCTGCCCCTTAGCTCAGTTCTTTAAATTGCTGCTTCAAAAAAGCAGTCAGGCTCAGGCTGCTGTGGTTCAATCCCCACAACTCCAGCCAGCCAAACCTTCCCTGAAAGCAGGAGTTTTAATCCACTGCTCTATCTGGCTGGGCTAAAGCAGTCCAGGGATGTTGAGTCACAGACACACTGGATCTGGCGGCCACAAGCTTGGAGAGCAGTGAGTAGAGTAAAACACACTTGGCATAAAAGAAAACTCCATGTAAACAAACTCTAGATGTATTTACTTTTGGCATTTAAGAATAAAAACTAAATTTTAGCTTGCATTTCCCTCTCTTCTAAGAAAAGAAGTGGTAGCCAGGCAAGGATGCTCCACAGCTCCTGTCTGGTGTGTGCACACCACTTTCCCCTGAGTGGTGTAACTACACTCTCAGGGATTGCTACCTGAACTTGTATGTTAAAGGGCCAATAGGACTCCAGATGCTTGACTATAAGTCTAATCTTGGATTTGTTAAATCCCTCCAACTTCTCTGGATCTTACATTTGCTCTTTATAGGTCTGGCTGATTTTGCTCCATCCCACATTCTCTGGTGCAAAAAGTAATTTAAAAAAAAAGAAAGGAGGAGGGGTATTCTGAAGTAGCTTTTGATCTGAAATCAATAAATCCAACTGCCTCCCTTCCCAGGATGTCTGTGCCTTTGCTACTGACACCTTTCCTCCCACTGCTACATGGAGGACCGCCCCACTACAATCCTAGGTCCAGATGAAGTTCTGAATATCTACCACCTGTCTGGAGATGTTTTCTAGCTCTACTACACAGCTGGCACAGTTCCAGCACCTGCTGCTAATCTTAAGATTATGAATGATGCTAAGAGTTACAGCATCAGTGATCTAACCACACACTGTTTGGTGCACCATCGCACTGTTAGGAGCACAAATGGTGGAGGCTCAAGGCAGGCTTCCCCGGGGAGAAAGCACAGGGTCTACTGATCCAAGCTAGTTGCCCAGGGACTTTCCTAACCAAGTTGGGAGAGGCAAAAACAGATACATGTCTGGACCTGTTAGAGATCACTGAACCAAACAGTCCACCCAGTGCCACAGCCAGAGGGCCGCACAGTGCCCGGAGGAGATGGACTGCTCACTCACAAGTGGTACTGCTTGTGACGCTGCAGCAGGCATGACCAGCACATTCACCATTCTCGATGAACCCTGCACCCTAGGGGACATCAGTTAACACAAGGAACAGCTTCTTTAGACAGCAGGCCACTTCCTCAGCTGAGGTTTCCCACTTCTGGACACTTCCACCTTCAACTGTTTCCATACTGCTCACAACAAAAAGTACTACCAGATAGGGCCCAGTTGTGCACCGTCAACAGGAAATGGTGGTACAATTTAGCAAACACCTACCCGGAGCAACACAAACCCCAAAGGAGGAACCAGAGAGCTTGGAAGCAGGAACATGGGAAGAATAAAGAGAGAAGGAAGGCAGATATGCAAGTAGATTTTTTCATTCCCTTCGAATCCCCGAAGGAGAAACTGGCATTCATAGTTAAATTAAAAATATGTTTCACAGTAAGAAGGTTCAAGTATAAAATGATACATTCAAGACAGTGTTTGAATTTTTTTATAAAATTCTTTCATTCTGCTTCCTCAGTTTTATGGCAGAATTTGACCAAGTTTCTAAAACTAGTTATTTTGAATTTCCTTTGGTAAAAAAGAAAGTCTCTATTTCTGAAAACAGACTTTTAAAATTCCGTAACACTGACAATCTTCAAGGAAAAGCTGGCACAGCACTTTTGGTTTAAACGTCTTCAAATGCAATGACTAAAGAGTTGCATGTATAAACCCCTACTACATATATTTTATTGATAGATACAGATATATATTTTTCTTACTTAGATATACACCATTAGGATTTTCTTTTTCTGATTAGACTTAACTAATGGTTCATGTTGGTATTTTTAAGCACCCTTGGCACTACTTTTTCATAAATTAAGCACATATTGCTAACTTAAAATTTAATGTTACATGAATTCACCAATATATTTGTATTCCAAAGTTGCTATTTTCTACTAAAAGTAAGGAATAGTTGAAAGTTTCAGGCAAAGTTATATAAGAGAAACAGAATTGTCACAAACATAAATTCACCTTTTCAAAATATGACATATCTCCAATGCAACTCTGTGCCAAGGAAGAGTAAATTCAATATAAAAATATTTACTTACATAAAGAAAGTACATTTTAAAAAAAAACTTGTCCTGATTGCAATTTTTTTTTTAAATCTAATTGGAAATGTGGATCATGAGCAGCATCACCCTTTTGGGGGGTTCTGGCGGCTGGTGAACTAACAGCAAGAGCCCAAATCCGGGCGGAGACACCGCAGTATCAGATGTGGGAGGGGCTCAGTTGTGCGGCTGAGAAGTTCTACCTCGCAGACCCGAGAGGGCACAAGCGGTTCTCAAATATAGTCATGTTAATGGAAATCTGTGTAACAAAGTAACAGATCATTTAATTTGTTTGGTGTACAGAGCAGATCAAGCTCAAGATGTAAAGAAGATTGAGAAGTTCCACAGTCAGCTGATGCGACTTATGGTAGCCAAGGAGTCCCCGCAATGTTACCATAGAAACAGACTAAGTTTGAAATGAAGATTTTGTTAGTCCTGTTTGAAGTAAACATCTTTTGAAATTGATAAAATATTGTAACAGAGAACACTTTATGTAACTAAGTGAGCTATTCAGAAGCCAAGAGATTATTTTTTGTATTTTCTTTTTAGTGTTTACCATAGAGCTGTAGGACTGACTATAAATGTTTTTATTTAGGGAACCATTATTTTTTTTGAAATTGAACAAGAAATGCAATCTATCTTAGAAACTTTTTGCAGAAACTAGTTGATTTTGGGCAAAGTATATTATTATTTTCATTATTTCTCTGGAAAATATGTTTGTTTGTTTGTTTGTTTGTTTGTTTTTCAGAACCGGGGATTGAACTCAGGCCCCTGCGCTTGTCAGGCAAACACTTATTCTACTGAGCTATCTCCCCAGCCTTCTCTGGCAAATATGTATTAGTAATTTTAAAATAAAATGCTAATAAAGCCAAAAAAATTAAAAAATGGAAGTTTGATCCTGATATTACAACTAAGGAATCACTATCTTGTAAAATTATCTTTAGAAAGCATAGATAACTATAGTGACTTAACAACACTCCAATTCTGTCTTTTACAATAGGGAATTATCACCTATTATACAAAATAGGCTTACTGGAAACTCATAAACTTACTGTTGAAAGTAATATAATACTATTAATTCTATAAAATTCAGCAGGAAATTCAAGTTTTATTGGTTAAGGGAATGAAGATGCTTTTTAATACCTGAAATATCTTTTTAATTCCTGTAACACCTGAGAGTAATGTTGGTGTTGGACTTCTATGAAATAATTATTTCAGTAGCTGCAATTTTACATAATGGTAGTAATTTCTCAACCTGAAATAGGTTATGCTCTACTGAAAATATTCTCATCTTATTATACTATCTATGCAGCTTATCAGATTGCAATGTGAGTCTCCTCAAATCATGTCTGAGGTACCTGAGAGAACCAGTGCACACAAAGATCACAACTAATGTGTGCGTCTTGGCTTCCACATTTTCTTTTAGAACAGTAAGAGCATTAGTAGTCAGATCACTAACATGTGGTTGGCAGACCTGATCCAGAAACCTGAACACCAAGTGACCAAAGACCTGGAACATTTAACTGAGGACCTGCAATATTTTGCAGGATTTGTAGAAAAATGAAAATGAGTACTCCCGTGGACTTCTAAGCATTTCTTACTAAGATTTGCCTTAACTATGTTTCTGTTATCTACCAAAAATATCAATAGCATCCTTGCATGAATTATGTCAATTTTCCTTTTCTTTCTTCTTTTTCTCTTTTTTTTGTATTTTACGGGTCTACAAGGTGTTCAGGGTCTCATGACTAGATCACTCGTAGTGATCTCCCTGTTCACAGCCTCCCAAGAGCTGGGATTACAGGCACAGGCCACCACACCCAGTCTCAATTGCCATCTCAGTGCGCCCTGGGGGCAGGGCCAGGGATCAAACTTCTGACCCCTGCACCTGCTCGTAGGCCCTTTTATCCACTGGGCTATTTGGCCGGCCCTAATTATGTAAATAGCTGGCTAAAGCTACCATCTCAGAAGCAGGGAGAAGTTCTCCAACGTATATTTTTGAAAGATTTCAAAAAATCAATTATTTTTATTATCAAACCTCATCACATAAAATAAGTTTTCTATTTCAAGTTGTTGACTATGCCAACTGAAAATAAATATTCTTAAGTGTGATTTTACATTTACAAGCTAGTTGAATTACTTAGTGGCAAGAATAAAAAATGAATTATGTTTTCAATAAAAATCACTAAATTATCACTTAAAGCTCTTTCTCAACTTACTTTCATTCTCTCGTTTTTAAATTTGGTTGTTTGCTCAGTTTTGTTTCTGAAGAAGAGTCTTCAATTTTAGAAGTATTTTGCTTTAACTTAAAACATTAGCTTTCTCCTATCTTGGACCTCCAAATCCTGCTGCTGTATCTATGTGGGGGAATATCAGAAGTTACACTGTTATCACTTGTGTCTAGCATTATGATAATCAATTATGGAAATGTTTAAACAGTATTGGAGACCCTTTCTAAAAAATAAATGAAAAGTACCTTCTTGAAAACTAAACTTTATTAGAGAAACTGGCTCATCTGTGAAAATTTAAAAAATACTCTACCCAAACTATCTAACAAGAAGCTTCTGGGAAACATAAAATAACAATGAGCAGTAAATGCCTATGTTTAACATTCTTACTTCTGGGACAGAAGCTTAAGGTCCATGTTGATGTACTTGTAACCCCTCTGTTAAATAACAGAAATACATTCTCACATTTAATACATTATTTTCACACTCGAATACACATACAAAAGTTGGGTGACCTGTCTTAGAAACATGTTTATAATGAATACATACAATAACAAATAATAAAATCTGAATAAAAATTTTATTCCAACAACATTTCTCTATTTTAAATCATGTTTATTAAAGTTTTTATCACAGTGGAGATTAACTTATATTCACTCATTCATCCCACTAGTCCTACTGTCAACTTCATCAAATTCCAAAAAAGCAAAATCACCTCATTCATACACTCTAAAGTCCTGCTACCATCCCACCATTCATTGCCTGTGCTTTTCCCTTTTAACGGCAAAGTTATGGAAAGATTGTGAAAGGTATAACTAACAGGCTTCTATATGTGATACCATTTCTTCAAGTATTCAGAGAGCAGTACATGTGTCTGCATAGGCATTAGAAAACTACTTGTGACATTATTTCTACTATAGGAGACTGGCTCCTGGTGGGAGAATAATAAAGCCATATGTCACCGTGTATGACAAGGACTCACAGCATTCTAGAATTTGCACAACTCTTCCACGTTAGTAAATGACTTAGGTATATGTACTCTGCTATTCTCAGCTGTCAGACACAAGATTTCAATCTACAAATAAATAAAGCATAAACTCAAGTGTGTAGTGCAAATGCTAAGTAAACAGAATGACATGGGATAAACTTACAGCTGCTGCCTAGTGAATGCCTCAGTGGGAGAACCGAACTTTCTGGTGTCTGTGACTTGCGTCCTTGCTCTAAATGAATACTGTCACTCTCCTGTCTCAGCCAGGCTCATAGAAAAGACTGTTGAGTTGGGGCTGCAGAAGTGAGAAGGAAAAGTCTTCTACATGAACAGGAGAATTTCTGTCAGGTCTGTGTATCATGTGCTTCTGCAGACAAAACCATACCAGGAAAAAGCCCCAGCATTTCACTTTAAACAAATAAACTGTTGGCACCTGTGTGCTACTGACTGTGTGGCTCACACAATAGAGGGGATGAAAAAGATGGTGGTTCAGGTTAAAACTCTGGAACTGTAACACCTGAGTACTCCAGATATACAGTGCGGGAAGCTTTCAGACAGGTACAGTAAATATTCCAGTCCTGGCCCTGTTTGCAACAGTCATCTGAGTGATACTCTTTTGTAGTTTGGACAAAAGTCAGAGTTTTGTTGTTTTGTCTTAGTTATGCACTGAACACATTATGCATTAAAACAAAACAGAAAAACTATATAATTCTTCCAGTGGAATATTACTGACAATATTCATTTAGGGAGAAAATTAAAGTAAAATGTGGTAACAAATTTATATATTTCCTTAATTATATGTTTTATCCTGAAAATCTTTGTAGCCCTAAGAACTGGGAAGTAAAAGAAAAAAAAAATAAAATAAAAAATATGAAATGCTGTGTCATTTCTCTTTTCATTTCCTTCCTCTGCATTCAGTGCTAAGAAAAAGTGTTCTTTCACCATGTTGAGTACACACATGGGAAATGCTGGGGGGGAGAAACACATGGGCCCTAACTTTTTACATCATTCTTGAATGTTGTACCCTGACAATAAGCAGCTAACCACAACACTCTGAATTATGAGACACATACACACACACACACACACACACACACACACACACACCCCAAGAGAAAAGAAACCACTGCTTATCTGTGACAAACACACATCAAGATTTAAAACTAAGGTCTGACATAGTCACTTAACTGATTTAAATAATTAAGGCTTCTAAAAGGTTCAGTGCCAAAACTCTGCATCAGTATTTGAATAAAATACATTTTTGCATTTTAGGTTTGTGCTGCTTACATCCATCTTAATTACACAGAATTTCATTAGTAAGATCCGATAAGGGAGGATTAGACTTGTTTCTGACACTTTATTTTTAGTAGCTGTTAGACTAAATTATTGCAATAAGAATTCAATGACTGAACACATATGTTCCCATCACCTGGGCTTCTGGCTCATTTCACTTTCTTCTCATGCTTAATATGGCCATTTCTTTTGTATTTGCCATTCAGGATTCCATTGTGATAGTGTCCATTAACCGTGCTATGCTTACTTCTAGACCACAGGCCTCTGATTTTTCTGTAGATAAATTTTGTGACCCAGGACAAGAGGAAGTAAACCAAGGCAGCACTGAGGAAGAACACACAGGCGATGTCCAGTAGGAAATACTGACAGAAGGAGATCTGGTGCACAGCGGCCCGCAGGTGGTGCGCTCCATTGTGGCGAAGGATGTAGTCTATCCAGTAGACAGTGCGGTTTACAGGGTGGCCAGGCTGGTCCTTATGGATTTCGGACAGCTTCTGAGCTCTCTGGCGGTAGCTGTGGAGAGGGGACAAAACACAGCACTGTCATCTGCATGCAAGGTTCAGTGTCTACA
>NW_004524718.1:2854951-2869946 GCF_000260255.1 Octodon degus
ATATTACAACAGCTATCCTTTATCAAGCACCTAGCACATTCCAGGCACTAAGTGCTTTAAACACCATATCTTATGCTAACCCAATGAAACCCATGTTAAACTGGTATGGAAAAGGAAAACCAGAGAAACTAAGTAATCAGAACATGCCCATAAATTTGAAACTCAGATGCAATGTTCTCTGACTCTCAAGTTCTCTGCTTCTTCTACCCTACATCCCATGATGCCTTTCTCTTCATATGCCTTTAAATATCAGTCAACGAGCCAGGCATGCTGCACATGCCCCAAACCCAGTACTCTGGGAGGCTGAGGCAGGAAGACTGCAAGTTGGAGCCCAGTCCTGGTAATTTAGCAAGAGTGTGGTTCAATAAAATAAAAAGCGGATGGGATGCAACTCAGTGCAAAGATCTTGGGTTCCTTTCGCAGCACTGAAAAAAAAAAAAAGTGTGTGTGTGTGTGTGTGTGTGTGTGTGTGTGTGTAAAATCCACAAATCTCAACCAGGAAAGGGAGTATGTTTATTAGATTCTAAAAGAGAATAGAGAAAAAAAATACAAAATTTTATTCCATCACTTTTTGAAGTAATTACGTCTTTAGCTTAAATCATCATTGAATCATGATGTAAGGACATTATATTAATAGATAAAAAGGAGTTGAAAAGCACTACTATCAAGTCCCACACAGCATGTATGCAAGTGAACATACACAAGCATAAAAAACACCTCCCCACAGATGCTTACTAAGCAATCCGATTTTGTACAACTCTTCTGTCCAGGGGTCAATGGACTAAAGGGAAAGGGATATTAAGAACTCCATACTTAGATATTTGAAGGGAAGGTACATTCCATTTAATATCAAGTGTCACTATTCTTGCAATGGCCTGCTTACAATTCAAAATTCCTTTCAGTTAAGCATATAAAGACTGTAAAAGTAAAAAACAGTGTGATTTACATGGTCATTCAAGCCACCCTTAAACTACCCCAAAGAACCCTCAGATAAGGTGTTTTTAATAAAGAATTGCCTTGTAAGGTGTAGTTATACCCATTACATTTTATAAAAGTATGTCTTCAATTAAAAGCTGATCATGAGTTAGATATGTGCTGTCAATGATCTCAACTCATTTTCCTTTATAACTTACATTAAAACAAAAAGATCTCCAAAAGGAACCCTCACCAAAAAGAAGCAATGGACTTCTCCAAAATAACCACAAAGGAATAAAAAGGCAAGATCTGTAATAGTATCATTTATGAGTTAAAAAATAAATACTTCTTTAGAAATACTGGTTGCCTGGTTTAAATTGGAGTACCTTGGATAACATATTAGTGATGTAAATTAGCTTTTTTAATAATCATTGCATATTAAATGTGGGACACTGTCATGTATTTGGAAACAAAGAAAGTTAAGTGCTATTAGTTTATAGAAGTTTATATACAGATCACTGTCATTTTCACATTACCCTGAATATTCAAAGACCCTTTGGCTAAAAAGTTAAATTTTCAAGATTTACATACAGTAAACTCATTATTTATCTAATAATACACACCTCTGATATAATATACATTTATCCACTACAGAAAGTAAAACATTCTGAATTCAAGCATTTATGTAAACTTCAAGATTTTTAGCTGGCATTGAACTGCATCAAGACCTAAGATTGTAGCCAGTGACTTCTGTGATTCAGCCCAGCTCGCTGCAAGGTGGAGCTGGAGGCCCACAAAACAGACCACTTGCCTGAAGGCCCCCAGCTTGACGCCCAGCCCTGCAAACAAAACAACAGCTGGAATAACCTCCTGTATTACTCAGCATTTTGCTTTGCTGTAAAACTGACCCTGTGCCAGTAAATTTCTCACCAAAAAATTCTAGTACTGTATTTTATAAACATATATTTAAAAAAATTAATGATGACATATTTACAAAGGCATTAGACTTTAAAAGAGACAGGTCACAGGACCAGAATATACTCGAGCACCCTGGGTCATGGGACAGCTTGCTCCAAGTCTCAGAGGTGTCAGCAAGACCCTGGGGTCCTTAAGGACTGAGGGCATGAAGGCAACCTCTGAGCTCATGTAAAGGCAGCTGGAAGAACCACAGCTGGATGCAGAACTTCATCTGCAAGATACAGCATGTCATGTGAAGTAATTTTTAATGTTGGTGCTCCTCAGAGAATGACAGTATTTATCAACCAGGGTTAAGCTATGTCCCCTGGATATAAACAGAAAATGCCACACTCCTTGTATCTTTACTGTCACCTGAAATACATGACAAATTAAACAGCATGTCCTAAAATGTACTTTACAGGCCAACTCTATGCCCTCCAAGACTCAATTGTGAAGTGGATTAGTACAGGACCCACCAAGAATGTAAAAAACAAAATGAAATCAAGATCCAGATTTGGCAGGAAATAAATCTTCACACTTCAGCAGCAGCCACAGCTGGGAAAGCCAGCAGCACAGCCTTACTGTGCAGAGCCAAGAACTCTGGCTAGAGAGGTGCAAGCCTGGCTCTACACTACTATACTAACACTGTGCAACAGTGGGCCAATGAACAAATCTGAGCCTCACGTGCTGATTTCCATAATGTGGACAGCAAAAGCTATAATAGACTGCTATGACAACTCTTAAGATGAAATAAAAGACCCAATATTTGATACAGTGATTGTTCCCCTTGCAGCTTCTTCTTCAGTTTGGCAAATCCTGATACCATGATTATGCAAGGACACAATGCAGCTGCCCAAGTATTGATATCATTATTTTCCAAGTTATTAGAAACATGCAAAAGGCATTATCAGAGAAATCTAAAGGTTTATTAATCAACTGACAATAACTAACAATATAATGAGTGTAATATGTATAACATCATCTGCTTTAATACTAATTGAAACCTTACCTGGGATCATTGATAACTTTCACCAGAGCTTCATATAACTCCCCTTCAGTAACTGTCTTCCATTCGAGCAATATCCCCATGCCTTTAGCCTGTACACGGGTCATGGTATCATAATGGTCTCCAAAGAGTGGAATTCCCACTACAGGAACACCGTGATACATAGTTTCAAAAATACTATTCAGACCTCCATGGCTTAGAAAGGCTTTAATGTTTGAGTGCCCTAAAGAATGATAGGAAAGAAAATAAGATAGCCCAATAGTAAACACATGTCAGACACAGGATTTTTTAAGGCACAATTTCATTGATTTCTACTTTATACCAATTAAAATGCTTTTCAAATCCAAAATTCGCTATTATATATACCAAAAACCATTTCACTTAACTGAAATGTAAAGCATTAAACATGAAAACACAATGTCAACACAAATTTAAATGGTAAATAAGAATAAGAAGTCAATGAAAGTAAGCAATAACAACACCAAGGTGCAATCAGATTTTACTAAAAACAGATCTATACACTGTATAGCTACTTATCTATATTAAAGTCAAATTCACTTTGTAAAATAATTAGGTAAAATGTAAGGCTAATTTGAGAAATGAGAGTTTAGTGCCTATCCAAAAGAACAAAACTGCAGTATTCACCACTTAAGCTATTCTATCAGCATCCATGTTTCACAATTTTAGGGTTCAATTTGATGTTTTAGGTATACTAATAAGTAGAGATGGTACTGCTAAGAATTCACCATTAAAAAATGGGATATAGAGGGACACCTAATTGCCATAGGAATAAAAAGAAACAATTTGTCAAAAGTGTAATGAAGTATTTCAAAACCCAAATTTGTTCTCCAATAAACAGCCTATATTTTATAAAAGGGATCAAACACTTGCATAAGTAGCATAAAAAAATAAATGCTGCACTTTGGAAAATGTGTTACTGGCCAAAAAAGAATTATGCTCATAGAAATGTCAGTCTTTTAAACACACACACACACACACACACACACACACACGCAATGATGTGTGTGAGCCACCCACATCTCCAAGGGGTTCTCCCAGAATGCTTCAGTTCCAAAGTCTACTGGGGTTGTCATCAGTGTCTCTGTCTCTTAGCTTCAAGTAGCCCTCAGTGGATTAGTCTTAAGAAGTGGACTTTTGTAGCAGCAGTAGCACACTATTTTTCTAAGGAATTATACCACCAAGTCCAGCAGTTACAAGAAAAATAAAAATTAGCAGAGCTGGCCTGTGGAAAGAAGGGGATATTGCAAGGTGACAGGGAAATACAGATTTAGTTCTTGCTTCACTGGAACTTCAGTTCACGATGAACTGTCTAATCATGACTAGAGTCCATGAGAGGGCCAGCAAAGGTCATTTCTCCTCAAAAGTGATATGGGACATCAGCTTTGGAAAAGTCAAGAGAGCTGAGACTATAGGCACCCAAAGGAGACACGACTTGAGGTGCACTGAGTAGCCACACCCACTGCATGTACCACACGTGGGAACTGAGATACTCCAAGTCACAGGGTCACATTGCTGTGAGATCACTGACTGACTGTGACCTAATTTTCCTTCCTAACTTCATATACCTTGAGTATGAAGTCAATAAAAAAGGCATTCAAGGAAAAAAATCCAAGTGTCAAGAAAAATTACCTTGTGCTCCTTTCTCCTCCGTTTTATTATTTATAAACTAATGTCTCTAATCAGATGAATGTATCTAACCAGACCAAAAGGGGTTATATATCTAAAATTACTTATTGGCTTATGAATACAAAATTTAAACTTGGTTTTTAGGAGGACAACTGTAGCTTCTAGAAAGTTTGTTCAAAAGCTGATTTTAAAAGTAATATAAGGGCCAGCCAAATAGCTCAGTGGATTAAAGTGCCTGCTAAGGCAGATGCAAGGGCTGGGAGTTCGATACCGGGCCCTACTGTGCTGGGCCCCGGCCCCAGAGCACGTTGAGATAGGTGAAGGAGACTGGGCGTGGTGGTGCGCGCCTGTAATCCCAGCACTTGGGAGACTGTAAACAGGAGGATCACTTGAATCCGGTCTATGCAGTGAGACCTGTACACCCTGTAGACCCTGTCCTAAATACAAAAGAAGAAGAAAGAAAGAAGGAAGGAAGGAAGGAAGGAAGGAAGGAAGGAAGGAAGGAAGGAAGGAAGGAAGGAAGGAAACTAAATGAAAAAAAATCATATTGAGTATTAGTTATTAATGAACAGGTGACCAAACTTAACAGTACTAATGACTAATAATTTTCTCAATATATATTAAAAGACAATATGGTACTATGTTTCCCTAGAATTCAAGGAATAAAAATGTACATTTTTACCATTGGTGATCACAGATGACTACAGACTTAAATTACTTAGGTTCAAGTATTTGTATACTTAAAAACTATGCACATAATAGTTGAATTTTGAGTTGATTAGAATTCCAATAAATATGCAGTACTTTAATTATTAAATTTCTGACCAACATTTCAAATCTTTACTTATTGGAAAATAATTTATAATCACTGGGGCTTATAATTTAAAACTTAAAATTATAAGGCCAATCACCAATTATAATTATCTGTAATATAAAATAATAAATTAGGAAGGAAATTCAGACAGATGATACAACTGAAGTTAAAAATAAACTACATCCCTGGCTTTCTGCCTCCCTTCAGTATCATATAAATAATTTCTAATTTTTCTGAGATGTCCAACACATCTATAATGAAACTCATTATAATGGCTGCATTTTCATTGTTTTAATTTTATTACTTTTACCTCCCTTGCCTAATCAGACATAGCTTTATTTACTGCTAATTTGTATAGTTTATTAAGTATGCCTCCAGGCAGTTAATCTGCAACTGGTCTAAAATTTAAATCTCAGTGACTACATTTTTATAAATTGTTTTCCAATAAATAAAGATTTAAAGCACTGGCCTAAAACTTCAGAACTGAACAAAGTGTGGTAGCATATGTCTATAATTTCAGCACTCAGGAGGCTGAGGCAGGAGGATCACCAGGAGTTTGAGGCTATTTTGGACTACATCGTAAGCTAAGACCAGCCTATAATACATAGAGAGGCCTTGTTTCAAAACAAACAAGAAGAGTTGAGATATTGCATAATATATAACAACTCCATCATATATTACACATATACTTTACAAACCTCTCAAGTATCAAAATCATATTTACACAAGTAAATCCTAACAGGCAAGCTAGTACCTGTATGTCAACAACTTACCGAGTAGGTCATTCTGTGGTAACCACTCTATTAATTTCGTGTTGTTTCCTAGATTCTTTGGTTTGGTTCCAGAAAACCTAAAATGTACAGCAGATCATGAGTCTTTTAGAAATTAAACCTTACTCCTGTTATGGGCTCTCTGGTTAACTTTTTAGACTTAAAGTAAATGTTATATGATCAGTTGTTGACACTAGGAATGAAATCATGGTTTACTATCAACAAAAAAGGTGACAAAGTTTCTTTGCAACCAAAATCTTTCATTGATTGAAGGACAGGTTAAACATTTGTTTATGTAAAGATTTATTAACTTCTTTTCATTTACACAAAGAGATGGGAGGAAAAAAACACCCAAGTGAATCATTGCTAGCAGCCATTCTCCACCAAGCCAGAGGCTAAGAAAGGAGGCATTGAGGGAACCAATACTGGGCCACCCTTGCCTGAAGCCTTGACACCCACAGCCTAAGGGAAGGAAAAGCATTAGAAGGAAGGTATAGGCCTCTTCCTTCAAGGGCTCTAGAGCAGATCTGTCTGCATTGCTCTTCAAAAGATAAAACTATAAAATAGCCAACCTCTATGGGAAGGAATGGCCAAGTGTGAGCAGCAGACAGAACTGTCTAGGCAGGAAGCATGCTTTCTGGGCAGTCTATCAGAGGAGACTCAGTGGAACTCAATCTGAAGGAGAACACCATGAACACGAATCCGTTCACAGCTCAGCAAGAAGGAAGCAGCTATCTTTGCACAGCTGTCAATATAGGGAAAACCTATCTGATTCAGGATGTCCACAATACTTCAGAGATAAACCCAAAATGTAAGCAAGGAGCAAAATAAAAGATGGGTAATAGGAGAAAGGGAGATCTTTTGCAAAAGAAAAAGGAACCAAGAGATGTAGAGGGGAGAGAACAGAAGAGAATGACACGTGTTATGTATATGCACCTAATTCCCATGAGTAATGTAATCACTATGTGGTACAAGTATGTATTAATAGAAAATAAAAACTGAAAAACCAGAGACACTTTCTTCTAATTGTGGTAGAACTTTGTGGGACTTATTCTGTTTGCTATGATAGTCCAACAATGATGACTGTTAGCAAATAAATACATGCTAAATAAAATATTCAGGTCCAATTTTTCAGCTTTGGGTTTAAACTTTACAGACCTTGTTAGCAAGGACTTCACAGGAAACTGAAATAGATCCAGGGATCTGTCTTAACCAGTAAAATCTAATAACTTACTGATTTTTTAAAGATCTGGTCATTTGTATAAACAAATCAAAACCATTTGGAAAGGGGACAGTGTTAATGTCCCAAAAATCCATGAAACATTTTACTTTCTCATTCATTAATTCATCATTCTCTACCTTATTCCAAAGCTGATATAGAAAGATATACAATTACAACTAAATTATACAAAATAATAGAAGAGAAAATGAGAGTAGATTTCCAAGGTAAACATAAACTATATCCAATGTAGAATAAACCGTGCCAAATTGCATCTTCTTTACAAGCCAGAAGACTCACATTTGAGAGTTTTGTGGGGTTTTTTTGTTTTTTTTGTTTTTTTTTTTTTTTGTTTTTTTGTACTGGGAATCAAACTCAGTCACGCTTACCAGGCAGGCACTCTGCCACTGAGCTACATCCCTGCCTGAGTTCTTTCATGTCAGTGCACTAAGAAACAAAATGAAAACTCTGGGTCACCACTGGCCTTGCCGGCAAATCAGTACTCTGGGCTCCACTTGGGCTTGCAGGGCAATAGTAAGAGTCAATAGCAAAGAGACAATCCATATTATCTTACCTACCTCCAAATCACTTTTTGAGGCAGTCTCCCCAGAGCTCCTGCTAATTTGTAAGCAATGTCTTCTGAGAGGTACTTGACCCCGGCTCCAAAGGACACCAGGACAAAGCCGTGTTCGCTAGCACCATTCACCCACCTCTGCAGGTCCTGTAAGGCCAAACAGCTCTGTGAATTTTATGAAGCCCTGCTGGTACCTGTAAACAGTTTCCAAAAGTCTTCAAGTAATTTTCTTTAACAATTACAAAGAAGAGCATGTGGTACTGTCCTCTATATAACAACTTTTGTTCAAAATGTTTTATCTGACAATACTAACTGAAATAATAAAAGCTAGCAAAAAACAAATAGATTCAGAGGTAAGAATCTATTTGTACTGGGAATCAAACTCAGTCACGCTTACCAGGCAGGCACTCTGCCACTGAGCTACATCCCTGCCCGAGTTCTTTCATGTCAGTGCACTAAGAAACAAAATGAAAACTCAAGTTCTCTGTTGAACTTGAATTTGAGACATAAACAGATCTATCTGAGGCTAAGAACAAAAGAGGTAGACTGACATGACTGACTGATTTGTGCTAGAAATAAAAGTTCGCTTAAGGCTGCTTATTCTATAGGCACAAGCTTGTTTTTCATGGATGTCATGCTTTTGAGCAAATCTCTGTTGAAGACAAAAAGCCTCAGTTTTCCTCTGCAAACCAATGGAGTCACAGCCCTGGAGGAACACACACCTCTCCTGAGGATGTCATGCTTGTGTCCCAGGACAGCCCTGTAGGGAGCTCTAGCCAGGCTCTGTGTATCGGGGCAGCTGGCACTGTGGTCCTCTCATTCAGGGTTAATGAGCCCCTGCCATGGCAGGATCACTGGGTTCCACATCCAAACCAATGCCCAGCCTAATCCGACTGGCAGCCAGGGTTACTGCACAGTAAGAAGGTCCACCATTATTGAAATGGAACACCAGGCTTATGTTTTCCTTCTTTTCCCCTTCCCTTGATGAGATTTTATTAACTGGCTCCTTGGCATTAATCCTTAGCTGGCAAGGATGACAACCTCAATAAAATTTATTATTTTCCAGAAAATTCTATTCATTTATAAATATATAAAAGAAACAGAGGGACTATTAACTTTAAAGCTACTAATTTTATATTTTGCTACAATTATCAACCATACCACATGTGCTAATAAAAAGTTAATGGTGCTTGTCATCTGCAGATTCAAAGTAAGATGGGAAAATCAATTTAAAAATTTAATTTTATATACAATCCCAAGTCAGATGTACTGAAAACAAATAAAATTGCTGCATCACAGAGTGATTTAAACATATATGTCATTTCTATCCCTTGGTTTGTCTTCAAATAATGTAACATCTGTTACCCAAATCTTTAATGCAATTTTCAAGGTCAATGTTATTTACAAAAAGTTTACACTGAAATATAGACAAACATTTTAACTTTAGCTAAACAATTTAATTTTATTCCAGAAAGACTTAAACTTTCAACAACTTCAGGCAACAAGCAATTGTTCAGGAATTTTCTTTGCTCTGTATGACATAAAGCAAAAATCAAAGGCTTACTTCTGTAGCTTTTTCTACCATCCATCAGCCATAATAAGAACTTAGTCTTATTACTAATATGTAAAAAGGTAGAGAAAAACATAAAAACTTTACTACAGAACAGGAAAAACTTAAATAAATGGAAAGATATATGCATGCTTGAACACAAAATGTTATGAAGATGCTAAAATTTATGAAAATAAGTATCATGTATTTTCATTTTTTACTATATAAGGAAAGCTTATAATCCTGGCAAGAGTTACAATTCCTTGTAGAAAATGCACAAGATTAAAATATTTCGAAAAGCTTGGCAGACTTTGCTCTTCAAGATGTTAAAATGCACTCCAGCATCGAGAGCCGCTGCTGCACGAAGTCTGCAGTCTGAGCAGCAGGAAGGAGCAAGGAAGGCAGTGAGCCCAGCTGCAGGCTGAAGGAACTTGGGATGCTTTCCAGGGGAGGAGCGACCCAGATACAGATGTAAGAAAACTGTGAAGTTCTGTGCCTGCATGAACATAAATCACACAATGGCTAAAAAGTTAAAGAAATACTTTTAAAGGCAACATAAGAATAGACTGGCAGAAATATTTGTTGCATATACATCAAAGGATCAACACTAAAAGCAATGGGTGAGAAATAAGCTGCAAAAACAATTCACATAAAGAAAACAATTCACGTAAGACTGGCACATGTAACATAGGAAGCTGCTTTATCTCAACCTCAGATTATTTCTACTAAGTAATTAGGTAGGAAACCACTACAATTTATTTTAATGTAAAAATTGACTTGTGTATTTGTCTTTTAAGCATTGTTTTATGATTATTTCAACTTGCAATGTTTCCTCTCTAGAAGGATATAATGTCTTTTTAAAAAGGCGTCTGGGTATATTGTCTTATGTAGCAAGTCTTTCCCACTTTATCTTTAAATGGCCCATATTTTCTCTTAGCAATTTGATCATATCATGTTTTTAATATTTTAACCTTTCATGAATCCAGAATTTATATGGAATAAAAGAACAAGGCTGGGATTCATTTTGTTTTTAACCATATATTCAGTGGCCAGTTTTCTGAGCACCACTGAAAATAAGTGATTTGAAATAACACCCTCTTGGTTGATTTCTTAATTCTATTTAGTTCTACTGATCTATTCATTCTTTTTCCAATGTCAAAGAGTTTTATTTACTCTTAGTTTATATTTAATATTTGAAGTTTAGATTTCTCATTACTTTTGTCTACCATACTTATTTTTTTATTCTTGATATAATTTTAAGGATTCTTCTTTAGCTCACACACTATCATTCACTTTACATTTAGTATATGGGTATCTGCACACATCAGTACAGAATAATCTTTTCATCACAGTCAGATAGAAATTTGGAAGGTGCATCTAGAAGCCTGTATTCAGTCCTCGGGACTGCAATGTGCAGTCTGTCCACTAGAGGGTGGCACAAGCACTCAGCTGTAACCTCAGGGCTTGCAGCAGAACAAGCCCAGACCCAGAGCTTACCAGCTCAGGAGAACAGAAACCCCACCTGATGAAATCTGCACTTTCCAAAAGACAAATGAAGGCCTAGTGATGAAAACACTGACCAAGAAATCAAAAATGCTTATTACTAGTATACATAACTTCATTCTTGAGAGTCATTGTCTTCAGTCCTTTGTGGAAAAGGCTAACATGGAAGGAACATGAGTGATGTTTTATATTGGTTATAACCAGATGTTACATTACTTTAGATGTACTTATTATTTTTAAAAATGATTTGTTTTCCAGCATGTTCAGATTTCTCTTCCTAAAGCAAGTACACATCAGATGTCTCAATTACCTCACAGCAAGAGGCAGACACTAGGAGACTCCAGTACCCTGACCCACTCCCCTGTGGGAAGCATCTCAAGGGACCCTCAGCTGCCTGTGTGGGGGGAGAACTGAGGTGGACAGCAGTAAGGAGCATAGTAGAGTTACCTGCGGGAAGCAAATGCTCAGAGTACGCAATTCTCAGTACTCTCGGAATTTTGACCTGATTGATGGTTGGCCAGATAGGGAAGCTAGATTAAAATAGTTAAAAGAAGAGTACAAACCAACTCTTGGACTTTTGGAGAAGACCATCATTGACTGATTCTTATTTTATATACTCAGCTCCTTAGCTAAAAAACAAACAAAAAAAACCCAGAAACTTGTTTATTGTGGCTAATGTAAAGCATATCCCAATTCCAGAAATGTAAAAATAGCTTTTTTAAAAAAGTAACTGCTACAGAACCAATAAAAGAACAACTAATAAAAAGCTACATGGTGCAGGTCCACCTCTGCCTTTACCAGGTCTCGTTCTGAGGGCATCGAAGATTTCCCAAGCCTAAGTGCCTACACAGGCAAGCACAGGGACTCAGATTCGATCCCTGGCACCACATGCTGCACCTGTCCTGCCCCTGAGCACCCTAAGCCAGCCACTGAGACCAGGTGTGGTGGTGCACACCTGTAATCCCAGTGCTGGGGAGGATTAAAAGAGGAAGATCACTATAACTCTATGAGCTTCATAGTGAGATCTTGTACCCAACTACATTAAAAAGAAAAAAAAAAAAAAAGTCTTACAAGCAAGTCTGAGCCCTGGAGACACATTCCCAGGTACGTCCTGAAGGAATCTCAAACTCAAACCTAGCCCTGCTGCTGCCTCCAGAAAGGGGACCAGAGAGGAGAGACCAGGGAAGACAAGAACCCTGCAACACTGCCTGTTTTGCCAGCCCGTCCATTGCAAGAGGAAGAATGCCCAGACTGTGTATGAATCCCTCACAAATGGGATTGGGGGGCAGGAGGGCTGCTTCTCTTGTTCCTGACATCAACAGGCTTGTTCTGCCACTGCAACGTGTGAAATATTAAGAAATGTGTGACATAAAGAAATGCTCCACTTAGATCAGGTGGGCTGTAAAGAAGTGAAATATTTATTCTGCAAAGTCCATTAGGTAAAATAATGCACACTTAGATGCAAAACACCTTGAAATATTAAACTTGATCTCAGACTTTTATCCAAAACAGATAATGGAGATCTATGAAATAATCATTCAAAAAAGATGGCTGAAAGTCTTACAATTGCCACTGAAAATGAGTATGTTTCAGCAACTGATTTTCACTGATGGGTTTGGCAAGAGATTTTCTTCAAACCTCAATTCCACAACTTGCTGTGTGCTCTTAATGAAGATACCTACTCTTCCTGAGGCCTAGCTCCCCCACTCTACAGCTGCTGACAATAAATCTCAGGACACATTCATCATATTTTAAATGTTTCAGACTAAAGCTGGTCACAACATAAATATGCAGTATCTGCTTTCTAGAAAATTCAAAGGATTCATAAGACTATCCAAAGCAACTTAAGCTATAATCAAGCCAAAAAAGCAACCAAAACATCAAGGTGATGGGTCTATTTTAAAGAGATCTCAGAAGATGTCTTCAGTAATACTATGCCCAGGAGTGAATTCAGAAGCACCTAGAAGGACATAATTATTTGAACTGAGATTCTACAGTATCATTTCTTTCTCATAGGTTTTTAATTTCTGCTAGTACAGTCACAATTAGAAGATAAAAGCAAAATTTTAAACCCTGATTTTACTTGGAAGAGAGTTGAATTTTCAAAGCTCTTAAAAGCTTCAAGTAACTACACACATGCAAACATCCTGAGGCTTTGAGCAGGACAGAGTACTGAGGTAACAATAAGAATGCACGGAATCTAAGAACAACAGAAATAGTCAAAGAACTGAGATGAAACTCTTTAGAAATAGAAAAGTGTCCAAAAATGACACTTATACTTTTCTTAAGCTATAAAATGATATCAGGAATCGAAAGGTTAGGAAAGAATAGGCAAGATCTTAGCCTGATTATTGGAACCGAGGATAAGAAATATAGGAGAAAAGATAGAGACCCACAAAGAGAAGGCACAGGTCTTCTCTGCACCTCTGAGAACAGCGTGCAGCCCTGCAACACCATGGCATCCTTCTGCAAATAATCACCTAACTAATGTCAGATTCTGCTGGAGGAATAAAACACACTCACTGGTCAAATGGTGAGCCAGAAAGTTAGGTGCATCTCCAAATCTGCCCATTAATTCAGCACTTGAGCCTCTGCTATGGACAGTATCTCACTCTTTTTCAGGTACTAAAGGGACCTAACAAACAAAAAACAAAATGAACAAAACTTCCTATCTTCAGAGAATTTACACTCTTAAGAATATGAATCTAAGTCTCTACATTAAGCCCTATCAGGTTCGGCACTCTGCTGTCCTGCCCCCAAACACTGCCTCTCCTCAGGGCCAGGTACCCCTCTGCCACAGCTCCTTCCAGGTCCTCAGCGGGCCCTGCAGATCCCGGTGCTCTCAGTGAGCTCAACAGCTCCAGAGTTCAGCTCACAATTTTGTCTCTCCTGACTGTGAGCTGCATGCAATAAGCATCCGATACTTATATTTTTAAATAAATTTAAAAGCTAGGAATAATCTAAACCCTTACAAGGGTAAATAGAAAGTCCACTGCTGTATTTTTCTGTTCATCTAACTGGATAAATAAGATCGTCTCTTCCTTAGAATTTAAGAGATTATTGAGCATTTTGAATGTCTTATTTTTAAATTCAAGTTTAGCCAATACATTATATAATCCACCATGATGAAAGATTGTCCAGTCTCTATACCTTTCTCCTTTCTATAAAAGAGAGAGAGAGAGAGAGAGAGAGAGAGAGAGAGAGAGAGAGAGAGAGAGAGAGAGAAACAACTAACAGTGCCTTCAACAACATGTCTCACCACACAAATAATGGGTATGGATCAGGAATACTTGTATTTCATAGCTCCAAATTCTGACTGACAATAAAAGTAAAATTAGTCACCTGCCAAAAGAAGTTGGTATCATAGCACTTAGGTGGACACCACTAACAATGAGGCCAGTCAAAGGCATTCACCACCTAGCCAGACAGGAGACACAGAACAAGGGTCCTTCCGAGACACTCTAGCCAAGGATATGGAACCTGTACCCAAATCAAGGGCCAGCCTATAAAGTAACAGGTCTATACTCTTCAAAAGTGTTAAAATCCTCAAAGTCCAGGAAAGGCTGAGAAAATCTTCCAGAAGAAAAAGCTAAAGGACATACAGCCCCTAAAAGTGATCTTGAACTGGATTCTTCCTTATAAATGACATATTAGAGGCACTGAAAAATTTTAGTGCACTGGAAGACAACGCTCATTTCCTTACTTTGAGGCTTTGAATTGAGATTACATATACAAAACGTCTTTGTGGGGATAAAATTCATTACTAATGTGTTTGAGGGTAACACGGCCTTATCCTGAAAAATTATCCTCAGATGGTCTGGTAAAAGGAAAAAAAAAAAAAAAAAAAAAGGAAAACTATGAACTATACTTGGATATTTTCTATGAAACTCATGCTTTAAAAACTCATTATTTTAGGGAGGCTATATTACAAAAGTAAAAATAGCTTTTCACTTTAAATTAGGATCTGTTTAACAAAAATAATCAAGATTTGGGGTGAAATTAAATAAATAAAATTGTATTTCACAATGGAAAAAAGCTACA
>NW_004524718.1:2873770-2874899 GCF_000260255.1 Octodon degus
CACCTGAGGAATGGTTGAAAAAGATGTGATGTTTTTACACAATGGAGTATTATTCAGCTATTAGGAATGTTAAACTCGAAGCCTTTATATTGAAATGGATGCCACTTGAACATATACTCATAAGTGAAATAAACCAGACACACATGTGTAAATATCATATAGTTTCCCCAGTTTAAGAACTCAAAGGAAGAAATACAAATAGAAAGGCATAATACTAGTAAAAGGAAAGCAGGATCTCAAGGACTAACTAATCAAGAGAGGGAAAGGAGAAGAGCCAGGAAACATGAATAAGTCAAGCCATACAGTTATATGTAGAAAATGGGCAAGGCAATGATCCTGAGAATCTTTAGAAGATTTTTTAATCTAGCAGTTAAGTGGAAAGATTCTCACCCTGACTAACTATATATACTGATACCTGTGAACTAAGCTACTGCACTGCAAATGGTAATTTGAAATAGTAGGTTCATGCTTGCAGAGGCTGTCATTCTGGTCTTCTGAATATGGGCTGCTTGTCATGACATTCCAGTTGCTGCTACGATGTCTCTCGGGTAGATTGTTGTTCAAAAAGTATGGGGTGGTGAATGAAAGCAAGAGACAGGAAAAGGAATATTGTGGGACTGTCCTGCTTCAAGGTTGTATATGCTAAGATTTTTGGACTTATGTGTAAACATAAGAAGTATATAATTCTTTATGCCTATTTTAAAAATATATTCTAACTTTTAAATGTTTTTTTATCATATTCTATAGGGTCTTAAAGTTCACCATATCAATACTTAAGGAAAAATACCTGTTCCATATTATGCCTAAGATGTTTCATATGCACACAGATAGTGAGGTTAAGCTTAACAGCCTAAGTTGTATGGTAATAACAATAAGTTTGTCTTCTGGATGGTTAACAACCTAAGTTTGCAGACCAAAATGAAAGAAAAAGGAGTGCACAAGGAAAGCCAACATTTTGGCCCTAGCCTTCTAAGGTCAATTAAGACTCAGGACATATGAGAACTTGTACTGTAACCTCATGTAACTCGGCAGTGTCCCAAATTTTCTGATCAAGGAGATTATGGAGCCAAAGAGGAAAGTGATCGATGATGTAGAGTGTGCCTAAGGAGAGTCACATGGAGAGAAAACA
>NW_004524718.1:2874999-2885657 GCF_000260255.1 Octodon degus
CTCCCCAGCACAGAGATTACAGGCATGCACCACCACACCTAGTTTCAGAGACCAGCATGGCAAGCCCGGGGTTCCAGGGCTGGCACAGTATGGGTACTGCGGATCAAACCTGGGTCCTTGTGCTTGCCAGGCAGGTGCTTAGACTACTGAGCTATCTCTTCAACCCCTTAATGTTTACTTTTAAATTTAAACTTCTGCCATCTATATAAGCATCTAACATATTTTTGCATATTATTTCTTGACAAACTAGATACAGGTGACTGGCATATAGTGGATCTGGGAAAAGCAATATACTATTAGCCATAACTGCAAATTGTAAAACCAGTACAAAAGACACAGGGATTATATTGTATAATAAAGTACCTTTTCCAAGGAAATAGTGCAAGTACTCCATCAGTCCTATGTGCTGTCAGAACTCCTCACCACAGGGGCTGGCAGTGTTTATGGCTGGGATGGCTGGTGACAGCTCAAGAGTGTACAGTAGAAACAAGGAGAGTATCCTCTAAGGCTAGGTCACAACAAAGGACACAGCTGTCCCCGTCTCTCTTGCTTCTGGAGCGCTCATTCTCAGTGTCCAACCATCCTGCTACCAGCAAATCTAGACCACACAAGGCAAAGGGTATCTCAGTGAAAGTCCCAGACCAGCAGCTAAAATCAGTCCCCAAGCATGTGACTGAGTGGGCCTGAGGAAGATCTGGTCTGCATTTCTTTAGGCTTCCACCTATGGCCCTAGGATCATGAATAGCACAGAAAAAACCCTTCTATTCCCAATTCTGCATAGTTGGACATACTGAACGGTTGTTTATACATCACAAGGGTGGTTTATAAAACCATAGGGCATGATGAGTATCTCAATGTGTCTTCATTTGCTCCCTTTCTGAAAAGTCAGTGCTAAAATGTCAACACAAAATACATACCACTCAGAAAAGATGAGGATGAATAGAAAGTAACTACATCTCTCAACATGTGACCTTGTGACTTAAAGCCCATTTCAGTTATCTCTTCTAAGAAAAACAAGATAGTGGACAATGATGAGGCCCAACTGCGTGCAAGATCCTATGGTCTTTAACAATTACCTTGTTGTATTTTTCCAAAATAATTTTGACAGGCACATTCCCTTTTAAGGTCTACTACTGCCTCATTTAATCTGTAATCCTATGCATTTCAACAATAATGTAATTACAGTTAAACAGACTTTTACTGGTCACCTCCTACATGACCTTCCATGTGACTAATGCCAAGAATAAGTAAGATACGGTTTCCTTCCCAGCCAGAAGTCCACAGTCCACAACAGACCTGTGACCACACATAAACACAGCCTTTGCTTTATCTGTGGCTCACATTCTGGGAAAATGCAGACCCTGAAAATAAATAATAAAAGTCAAAAAGTACCTTCATATAAAATGTCTTGGAAACTATCTTAGTTTTTCCTTGTTTCAGACTTGCATTTCGGAAGGAATAGTTTGATAGTAAGCAACTGAAGTGTGCACACTAATATTTCCAAACCAATTAGAAATATATTTATAATCCGTTCAATTAAATAAAATATCAAAACGTCATTGGCAACTAAAGAAACCCTTCATAAATTAAATTTTTTGATATAATATAGATTATAAATGTATACATAAAAATGTTCAGAATTTGACATTAAAACCAATGTAATTCATATTTCAGGGATAAATCACTTAAGTAGAACTTCCTGGCTCAACGACAGCACCAAATGACACTAGACAAAGACCAAGATATACAATAAGACTGTATCATGGCCTCATGAATATCCTCACTAGCTCTACTACTGCTACCAGCTGAATATCATGATTAGTGTATATGTCAAGATCACTAGAGAAAATTGATTCACTGTTGTTGTAAGAGTGACTACACAGGGGGCTGGTGAGATGGCTCAGTGGTCCAAAGCACCTACTTGGAACAAGCTAAGCTAAGCAAAGCACAGGGACCAGGGTTCGATCCCCCAGCACATGCCAGCCAGCCCCGCCCCCTGCTGGGCTGAGCTGGCCACACACACAAAATAAGTAAATAAATATTTAAAAAAAAAAAAAGTGACTACACAGACTAGAAAACTGAGAAACCAACCATTTGCCCCTTCTCCTCCACCTTATTAGCATTTTAGATAATCTGTCTCTACAGCCATTCCTGCACAACAAACTTGGTGACCCAGAATGGTATGAGCAACAGAGCAACGACACTGGGATTACTCACCAGTTGGTCACCCTTGAAAAGCATACAGCCCGTGGCAGAAGCATGCAGAATGTTCTCTTCCATGCACTACTTCATATAAAGATAATGACCTATCTCACTTCTTGAACAGACTAGACGATCAGAATAAGAGAAGCTCTTTACTTATATTCCTCCAGGGTTATATAAGAGAAGAATCAACATTATCAGTCATGGCTGTGTGAGGCTGTTGCACACTCAAGATCATCTCTAGGAACCACTGAAGCAAAAACATACCTTCATGTCCCTGGGTATTATGGATCCAAAGGTACAGAACTGAAATTTAGATTCATTCCTCCTTATATTGCAAAGCCATGCTTTCTTTCTAATGATACAGTTAACACTATGCACCTACAGAAATCTGTTGCAGAAGCATATCTTTGAATAAGCCACCAAAAATGTGTTTTCTCATGAAATTCTTTGTACCTTACTTCCTGGGCCCTCTCATAAAAATCTATTTCCCAATCTTAATTGCCTCTAAGAGGTCTTACTTAAGTTCTTTATACTCAATAACCAATGCTCCAGTTCTCAACACTAATTCTTTTTCTTACTTTATTGTAAGAAAAATGTTGAAATTTTCATCAGTCCAAGTAGCAACTGCCATCCAAGGCCACTGTTTCTTATTCCACACTAAGTTCACCTAACCCGTTCAGTCCCTGCCCGTTCTGGTGACTGAGGTCACCGATTTCCCTTGAGCTGGTGCTTCCGCCTACCCAGATTCAACAGGGCCTTTGGTCAGCTCCCACACTACCCACATCAATCCTTGTCTGATCATGCCAAGTTTAATAATTTATTATTTATTTCTCCTCAATGGTAGTACTTTTCTATCTCTTTTATGACACCTCTTGTGTTTGAACTGGTTACAAAATCATTTGTACATATGTTATTTCCTTTAGCAAACTATGAATTCCTTAAGTGTCCAATGGCCCAAAACAGTACATTGTCTATAATTCATGCACATCAATAAACACTCATTGAGTATCAGATAGCTTCTACTGTATGTTCATTATTTTACTAAATTCATTATTTCTGGCAAATATCTAATAACTTTCAAGCAAGTTTATTCCAAAGACACTTGAGAGATATATACAGAATCCTGGGACATCAAATTCATGCTCTCTATTCCCATCCCAGGCACCGGCAGTTGATGTATTTACTGTCTGGCTCAAAACCTTCCCCTTTGCCTCTGCTTCCAAGTGAGCATCTTAAGGGCCCCCATATCTGAAATTTGTACTGCAGAGGCTGGAAATCCATTTAATGACAGCATTTCAGCACAGAAGCAAAAGGGATGCATCTATGGAAAATGAGCTAGTCTTTGTTTTTCCTCTTGAAGCTGTCTAAAATTTCCCATGATATTAAAAGGGGATTTGAAATCTTTTTATTTTTGAGAGGCAAGATGCCCATCTAATGACAGCATTTCAGCATAGAGAAGCAAAAGGGATGCATATATAGAAAAACCAGCTGATCTTTTTTTTTCCCACCTTTTGAAACTGTCCAAAATTTCCCATGATATTAAAAGGGGATATGAGGTGTTTTCATTTATTGAAGACAAATATGATGAAAGAAACTGAAGCAAGCTTCCAGGTATTCTCAATCTAGGGAAAATGGAAAGGGTACATTTTTACTTGCTAAATCTTTCCATGTCAAAATGTTTTGTATCTTCATGATCTAAGTTATTTTACTATGCTATACTATAGCTCAAGGACAAATGACTAGGAAAGCTATGCCCCAGAATGAAAAGTTGGAAGCAAAAGGCTTGTGTAACATTTCTCCTCCAAATTAACAGCAGTAAGAAAAGATGTATCTGTTCTCATCGATTTCTTGAAAACCTGAGTCCTGACAATCTGAGAGGCACAGTTCAGAAAGAATGCCTACTAAAGGGAGATCAGATGTTTTCAAGATCAACAAAATCAGGACTTTTCAAAGAGGTAACTTTGAAGCAGGAAAAATTATGATACTAAGCCAAGAAACAATATAGAAAAAAAAAAGACTTTGGCAGCAAGAAGAATGATGGAAAAAACAGAAATAAGATACACAGTAACAAGAAAATTTATACACCTACAGGAGAAAAATTTTCTATGGAAAACTAAGAGAGTAACATGACCAGTTAAAGAGCAGAGGCCAAGGGGTTCCAAGATTAAAAAGCAAAAAGTCCTGAATTTATGAGTTCATTCTGGATTCCTATTACCTGGAAATTACCTCAAACAAACTGAAAATGCTTCAAAAATACGATTTAAAAAAACAACTACGTCAACAACCACCAGGAAGCAAGTAAAATGAAACTAGAAAACCTTAATGTTTCATAAAAATGTAAGAATACATATAGATTAGGTAAAAATTGACAAATGGACCTTAATATTAATATATTTGTAAGTTGTATTAATGCACAGATCACCTCAAGGGATATAAGCCTTTAAAATACAGTTTCTACAAAAGAGCTCTGTGTTAGCAATGTACAGCAACGCTACCACATCCACATCAGCTCAGAGGCAGCTCTAATAGGGTGCCATGGCACCCCGTGCTGGGAGATGTAGAGGAATAAGGGACTCAATACATGCGATCTTTCACCATAAACATACAGAAGTGACAAAGGGCCACAGGGAAAGGCTGAGTGAACTGGAATTCAGACTTTTTCATAGAGCAAGAAAATCTCCCCAGTTGGCAAACAAGACACAAGACATCAACCAACCACACAATCACAAATATCCATGGAAAAATATCCTTTGATTTTTCACATGCTCTCTATAGTTCTGTTAAGTAACAAGTAAGAATAAGGAAACAGTGACAGAAAGATCAAAAGAGAGAGAAAAAGATGTAAGAACAAAGGTAGGGTAACATCAAAGAGCGAGCAGATCAAGCTCAGTGCTGTCTTCTGCCATCCCTGACTCAGTAACTGGTATCCCAGGACCTCAGTCCTTGGGAAAAGGAAAACAGAGGCAGTCCTTGCTGGATAGTGATTTAAAGAGGCCTAAATGAGCTAATTTGTGTGAACTGACTGGAATGGTAATAAGTGTACATATATGAAAGCATTCAGTAAGCATTATTATTAACTCTCATTGTAAGTAATGACAAAACTAAAAGACAAATCAGAAGTTATGACTATAGATCCTCAGGGAGGGAACACCTAACAAATTTTTTAACATCTTAGGCAACATTCCTTGATACTTCTTAAGGATTAAAACTATAAAGGATCTATTTCTTAAGGATTAAAAGTATGAAGGATATATTTTAAAAATCTCTTCAGTGCCAAGACAGCTTTATCAAAGGATGAATTATTTCACATGAAAGCTGTCAACCTGTGTATTATTGTTTCTTCTTTTACTTGTAAAACAAAACCCATTATAGTGAGGTCAGAATAAATCCCACAAATAGTAAAATGGTGTTTTTTCCTAAAGCAGTAAGCAGTCAGGCTTATAAACTCGAGTAAGACCCTGCTCAGTCTCAAAGTTTGAAAACTTTGCAAATCCTATTCCCTATGTTAGTGGAAATGAATTTCTAAAAGGTGGTAATTCTGATGTTCATATTATATGTAGAAACAACTACTTTGTTCACTTTGAAAGGTCAAATGTGAAGTATTTCATATGCTAAATAAGATGAAAAAAGATATTTTCTCTGCATTTATTTGTTCATGTCAGATTTCCACTCCAAAACTGCAAACTCATGTTAAAAAAAAAACAAAAACCAGTTATTTCATTCTCCTCTCCATCAAATCTTGAAAAGCTCCAGCTCACAATAAAATAATTATCTGCCTAAGGAGCAGTGTCCTGAAAATCTTAAAGCCCACCTACTTCATAATCTATACTTACATACCTCAAGTAGAAACCACACTATGGATCACATCAAGTCCCCAATTACAATCGTAGAACTGTTTTTATTTTTTCCAGAAAACACTTCAACTGAATGTCACTGATACATACTGAACAGCTATTTCTTTACTGCAAACACATTTTCCTTTGATGACCTTATGGTCTCTCAAAAGCTCTCTCTTATGAGAGCTTTTCTCATCTCTATTTCTTTTATAATCTTGTAAAAAATCATTGTAAGGTTTAAATTTAACATTTAGTTACCACTTGAAGGCCTTTCACTGCCTCTGATGTATAAGCACCACTGTTACCAGGTGTGTAGGTACTATGGTCTGATCAACAGACTTAATCACCTGCTTTTGACGTTCCAGAAAACACAAAAAAACTTCTTGTAGTTTTGTTGTAATGGCTTAGCATATCTGACACCCAAGGAGCTCTACAGTGGCTACACTGGCTGCATAACACCCCATAGAGAATTTGTCAGGACAGAACTAACACAACGACTGCTGTATGGTTTGAAGGTTGCCCATCCATTGTTTTTAGCATATGTTACACTTGGGAAAGAGAGATGCTATGACCAAAGAGTGGAGCAGGCTAGGAAGTGGAGGTTCTGTTACTAGTCACACCCAAAGCCATAACAGAACCTGAAAGTGGAAATAAATGGGACAGAGAAGAATGAATGACAACCCCAAGGAGGAACCACTGGTATTTACTGAAATCAGAAAGAAGGCAGCATGGGAATAATGCAAGGAATATGTACTTCATTCTTATGTGCCAAGGCTTTCAAGATCCTGGGACACAGTATTAAAAAGAGTGCCTATGTTATCCAAAGGAATTTCCTTCCTGAAACTCTGCTATGCACAGAAGTCTTTCCCTGCCTTCTGAAAAGCTGATATAAAATAATACATTTCATCCAGCAGAGATTCACTGAATAGCCCCTGTACAAAAGGCCAGATACTAAGCTCAGCACCATCAGAATGAGACATTTTGAGTATTTTAATCTGTATTTCTAAAATAGAACCTTACTACAAAATCATCTTCTGAAGCGTTTAAAGACTTAGTATTATCAACTTCACTTAGGAAAATGTGATAGTATTTTTTCTCACTCCCACAAATGTTTCTTTACCAGCACCAAATGGAAAACCACAAAATGCACAAGCCTCTCGTACCACAGAGCTCAGCAGCACTGTTTCTAGGGGATATGCCTGTCCAATCACCACAGCTATAATTCAAGTGACTAATTTAGGTGTTTAATCATCTCCCAAACTTGGTAACTATTAACTTAATAACTATGCACTTAACATTCCCCTAACTTTGCAACTATTAACTTGGTAACTACATGTTAAGCACCACTTTCTATTAATATTGTCTAGCATCCAGATATTATTTTCTTCACTTAATACACAAATTCAAAAACCACTGAAAGGACAAATTCAGAGGGCGTTTTGTGCTGATCTCTAGACACCACTGCTTCCCTCACAGCAATGTTCTGCAGAATAAACACCTTGACAATGCCATACTCTCACAGGTCTTAACCTCAGCACCCATTCATTAGCTTATAGCAAGATGAATATAAAATTTACATCTACTTTGAATTTCATTGACATATTCTTCCCAAATTGAGACCATTGTGCTAAATCCAATCTAAATACCAACTTCTTGGGCTATGGCCATTTTGCTCCTGTATTTTCATTTGAATGGGAGCTGTTTACTGAGTCACCCAGCCAGAGAGCTGGAAAAATGCCCCTTCATCATGGCAATAAATAAAAATGGCTTTCATTCAATTCACCTTTCTCCTTGATTGTGATTCTAGTTTGTAAGTAACTAGATTTAAATTCACTATCTCACCTGTAAAAATGTAACTACTTTTTTTTTACATGTAACTACTTTAAAATACATTGTTTTAAATCTCTTAAAAGGGTAAGTCATAGTACAGTTTCTCTTATGTGACAAAGTCAAAATATAAATAAAGAGCAAAATAAAAGCGATAATAGGAAGCAGGGAAATAAATCTTTTGCAAAAACGGAAACGAAATGGAGGGATGGGGAGGTAGCAAGCACAGGGATGAAAAAAGAATTAGGTGTTTTGTATGTACACCAAATCCCCAGAATGAAGGTGGTCATTATGTGTTGCAAACATGCTAATAAAATTTAATTTCTTTTCAAAAGGATGCCATAGAAAAATAGCAGTATTATTTATTTAAAACACTATTTTGTTCTTGTGTTTAGACAAATTATTTTTTAATACAGAGTCTGGTGCTTTATTTTGTGAATTGCCTACAGGCCTGTCAGATGTGCTATGTCATTTCTGATCAGTATCATGCTTCAATCAGAACAAAATTGGAAACAGCTACTATGCCAATTTTTCTTTAGAATGGGAATGGACTTTTCTGGAGCTCTAAAAGAACCAATAGCTCAAAGATATAAATGCTGACAAAAAGAAATTTCAGCTAAGGTTAATATAAATTGAAAAAGCTCATTCTCTACAACTTGTTAGCATGAGAGGCATGTTAACAATTTTAATAAAAGGACACTCTTACTCAACATAAAGGCAGCATTGGCTCCCATATCTACAAGGATAGTAATTCTTTTCTTCCTCTATTAATGTTTCTTTCCCTTTAACATGAATTTCCATGCACTTAACTACCAAATTTCACCTCACAATTGCAAATCACATTTAAAACAGTGAGTCACTAGGGCCAACCAAACAGTTCAGTGGATTAAAGTGCCTGCTTAGGCAGACGCAATGGCCAGGGTTCGATCACGGGCCTGTCGTGCCAGCCCCACCCTCAGGGCACATCTCTGCCATCTTTTAGATGGCAGAGACTTGGCAGGGTGACACGTGCCTGTAGTTCCACCTCTGGGGGGGTTGAACACAGGCAGATCACTACGAGTCCAATCTGCGTAGTGAGACCTTGTAGACCCTGCACTAATTACAAAAAAATAAAAATAAAACAATGAGTCACTAATGAATGTGATCACTATGCATACCTAAAAATGTACTAATAAACTTGATTTTTTTTTTAGTGTATTTGGTTGTTACTGGGTTTCACTGTCCAGCTAAGTAAGACTCATGGTGATACTCTTACTTTCAGCCTCCCAGGGCTGAGATTACAGGCATGCACCACTATGCCTGAACCGTGGCCAGCTCAGTGCATCCTGGGAGCAGTCCCTGCACTTGCCTAAGTTTGCCTAGCAGGTGCTTTACTCTGCTGAGCTATTTCACTGGCCCCTGATTAATATTTTTTATTTTTATTTCTAATAATAAAAATCATCACTTTCAAAGGAGAGAAAATTCAAATGGCTGTTTTTAAAAAAAAGAATAAAAAATAGTAACAAAAAGATTAGAAACTATACAGAATTTCACTAAACAAGATAGGTTCAGCAATGACTATTATATTGCATATTGTTGTCTTCAAATTAGTTGTTTGGATTACCAGATATAAGCAAATTTGATTAATATTAAAATTTTTAAAAATAAAATAATCAGTCATGTGGTGCTATTTTTTGGTGCACAGGTTGGATAGAAATACATAACGCCTATGAATCTTTCCTTTTTCTGTCACAGTGGAGAAAATAAAAAGACTAATTCAGGCAGTGGAGAAATTTAAACTTTATGATTTGTTCAGCTGTATCTATTCAGGTTCTCAAAATCTAAGAAAATGCTTTCCCCTACATTTTCTTCTCTCCTTTTCCTATAGTCAACAGTAAGTGTTTAGTAAACTCATTGCTACAATCACTTTACTACAATATCAATCTTTCACTTTATAAATCAGGATGTACTGTATCACCAATACAATGAACATCTTAAACTAATCATAATTCTAGTGAGATAGCCGCCACCCCGCCCGCCGAGAAGGAAATTCTGCTGCGTTCCGGGAACCCCAGACCCAGTGCTAACCCAGGCCTGGTGAGTGTGTGGGAAAGCTTCCCACTACTCTGTGCAGGCAGGACCTACTACTGGTCCCAATCCAGGTGCAGCGTAGGTGAGACCCTCTTCCACCCCCTTGGGTCGCCTCCCAACACTCCAAAGCACCTCCACCACACCACCTGCTGAGTAGGAATTTCGGCCCTTTCCAGAAATCCCCAGACCCAGTCCTAGCCCAGGCCCGGTGAGTGTGTGGGAGAGCTTCCGGCAACCCTGCGCCAGCGGGACCTATTACTGGTCCCAACCCAGGCTCAGCGTGGGTAAGACTCTCTTCCACCCCTTGAGATGCCCCCAACCACTCTGCAGCACCTCCCCCACCAAGCTCCCGGAGTAGGAATTTCTGCCGCATTCTGAGATCCCCCAGACCCAGTCCTAGCCCAAGCCCGATCTGCACCTGAACTTCAGTACCTGCTAAGGTTATAAATACAATGAAGATCTACAACAAAGGTTAGAAGACAGGGCTATACAAAATGACGAGAAGGAACAAAATGCAACCTCAGAACCCAAGCCCACCCATAACAAGTGCAGAGGACACTAACACAGAATAAATTGAAAATCACACAGCTGAAAGCAATGAATCAACGGCTTCAGAAATAAAAAAACAGCTGCAGAAAGGTATAGAGGAACTCAGATTGGAAATAAAAAAAGAAATCCCTGAATTAATAACATCTGCAGTAAAGAATCAAATGCAGAAAC
>NW_004524718.1:2892331-2899921 GCF_000260255.1 Octodon degus
TATTACAAGTGTTTTCTTCTATTAGAAACCCAAAGTATAAATGATTTAGAGAGAAAAAATAAGACAGAAGGTAGGAAACAGGGAAGCAATAAGAAATGATTCAGAGATGGAAAAGGGAGGACACAAGGAAGGAAAGGACAGAAGGAGGAAGACGGAGGAAAAGGGAAATAAAGAGAACTAAGATGAGCCATGTATATGTGTCAGCACCCCACAAAGAATGTATTTATTTGTATTTTTGGTTTAAATTAAGCATTTCTAAGGTAAAAAGTAATTTTATTCATTGTGCAAGCAAGTTGAGAAAACTGATATTATAGATCCCTCCAAATACTATAATATCTGTTCTTGTTTCTTCTATAGTTGATTCTTTCTTAACTTTTCTTGTTTGGGGTGAGAAGTCAAGTGATTTACTGACAAAAATTGAGCATAGAAAATGATATACTTGCAGATCGTTAATAAAATTGTCACACCAAGTTAAAAAAAAATTCTAGTGAGATAACATGGGGTTTGTACACAAATTAGGGTTTGTACTCTTTTTTTTATTAACAAGTACACTGTACAAGTTTTCTGGTTCTAACATTGTAAATAACAAAATATTTTTCTAATTTGTTCTGTGAATTAGAATATATGATTGGGTCATTCAGGGAACTCATTTGTCTCAAATTTAAGTTCAAGCACCACTTTAATCTTGAGACATAAGCAAAGTGAATAAGCCAAGAGGAGTGGGTCCCTCACAGGGCTAGAGGAAACAGAGGAAATAAACTAATAGTGATGCTGCCCTATAAGACAACATTACCTATGAAGGTAGCAATGCCACTAACACCAGGGTTTTTGTATTTATTCAGCAACTGTTCATCAACTGACAAGAATTACAAATGAATTTACCTTCAGCCCTGAACTTTCAAAAGTTAATTTTACCTATTAAACTTACATTTTTCCTCTCACATTCTTTAAACAGAGCAACACTGAAAAATGTGTCAGAACTCCACAGAAATTACTCAAAACTGGCAACAAAAAATGTCACCAAAATCAGAACTTCACTTTTAAGATGAAATTATGCTGTCCTGTCAGTGATATTTTCTAGAATGGAGTTATAAATTAAATAAAATCCAGCAATAAATGATACAGAAAGTATCATATGTATTTTAACTCTAGGAATTTGAAAAAATCTGCATTTATTTTAGATGGAAGCTAGGGTCCACTTGAGCTAATAGCTATAAATTTATTCTTGCTAAAAAGCATTACAGAAAAAGAAAGCAATATTTTTTTCTCTTTGAAGAAGTATCACTAGGTGTCTTCTGCCTTCCTTACCAGACTCCATCTACTCATTTCACTCATTCATCTACTCCTGGCAAATGTACAAGCAACTCTAGCCTCTACTCTAGACACCATAGCTGAAGGGTGTACTACCCACTTCCTCACACTAAGGCAAGGACACCTTCTCCACACCTGCCCTTCTAGGCCTCTTAGTGCTCCCCATCATAGAGGTAAGCTTAAATGTGACTGAGTGGAGACCCTCAGTAAAGTTCCAAGTAAAGATGGATAAAGTAAAAAAAAAGCGTAATCCCAACACTTGAGAGGCTGAGGCAGGAGAATCACTGGAAGTTGGAGACCAGCCTGGGCTACAAGGTGAGCTCAAGGCCAGCCTGAATTGCACAGCAAGACGAGACAAGACGAGAGACAGACAGACAGAGACAGAGAGAAATAGAGAGACAGAGACAGAGAAGCATCCTTAAATCAGCCTAGGCTGCAGTCTTTCTTAGTTTTCCTTTTAGTTTCTGGGTTCCTTGAAGTTTTTGTTATGAGGTATTGGTCTAACCTAATAAGGGTTTGCACAGTGAGATACAGAGCCAATAATTAAAAAACCCCTGCACATATCCTTGAGGCCCTCATAGCACACTCTTCAATGCCTGGGATGGACTCTTAATATTTGTAGTCTGATGCTTATCTCTTTCATCGGACCTAGGTTCCTTGAGGGTAAAACTCAAGTCTGTCTGCTAATCCAGAGCTAATAGTCTCTGAATTTTGGAACTTTCAACATGGTATCAAGACATAAATGGTTCAGCATTTTCAAAATATTTTTGAGTTGATCATGATGGGAGACACATTATTCTATGCATGTGCATATTCCAGGTTGAATGGATTTCTAGGACTCTACTACAGTCTTAAAATACATAATGTAGTGTTGTAGAAAGTATATATGAGGTTACAAATTTTAACCTGTAATGCTGAAGGTTAAGTTCCCTCAAACTCTCATTTCAAAAGTGAATAGCCTGTGCCTCCCTGAATAAAGTAGTTTTCAACCTGCAAAAGTTATGTGAAGCCTACTGTGAAACAGTCTTTTCTGGAACTCTCGATGTGTGTGCCCACTACAATGAATCACTACTAGAAGTCTCCACAGAGTCTCCCCTGCACTGCTGCCTTGACGAGAGTATGTGTATCATAAGAACTTAACTACACTGTGACAGCACTATTCTCATGGTCTCTGATGCTAAGTGACCCAAGAGGGCTATGCCCCCTGAGTTACATTCCTTTTATCATTATTCTGGAGGAGTCTTTCTTTGACAAACAATTCAACTTGTCCCTTTTCATGCTCTCAGCAGGCCTGCTTTAGAAAGTACTTACCATTGTAATTTTCCATGGCTTTGGGATAAAACAACCAAACTTTTTAGGTGGTTCACTGCTGGAGTAAACTCTACATCAAAGAAGCCTGAGGGTATTACTATGAGCCACAAACATAAATGTTAGCTCCTAAGCATTTTCACATTTATTTTAGCCTCTTGCATGTCTTTTTAACTTAGTTCCTACCTTCTGTTAGTCTTCCAAATAAGGGAGACTTCCAAAAAACAAATGTCTGCTACTAGAGTTACAAGAAATGACACTGAATGCACCAGAGAGATAGCTCAGTGGCATAAGCTCCTGCCTAGCAAGCACAAGGTCCTGAGTTTGATCCCTGGTACCAAAAAAAAAAAAAAATCCAAACTCTAGACTTCTTCCCTCAGAATAGGTTTTAGGGCCAGCCAGATAACTCAATGGACCAAAGCCCCTACTTAGGCAGACTCAGAGACCTGGGTTCGATCTCCAGCATGCCATGCCAGCCCCACACCCCGGGGCGCACTGAGATGTCAACTGAGACGGGTATGGTAGCACACACCTGTAATCCCAGCACTTGGGAGACTGAAAACAGGAGAATCACTGCTGTGATTCAGATCTGTGTAGTAAGACCCTGTACTAAATATAAATATAAAAAGAAGCAGAAATGACACTGAAACTCCCAGTCTTTGGTTCTTATTATAGTGAATGATGTGATACATGATACAAAAATGTACACCCCAAGAAAGGAAAAAATTTTATATTTTAAATTAAATTTATTCAGACAACATGAGTCTAATACAAGTTATCTTTGTTCTCTGTAATTACAAGAGGTGCTCAAAGTGGAGCACCATTGCAGCAAATTATTTCAGTGTGTATACATTTTCTTTGCAGGCTCTCTCTCTGTATGTGTGCATGTGTATTATTTCAACGAATGTTGAACTTTAATAACTATTTTTTATACAGACAAAAGTAGTATGTGTTTCCTTATATAAAAAAACAACAGGGCCGGCCAAATAGTTCAGTAGACTAAAGCGCCTGCTTAGGCAGAGCACAACAGCCAGGGTTTGATCCCCAGCATGCCCCGCTGGCCCTGCCTCGAGCACGCTAAGAGATGATTGAGATTGGGCATGGTGTAATCCCAGTGCTTGGGAAGCTGAAAACAAGAGAATCACCATGAGTTAGATCTACATAGTGAGACTC
Organism: Octodon degus; assembly: GCF_000260255.1. Taxonomy (NCBI): domain Eukaryota; kingdom Metazoa; phylum Chordata; class Mammalia; order Rodentia; family Octodontidae; genus Octodon; species Octodon degus. Next base: position 2,896,124 of record NW_004524718.1, read on the forward strand.
TGTAGACCCTGTACCAAATACATAAAAGATAGATTAAAGTAAAAAACAACAAACTTCTATCTGTAAAGTTTTGTGACAAAAAACTTCCCAGAATGCACCCAGACCTTTGAAGCTGTCACCTTTTAGCCTTGACTAATTATGTTGCTGCTGGTGATTCTTCTAACTTATGCCTTACAGACATCAACCTCCAGTTTCAGGATAAAATATTAACTACTGGAAAGATGATACATGAAACTACTCTCAGACATTAATGTATAGAACTGAACAATTTTTTTGTCTTTATTCTGTTACAGCTTACTGTATGCAAGGTTGAGAAAAAGGCTATTTTACAATAAAAGAAAAGGAGCAAGGGAGCAGGGCTTCAGAGCCCTTGGCAGCCTAAAGCCTAAGTGAGGAAGCTACCCTGGGATCCTGGCCACAGGCTTCCAGTTGAGGGCAAAAAGGTGGGGAAGTGGTTGCTGAAAGGCAGCAGCTAGAAGAAAAAGGAAAACCACAGGAGTTGAAAGGCCAGATATACATGTAGCAATTCTGATTTGGGCTGGCCAAATTTTAAAGAGATCTGGATTTCCATGAAAGGATGATTATCTGCAAATGAGTCCCTGTGGGTTAAGATAGGTTGTTAAAGATGGCCCACTTTACATACTTACCACGAACACTTATTAATGAAATCACTAATGCCTAAAGATTATTTATTTATGTTTCTCAAACAAAATGGTATTGTATCAACTTCAATGGGTATGCTTTGTCTGGTTTGGTTTTCTAATTAGCAATTCTTAGCATGATTAAATGCTAAATGCACAGCTGCACAAGGCTTCAGCTGGTAGTGACAGTAGTGCCTAATACTGACTTTCTGAAGAAAGTGATTAAAGCTCTCAAATGCTGGATATAAAACTTTTGAGATTCCATTCAACTAAAAGAACTAAAGCCTTCAATGTACGCACTGATTACATGCAATATCTGAATAAGGTTGATAGCTATGTAGCATGTGTCCTTTCTGTCAAAGATGGAAAATAGCTCTAACATAAATAGCTTACACAGCTGACATCAGAGCTAGAACATGTAACATACGGTACTCATTAAATCATAAACAAACCTCAAATTTATTACTAAACACATCTAGAGAAATAAATTATATCTACATTTAAATGTTATCAGAAGCCATATATATTTTGAAAAATTAATTTTTTTACATTCAATTGAAAAGTTGTACAGAATCTAGTAATTGGTAAATTCCTCATTTCTACCATTCTAACACTAACACATCTAACATTTTTAAATAGCTAAAAACAACAGAGACTTTTATGTTGTCCTAAGAGAAAATGGACTCTAATTATTAGCATAAACGTCTATTCTTGAAATCTGTAAAGAACTAGTAAACAAAGTCTCATTTCGAAGTTCTATACACAAGCAAGTTTCTTTTCTTTTTCAATATATTTAGGACAGGGTCTACAGAGTCTCACTACGTAGATCAGACTCATAGTGAAGCTCTTGTTTTCAGCCTCCAAAGTGCTGGGATTACAGGTGTATGCCACCATGACCGTATCAATCACCATCTCAGTGAGCCCTGGGTGCAGGGTCAGGGATCAAACTCCAGCTGCTCCACTCTGCCTAGCAGGAGCTTTGATCCACTGAGTTATCTGGCCGACACTCACAAGCAAGTTTCTTAAAATTTATTTGAGTTAACAACTTTTTAGGAAAAATAATTTTTAAAATTTGTACTTCACCAAAATGAAATCAAATTCTCAAAGGCTTAATACATTTTCATATACTTCAATTTCTGCCTTTTACAAACATTTTACAAAATCTTACAAATTCCCTATCATAAAAAAGAAAGCTAAAACATAATTTTAACTTTTCTAAAAAATAAACTAACTATATACAGAGTGGCACTTTGGTTCACAAACTCAATTCTTTACAGTTCTAGGTAAAAACTGAACCAGATAGGAACCTAATCCAATTTATCCATATGGTCAACAGTAAACCTAACCAGTGAATTTGATTCCATTCTCATTCAACTTGCTTTTCAACCAGAATCATGGAAACAATTGAGCTTGTGAACTGAGGAACCACTCTGTAAATGTGTGAATACATTGATGGATAATTCTCTTTAAAACTGCAATTTTAAGTAAAAAAAAAAACAAAAAAAACTTTATCAATTGTAATTTTTGTGTATTCTGCATTATGCAAACTAAATCCATGGCTTGAAGGTGGAGGATGTGGACAGGAAGAAGAGAAAGCAAAAAAGGGAAAGAAGGAGATGCAGGGAGAACATGAAATAAGAAAGAAAGGGAAGAAAAGAGGATGGACTGGGGAGATAGCTCAGTGGTATAAGCACCTGTCTGGCAAGCAAGCATAAGGTCCCAAGTTCAATTCCTGGTATCACAAAAAGAAAAAGAAAAAAAAAAAAAGAAAGAAAGACAAACAAAGAAAAGGGGATAGAAATAATCCAAGTGTGTTCTGCACTTGCATGAATTTGGCAAAATAAACCCACTGATTTGTAATAAGTATATGCAACTAATTTTTTTTAAATCAATTCACTGAATCTCAGAAAGACAAGTATTATATGTGGTCTGTCCTATGTGGACTACCGAAGAAAAAGATGCACAAAGGAAAGCAGAAGGGAGACCACTAAAGCACGACAGGGATGGAGGAGGGAAGGAAAGGACAGGAAAAATAGGGGTAGATGTGCTCAAAGTATGTTTTACCCATGTATAAAAATGCCACAATTAAATCCATTAATCATATGCATTAATAAAAAATTAATTGACTAAAAATAATTACGTATTTTATATACAGAAGGGGTTTAAATATTCTCTTTTACATCACCAATAAAGTAGAAAAAACTCTGAGAGTCAATTCAAGCCTTATCATTTATGCATTTACAATTTAGTGAAAAAATGAAAGCCTGGAAAGGTAAAGTGATCTTCCTCAGGACCCAAAGATTTTAAAAAGATCGCCTTCATTCTCAGTGGGTGCTCTGTGGACACTATCAATGGCCCAGGGCCACAAAGGTAAGGGAATCATTACAGGAGTGTGTAATACATTCCTTGCAACAACTAAAACTGTCCAGCCACCACTTGCATGAGTACCTACCTAAGAGAGGGAACCATCAGTGTCAGTAGTCATGGTAACTCTAGGCTAAAGCACCCTGCTTTCTGGTATTCTCCACTTCTTAGATAATAACTGTTCAGACCCCTTTAAAGCTCCTCTTCCTTTAATCAGCCTCTCAGCATTGTACTCTGTACACAGTGCCACTTATGTCCATGGCTTTGGGATAATCTCTTGAAAGACAAACCCCACCTGAAAAGCTGAGACCTTTCCCATCAATGCCACACTCACATATGCCACTGTCAATTTAACATTTGCCTTCACATACTCACAGGATTTTCAAATTCAACATTCCCCAAACCAAAAAAAATTTACTTTCTCTCAAAATCTCTTCATCCTTCTGCTTTTCTATCAAGGAAATGCATCCACCAATTTCTCAAGCAGAAACTCTGGTTCCTTTTTTTTTTTTTTTTTAAGAATCCCCCTCACCGAACTCTTCCCAGCTCCAAACTGTGGGCAGTAACCCAACTCTGGGCTCCTGCAAATCCATCCACTTAATCATTTGTCTGTCTGTCTGTCTGTCTGTCTCTGTCTATCTCTGTCTCTGTCTCGCTCTCTCTCTCTGTGTCTGTCTCTGTCTCTGTCTCTGTCTCTCTCTCTGTCTCTCTGTCTCTGTCTCTGTCTCTCTCTGTCTCTCTCTCTCTCTCTCTCTCTCTCTCTCTCTCTCTCTCTCTCTCTGTCTCTCTCTCT